>NC_133618.1:217821685-218160019 GCF_048593235.1 Sminthopsis crassicaudata
CTCTTTTCCTTATTTTTCCAAATAGTTCGCATAATATTGGAATTTATTGTTCTTTAAATGTTTGGTCAGATTCACTTGTAAATCCTTCTGGCCCTGGAGATTTTTTTTTTCTTAGGGAGTTGATTAGTTAATTAATAGCTATTCCTAAAATAGTACTATTTTCTAAAATAGAACTAAGTAGTACTAAAATAGTACTAAATAAATAGTAATTTATTTCCTCCTCTATTAATCTGGGCAATCTATATTTTTTGTAAATATTCACCCATTTCATTTAAATGATCAGATTTATTGGCAAGTAATTGGGCAAAATAACACCTAACATTGTTTTAATTTCCTCTTCATTGGTGGAAAGTTCACTCTTTTCATTTTTGACACTAGCACTTTGATTTTCTTCTTTCCTTTTTCTAATCAAATTAACTAAAGGTTTATCTATTTTGTTTTTTCCCCCCATAAAACCAACTCTTGGTTTTGTTTATTAGTTCAATAATTTTCTTACCTTCAATTTTATTAGTCTCCCCTTTTTATTTTTTAGAATTTCAAATTTGGTATTTAATTGGGGGAACTTTCTATGCATTTTAAATTAAGTTGTATAAAACAGAAATCATATAATTCTGCATGGTGTAAGAGGGTTAAATCACAAACACTTGGTAAATATTACAAATGTATCAATTTTGACTCTATATAAGGGAAATCAATGGCTAAAGAAGTCCCAAAGTAGAATGGGCTGCCTCCGCCAAGCAGGAAACACTATCATTAGAGGGCTTTAGATGAAGGCTAGATGGCTACTCTTTGGTGAAGGAAATATTATGCAACATGTTCTTGTTTAGGTTAAAGTTGGGTTAGATGGCTTTTGAAATTTTTTCCACCTTTGATCCTTCTAACTAAACTTCTCTTGAAACATGTCCTTCAATCCTGCTTCTTTAGACAACTTGAGGGTGGTGGTTCATATATATATATATATATATTGACAATCCAGGAGGAGTTTGGGAATATGGACAAGAATAGTGCTGCTATATAAAACTTTGAAAAATGGGCTTGGAAAAAAAAATTAAAAATAGAAAAAAGTGAAATATCTTATTGGAAAAACAACTGATCTGGGAAATAGATCCAGGAGAGATAATTTTAAAATTATCGGTCTATCTGAAAGTCATGATCAAAAAAAGAGCCCGAACATCATCTTTCAAGAAATTATCAAGGAAAACAGTCCTGATAGCATAGAACTAGAGGATAAAATAGAAATCATAAGAATCCAATGATCATATCCTGAAAGAGATCCCAAAATTAAAACTCCCAGGAATATTATAGCCAAATTCTGGAACTTCCAGGTCAATGAGACAATATTGCAAGCATCCAGAAAGAAACTATTCAAATATAATGAAGCCACCATTAAGATAAAAACAAGATTTAGCAGCTTCTACATTAAAAGAGTGGAGGACTTGGGATATGATATTCTAGACAGCAATGGAACTAGGATTGCAACCAAGAATCACCTACCCAGCAAAACTAAGTATAATCCTTCAGAGAAAAAGGTGGTCATTCAATGAAACAGAGGATTTTCAAGTGTTCATTATGAAAATACCAGAGCTGAATGAAAAATTTGATTTTGAAATGTAGGAATTTGGAGAAGCATAGGAGGTAATCAAAAAAGTAATATCATAAGGGGCTTAATAAGATTATTCTGTTTACATTTTTACATGGGAGTATATTTCTAACTCATTAGAAATGTCTCATTATTATGTCACTTAGAATGAGCATATATAGATAGAGGGCATGGATGTGAGTTGAATATGAAGGGATAATATCTTTCTTTTTTATTAATTTTATAATTATAATTTTTGACAGTACATATGCATGGGTAATTTTTTACATTATCCCTTGTATTCATTTCTTTTCCAAATTTTCCCCTCCCTCTCTCTACTTCCTCCCCTAGATGACAGGCAATCCCATACATGTTAAATGTGTTACAGCATATCCTAGATACAATATATGTGTGTAAAACCAAATTTCTTATTGTACGATAAGAATTGGCTTCCGAAGGTAAAAGTAACCTTGGTAGAAAGACAATAATGCAAAAAGTTTACACTCAATTCCCAGTGTTCCTTCTCTGGGTGTAGCTGTTTCTGTCCATCATTGAATATCTTTCTTTTAAATGATGAAATTAATTGCTGAGAGAAGAATGTGATGGGAGAAAGGGAAAGGGAGAAGTGAAATGGTTCAAATTATCTGCCACAAAAATAGAGGTAAGACAAAGCTTTGCAGTGGAAGGGAAGAAGGGGAGAAGAGGGTGAATGCATGAACCTTACTTTCATTACAATTGGCTCACATAGAAAATAACATACATACTCATCACGGATACAGAAATCTATCTTACCCTGCAGGAAAATAGGAAAGGAATGGGATGTGGGAAGGGAATAAAGGATGATAAATGACATAGGGAGGGTGGTCAGTAGCAAAACATTTTTGAGTTGACACAGGGTGAAAGGAGAGAGAGAGAATAAGTAGAAGGAAATACAACTATCAATAGTAATTGTAAAAAAAACTTTTTTAAACAAATTTCTCTGATGGAATATTATTGTTCTTTGGATAATGATAAGCAAGATGCTTTCAGGAAAAGAAAAACCTGGGAAGTACTCCATGAACAAAGTGAAATATAGTGTATACCAAGTAATAGCAATATTCTGGGATGAACAGCTGTAAATGACTTTGTTATTCTCAATAATACATTCATCCACACATACTCTGAAGGATTTGTGATGAAAAATCCTATCCATATCCAGAGAAGGAACTAAAGAAGTCTGAATATAGATAAAAGAATTCTTCATTTCTCTCTATATTTTTAATTTAATTTTTTCTTGAGAGTTTTTATTTTCATTAGGGTAGGAGATCTATGTTATCTTTCACAACTTGACTTTTATGGAAATGTTTTGAATAACTTCAAATATTGTTTCTTAATTGTGGGTGAGGATAAGGGAGAGAACCTAGAACTCAAAAATCTTTAAGTCAAACAAAAAATTGTTTTTAATGTAACTGGAGGAAAATATTAAAATAATAAATTTAAAGAAGACAAAAATATAAAATAAAAATAGGGTTGGAGAAAGAAGTAACAGTTTCAATTTTGAATTCCAAGGGTTTATTAAATCTACTTTAAGTTTCTACTCAAGTGTCACCTTCCACATTAGGTTTTTCATGTTGCCCTCTCATTCATCTGAATTGCTAGTGCTTTCTCTCTCTAAATTAATTACCTTATATCTATTTTGTATATAATCATGTGGGTCTATCTCATCTCCCCTGGCTACATTGTCAAATCAGTCATAGTAGGAACATTTTTTTAAGTATCCCTAGTGCCTAGAATAGTATCTGAAACATATGAGCGATTTGAATGAATGAATGAATGAAAATATAATCGACATGAATATAATGTAAGTTGAAAAGCATAAGGGAAAAATTTAGGCATCATAGTTTGTAAAGTCAAAGGAAAACAATCCAGGGAACATTTTTATTTTGAAGACTATTTTAGTTGAGACGCTAAAAAGCTCTATAAAAGGTACTTTCTTTCTTCTAGTAGTTTGACTTAATCTTAGAAACTGGGCCAGAACCAGGGATCTCTCGGTGAAACACTCCAGGTGTTGGGAATCTGTGACTTCTTTAGCTCCGTGAATCTGTGAAGATTAAAATCTCATTCATTCAGTCTTTACTAATGTGTAGTTTGCCTTAATTCTCTCAAGAAGTATACAAGTCTTTTGGGATAAAATGTTCAAAATAATATCTTCTGTTTTGAGTCTTTTTTGCCTGTAAATAAGGGAAATGTATAAAATATGTAGTTCTTTCAAATAGTGGCTGAAGGTATTTAGGCATTCTTCAAAGTGAGCTCAGGTTCTGGTCCTGACAATTGGTAGGGTTTAATTTAGAATCATAAGTTTGGAGGGACTCTATTTTTCAGAGAAAGAAACTGAGACTCAGAGAAAGGGAAGAGTTTGGCTAATGTTAAAAAAGTAATTTAATGGTTCTATATGTAATTTTCTGTTTGCTCCCAGCATGATTACTTTTTTCAGAGATGCAAATAAAACCTTCCCCAGTGTCTTATTTTATGTTTTATACAGATGTTTTATCTTTAGATAACTTTTTCATTTCTATATTCTTCTGGGGGAAATATATATTCACAATTTAAATTCTCTACCTTCCCCAATAAAAAATTAACCATGAGGTTCATACAAAGTTTTATCCATATTATGGAAATGTAATATATACAAATCATGTTCTCCAAACAGACTGGGTCACATTTCTAATATAGCTTATCATTTTCTGATGAAAGCAATGAATTAAAGGCAACCTTTAAAGTCAGGATGATCTGGATTCAAGAGGCTCCTCCAGCTGACTTTGTGACTCTTAGCAAATCACTTAATTTCTGAATTAACAGGTAATTCTCTAAGAGTAAAACTTGTATAGCAATTGTGGTTGATGGAGGGAATTTCCTTAGAAGCCTCTCTTACTATAAAGGAATCATATGTTCAATCAAATAAAAAAGTCCATTATGTAATCTATTATGAATTGTCATTTTTTCCAGTAATTAAATTAAGGGTAGAGCTAAATTTATAATATAGAGCAAAATAACTTTCTTTTTTTTTAAAGTCTATAATTGAGACAAAGTGCCATCTGACTATATTTGTGAATAAAACACATATTCTAGAATGTGCAAGTAAGCATATGTGTGCAAAACACAGATGTTTAGTTTTATGTATTCATATGCATAGCCTCAGATAGTGGTGCACAACACCGAAATGAGAGATTCCAGAAAGCACAAAATTCTGGATGCCATTTGAGTTTTTTGGTAGTTGAGAGATATCACATCTTTGTTGAGAAAGATGTCTTTAAATTTCACTGTGAAGAATAAGGAAGGATTTTTTTTTTTCTTGAAAGGGAAAACTGTTGGATTTAGTTTAATGAGCAATATGATGATCAGAACCCTTGGAGGAAGAAGGGGGGGGCTGTGTTTGGAACTAGTGTTAATGCAAACTTCTGGTGTTTCTAAGATAGAATTTGCTAGAACTCTCAAGCACAGAATTTCCTCATAAATAGCAAAAGCAGATACTGTTAATGATGAAAAATAATTTTAGAGCTTATGATGTCAACTCCTACTTTATGGTAGAAGAAACTGAAGTCTAGAAAGTAAACACTGCTCAAAGTCACAAAGCTAATAAGTAGTTACTTGAAACCAGGTTTTTTTTTTTACTTTAAGTTGAACATTACACTATGCCATATTGCATATTCCTCTCTTTGGATAGGTAGAAGAAAAGAAAATGTACTTTTCTGAACATTTCATCTCCCCTTCCTCTACAAATTATGCAAACCGGGCAAGTTTTGGCAGTTAGAAAGAAGGAATTAATATATCCTAACAGATTTAGCTGACCTACCTACTTGTAAGACTCCAGGCTTATACAAGAAGTAACAAATAAGAGAATACCTAAGCGTCCTTGGTAAGTTATAGTCACCATTTCCAAATATACTTCATTCTTGGGGACTGCAAAAAAAAAACAAAAAAACTTAACATCTGTAAGTGCTGAACTATTGTCAATAAACTTTGAAGTTAATGAAGGGGGAAAATAATAGATGGAAGATGAGCAAATAGTTTACTTATTTCAAAAGTGAAAATAAATAATAATTGATTCTGCATATTAGAAACTATTGAGCTTGATTTTGATCCCCCAAATAGAATACTATAAAATATTTTTAAACAGGAGAATGCTAAAGTGCATTATCTTGCTGCTCACAAAGATTGAGTGGCTCCCTGCTATTTCTAGATCTTCTCTTTGCTGTTTGGACTTTACCCCCTCACCATTAGTCCCTGGGCTGAATCACCCTTTCGCAAAAAGCTCAGGGTATGTGTCCACTTCATTCCCAGTGCCACTTTCCACTTAATGGAATTGTCCAATGACTTTACAGCAACCTCGAGGACATTTGAATACTCATATTTTATTTCTAAGTCCCCTTTGTGTTGTCTTTCCTATTAGAATGTACAGCTTCTTTAGTTTAGCGATTGTCTTTACTGTTTAGGTTTTTATCCCCAGCACTTAATATAATGTCTGAGAACATAGTAAGCATTTAACGAATATTTTCTGTCTCTCTCTCATTTGTAAAGTCCTTCACAATCTGATTCTGATTTATTTTTCTTTTGCTCCTGCAATATATGGTTTGTCAATAAGTCCCACCATTTTTCCTTTCATTTTACTCATCTGTTCCTTTTTTATTTTCACTACCACCCTCCTTGGTTTTAAATTTATAGTTTTATAATCCCCCCCTTGGAATTCCTACATTCAATCTTGGTTCCCCATAATCTACTCTACCATTCCTATTACTTTAATGTAGTAATTTTCCCTATATGTGACTCTCCATCTCTTTCCTCCACGTCTCCATACAAACTATCTTGCTTGCCCAACTGGAACATTATGTCTTCTTCTCTCTGATGTTTTAGCTCCCTTCAAAGTGTAACTGAAATGCCAGCTCATAAACTTAGTGATTAACAATTCATGAAATTACTCAATTTATTTTTATTTTTTCTATTTATTCATTGTGTATCTTTTCAAAAGAAGGTAAACTCCTTGACTTCTTGCAGAGAGAAATTTTCTTTTATTTATTTTTTTATCCCCAGTGTTTAACAAAGGACCTGTAATACTACAGTATCTAATAAATATTTGTTGAATTGAATACAAAAAAGGATGGGTAGCAAACATCTAGAAAAGGATATGGTGATAAACAAAGAACCTACTATCTGAATTAAGAAAAGGCCATACCAAAGGTCAGCATCAACAACACCAACATCAAAGGCATTTTTGTAAAGATAATTAATCTACATTTTATAAGTTATTTGACAACATTTTCTTGCCATTCTTATTAAAAAAAATGTTGGAGATGTTGGCCAGATGAGAGGCAAGTTAGATCAGATAAATTAAAAATTGTTTCAATTACTGAATGCAATAAGAATGCATTGATAGTATTATATCTTCCTTGAAAGGAAAAGTCTCTACTAGTATTACTGCAAATACCCACACTTTTCCCTCACAGCTTAATGTCCACAGAATGTTGGGGATGTCATTTCATCTGTCTTAGGCTCAACTTGTTCATTTATAAAATAAGAGGTTGGACTAGATGTCCTCTAAGGTCTAAATGTATGATCCTATGTAGGAATTCCTTATGTTATACAGATATGTATGATATACAGATGACAACCTATACATAAATTGTAATCTTAGATATTTGAAGTTTGGAGATGTTCTGTGAGTTGGGGAAATCCCAAAGCTATTAACAAGATAAGATTTGCATATTAGGAATCTCTCCTCTCTCTGTGAAATCCTCAAATTTGGACAGCATGCTGTTTATCTCTTTAATGCACATTACTAAATATCTTCAATATTTAGGGAAGGGATATAGATCCCTGGGATCCTTGGGATACTATAGCAAAGGCCTCAATCAATATTGATAGTAAATATGTATGATTACATTGTGGATAAAGTGGTTCTTATACTTAAGCATACTGTGAGAGACAGTATTTCTCCATTTCAGGCAAAAGTGATGGTAGCATTTGTGATGTTACTGTTCTTTCAAACCTGTATAAAGGAGGTAAATAAAGTCCCTGGACTAGAGGCCACTGGAGCATTTGGGGAATTGAGAAAGGTTTCTGGGCTGCATTCCTTGACACATGTGGCTTGTCACTGAAGGACTTGAACTTTAACAAGATAGAACAAACCCAGATTGTCCCCTTTGTAACCATGATCACAGAAAGGGAGAGAAGACTTCTCTTACTTTTTTCTTAGTCCTTACTTTTTTCCATCTGCCACTCTATGATGGGGAATGGTGCATTCCTTTCAAAGAACAGTAGGATGCAATAGGAAGAAAATGACAACGACTGTATTAGACCTCCACACTTCCTTGATATGCACACTAGTTCTAGTCAGCTAGTCAAAATCTTCTCTATAACCAAATTGCTGACTCATTTATTGCTTGGGGAGAGAGTAGTCCCAAAATACATGTTCCTTTTGACTTAGGAAATTGTAAAAGCATGAGTCAATAATTCTCTTTCTACAGCTCTGAGCCCCCAGACAGAAAAAAAGAAGCTATGCCAAAATATACTACAGTGGTTGAAATTGAATTCTTCCACCTATTAATTCTTTTTCTGCTTTTGACATATACAGACTAACAGTGCAATGGTTAACCACATTTATCATAATAATCTGCTTTTAAAAAGAAGTACCTAGAAAGGTAGACAGCTTGTTAAGAAACTGAGATTAGATTTTGCACGGATCAGAGAGAGAGAGAGAGAGAGAGAGAGAGAGAGAGAGAGAGAGAGAGAGAGAGAGAGAGAGAACAAAGGGAATGAATAACTAACAGTTCTGATCTCAGCAGTCCTACAGTTCGAGCAATGCAGCATCTGTTCTATGTCTCTTGTTCATGATTCAATCACATAGCTCTGGTCAGGGAATCTTAGCATCTGCTCCTAAGAACAGTTGTCTCTTCATATGGCTCCTCAGCTCCTCTTTTGTCCAGGGTTATGCTCACTGTTTCTGTATTTTTCATGTGCTCATAATTTCTCTTATCAAGTAATTTTAACTTTTTTCAATCCCTAAAGATGGGAGAGATTAACTCTTCAGTCAAAGTCCAGCTTCTCTGAGTCACAGGTTCAATACAGGACTCTGGGCAATTCTAATAGAGTCTTATACTAATAAACCTGCAAAAAAAGAAAATATCTTGCATGACCTTTTCTTGGTGACCTCTATAGATCCACAGTGATCACTAGTTTTCTTTCCATATATTTTGAATATTAAAAAAAAAAAAAACAATTCCAGTAATCTGTAGCTTAATATAATTCATTTTCATCTGCAAGTTCTTTTGAGTATCCTGGAGTGAAGTTCATCTAAGCTTGGTAACTTGAATTCACTGAAGGGCAATTAGGCATTCTCTAACCATTTCCATTTTCAGCTTTCTTTCATTTCTTTATTGAATATTTTTACCTCATTTCCCATATGAAGAAAACTTTTCTTAAAATTAGAAGAAATTTTTTTTTGCTTTTTCTCTGCCATCCATCAATATTGTCTTATATTTCTAAATAATTGGTCCTAGGCTTTCTTTACCTGCCCTCTTCACACATTTCAGAAATCTTTTTTCTTATCCTTACTTTCATCAAATTTCAGTTAATTTTACATTTTAATTCTCTTGATTTTATAAAACATACTTCTTAAAAAGGTCCTAAGTCACTTGTCATTATTTCTGTCTTCTATTTGTCTTCTAAAAAGAGATAATGCGATATCTCTCTAGACAATATTCCTTTACTTCATTATTGGAATCATTTGGATTTACATTCCCTGAAATTTGTTCTTGAGAACATCCATCCTTCCTGAGCTCCTTTTTGGAATCTTAGGATATAATATTTCAACACATGTCTTTGCTGAGGTCTGAAATCTCTCATCAAAAAAATCTTGGGTGAACACCAGACTTGGATTAGGTTTTTCCATATCAATCTATTAGGAAATCTAATAATATCATGACTACTTCTTCCTATTTATATAGCTAAGTCCCGGAACCTCTCCTTTCCCTTGGGATTTCATCAGCCTCAATAAGAACAAACAGATTACTTGAAAAAAGTATACAACATCCATATCCAAAATATATATATGTAATATAAATGCTACTCTTTATACACACATACAAATGTATATTTTATGCATATTTGTATATATGATGAGAAATATATAGTATGTTTATACATATTCTATAGACATATATATGTGTCTATATATATTCCCATGTTTCATCTAAACTTCAACTTTCTAAGAGACATTTCTACCAAATACAAATATAGTATAATGAAAATAGAACTCAATGTCTTTATCATCAAAGCTACCATTTCTCCAACTATCCTATTTCTGTTGAGTATACCACCATTCTCCCAATTTACCAGTTTACATTGGTAAACAGAATTCTTGTTGAATCTTTCCTTTTGCCCTTCACATGAGTCAATCAGTCAACAATTACTTATTATGCTTTCATGTGCCAAGTACTCTTCTAGGCACTGGGATAAACAGATAAAATGACATATACACAGATAAGTAGATACTTAGACACATATGTATACATGACATATAATGTTATTTTAGCTTGTTTATACATTATATTTATGTATATACATATGTGAATATATACATATTGAACATATTATATCATATCATATATCATGTTATATCATTTTATATTATATGTAATTTTGGTTAAGCATAGCAACAGGAAGGGAAGTCAGAAAGGTTTCTTAAGAGATGCCAGTATTGCCACTCCATAGAGCCTGAATTAGAGAGGAGAAAAATCAGAGGTAGGAAAAGCAAACAGTGAATTATTGAAATCATATATATGAGAGGTGATGAAGGACTGAACTGGAGTTCTTGCTGGGTAAAGAGTGAAGGCATAGAGTCAAGAAATATTGTAGAAGTAGAATACATTGGATATAGAAACTGAAGAAGAGAGGAATCAAGCTTGATTTTGAGATTTCATCAATTGCTAAATCCTATATATTCTACCTGTGTGATATTTCCTGTATCAACCCCCTTCTGTCTAATGACATAGCCATTATTTAAGTGCAGTTCCTTACCACTACTATTATTCTGCACTATTTAATAACTTTATATTGCCCTCCCCAATCACTTCTCTCCTAAAGCATCCTTCAAATTACCTTGCTAAGGTACTGATCTGATGATGTTACTCCTCTACTACAAAATCTTTAGTGGATCAGGAATAAAAATAAATAGATTAACTCCCAATTGTGGCATTTAAAGGACTTCATAATCTGGCTCTAATCTCCCTTTTCAGACTTATTCCATGCTATTTACCTTCACACACTGTGTATTATAGCCATAATGAATAAGGGACTGTGGATCTCCTGCACCCTTCATATTACTATAATGTAACCTTAAAGATTGAAATTGTTTAGTTTTTGTTTCCTTGATATCTATCATAATGTTTTCATCTCAGCAGACATGTAAAATTTTCTATAATTGAATTGAAGTGATATGGTCAGAATCAGATCCAAAATAGCTATTCTTCCCATCCTTTCCTTCAACAAATAATAAAGCTATCAGCTCAACAAGGCAAAAAAATTTGTCATTTACTTTGCTCTAATAGAAGTCCAGGAGTTTGACATCTCCCATGATAACTGTACTCTGTCTCTGTACCAACTCTTTGATGAGGGACAAGGGAATATACTGCACTATTGCTCCAACTCACAGTCTTTGTGATCCTAAGCTGCAAATTGTCCACATCAAATTTCTCTTCTGGACTACCCATCCCCTGATCCCTAGGATCCATCCACATCAGCACTATCTCTCTGCTCTCCCTCTCACAAACTTTTATATCTTTCCATTGTGCCTTTTAGAACTCTCCCTTTAAGTAAGTTGGCATCCAGCTGCTATTCGTGTTAGATCTATACTGTTATCCTATAAATTGCATAAATTTTATATTTGCTTATATGTATACATATTATTTCCCTTTTTACAAACTATAATATGCTTTAGGATGGTGACATTCTCTTCTGCCTTTATATCCTAGCACATATATGTGTGTACACCATCTAGTACATAATAGACCTATAAATATTATTTTGAATTGTATTGACTTCTGGAATTTAAGATCCATTTTCCCCATTTGGTTAGGTGGTCTGGAATATAGGCCTACTACAATATTGCTTCTCATTCTTTCTCCATTTTCTTCCCTAAAATGTTTTCCATCATATTTTAATCCACCCCTGGTTTATGCATTTTCATATAAGAATGTAACATCTTATTTTTTTATACAATTGTCCCATTCTACTTTGTTTTAACCCATTCCTTTGAACGATGAACATATACTCTTCTACTTCCATATCATAGTCCCGTATCAAATTCTAACCCATTCTCAGCGATTCCCATCAGGTGAAAACTTGCTCTACATATGATCTTATTGGAAACTCACAGTAAATTTGTAAGATAAGATATTAATTTTGCAAGATGATTAACAATAAGACTCCTCATGTGATAATAGATAGAAACATCTTTCTAATGCTGGCTGAAGAAACTTGTGTGGTACTGCTCACCATCCATGAAGATGGGGCCAGATGCTATTATAGGTTATTATGTTTGCTTCCCAATTGGAGAGACTTTTTATTCACTCAAAGATTCAAGCATTCAGTCTTTTTAGATAATAAATACCAAGCAGCAGGGCCAACTCCAAGATATGCTGCATTCAGCATAATGGGATCAGCTTCTTCCTTTCAACATCAATTGTTGCCCAGCTTATTTCTTTTCTTCTGGGATTTTTCAAAGTGAAGACCTTTAGCAGAAAAACAATTTAACAAGATAGACATTTAGTTCAATAGAAGAATTTTCTTGGTGTGAAAAATAAATTACAAAAAAGGACTTTGCTTCTGTGAGATAATTAATAAAAAGCTTCCCACGTGATGACAAATCTGACATCTTGTCTAATGTCTGGCAGAGAAGAAAGTGGTGAGAGTTGCATAGCGAGAATGAAACTGAACATTTCACAGCAAGACCAGGCTAGATCTGATAATTATTTCTATGTGAGAAAAGGTCACCTTCTGTTTGTTAAATTGACATAACACTTGCCCTATATGTAAGAATATAGACTGATGCTGAGCTGATCTCTATTTAGATTTTCCTCATTTTAAGGAAAAAAAAAAACTGTGGAAATTTCCAGTTTACTTCTTCTCTGAAGACATTTGACTTAGGATAATATCCATAGATATCTTTTCCATCTTTTATAAAGGGGTATTGTCAGGTAGTAATCTTTAAGGCCTGAACATACACAGTATTTATTGATGTCTCAGTAAGAGGCATGGATAGAAAGCTTCAGGGAAATCCAAGTTTTAAGTCTATTCTCTCCCACATTGGATGTATGAACATGAACAAGTTACCACTCCTTTTCCTTTCACTTTTATATGACTATTTAAATTTCAAAGTAAGCACCTTAGTAGAAGGACTTCTACAGTAAAATAAATCACTGGTCTGGTCCAAAAGACATGAAACAAACACAATTTAGCATTTAGCCTTTTTTCAGGTTTTGGATGAGAGTAATTAAACTGGATTTATGCAAGAATAAAATACTAATTTTTTTAAATGGAAGTTTTGCCCCATGATATCATCTAAGATGGGTTTCTTCCTCCCAAAACTCCAGAGAATCCCTAAAATAGTATTTGTCTAAGACTGTTTTTTTTTCTATTCTACCTACCTACAAAAAAGACCCAATGATTAGATCGAGTTTACTCAAGTAGATAGTTGCAAATAAATTTCAAATTGATTGATAAATCTATAGATAAATTTCCAACTTTTCATTATTTTCTCTCCTCCTTGTCCTTGGAGAACTTGGATAACAGAAAATTTGATTGTTCTAATTACCTCATAATATTTAAGGTCGGAATTAACTAATTAGATAGAAAGATATGATGGAAAGCATGAAGTGACAGGGGTAGGACCTTGGACAATATCATTTAACTGGCTGAATTGTAGGTTATAGTTTTCTGTTTGCCAGAAGGCCGCTAAATTAATATAAATTATCATGCTGCCTACATGGGATATAAGCCTATAAGGGATTTGGAACAGATGTAGTCATAACATGTTATCAATACATGGAAGGGTCCCTTAAGAGGACTATTTCAAACTGTAGTTTCCTAAGATGAGTTGTTAGCAGACCATTATAATCTAGTCTCCCAAGAGGGACAATAATGTCACTACTCTCAACTATAGTCTTTTATAGGAAGGAGTTAGTGTTATGTCTGATTCAGATTATAACTTTATACAGGAAGGAGATAATGTTAATTTCAGTCTGTAGTCTTTGAAGAAAATTAAAGGATGTGTCTATTCGCATCCTTCATCTTCTAAGCAGAATGTAGTAATACATGCCCATTTCAGACTGGAGTATCTTTGCTCCTATTATTTTAGTTTGGGAATATTAGAAAAGGATCATTTCCCTTTTTCAATTCTTTTAATATCTCTGCATTGTAGCTGTAGATGTACATCCTCAGTGCTAATGCTATCCAGACCTAGCTCTGAATAAATGGAGCTAAATTCAAATCTTAGTTATATTATTTACTATCTGTATAAATATGGAAAATCACTTTATCTCTCTTGACCCTAGTTTCCTATTCTGACAAATGAAAGGATTGGGCTAGGTGAGCTTTAGGGTACTATCCTATTTGAAATCCCATATTATATCTGTACTCAATGATTTTGAAAATATTGGTATATAGAACTGAGACTTAGTTCTCCAGGATAATTACACATAGGGGATATCCAACAGTGGGGAAAGCTCTGCATGAGGCTCCCTGTAGCAGATACAACCAATGAGATGACCACACTCATTTCTTTCTTGCCAGGATAAAAGTACCCCTTTGCTTATGGAAAAGTGAATTACACTGAAGCTCAAGTATCTATAGCAGTTTTTGGTTTACATTCATATTTCAACAGTAAAATTTTATAACAAGAAATTGGTGAAGGTCTTAGTGGATACAAAATTTGCAAAAGAATTGCCATTGTTGTTTCATGATATCTACCACATCTGTTTGATATTGGTACATTTTCCAAAATTCACTGCCAAAAGAAGATGCCAGCAGCCTTGAAAGCCATTACCACACACCTCTTCCTTTGAATATGGAATTAAAACCTACAATTGCTGTGGAAATACACAAGTCTGGGGGTAACTGCTGTGAGAAATGAATCAATGGATGTTAAAATAGTCCTTCCCTTTGTTTCCTCAGGTGTTGCTGCTCACATTTGCAGAGGATTTGGAATGCATCCCTGGATTTAAGCAAAAGATATTTCGCATTGAACAGCCAGCTGAATTCTTTGAGGACCAGTTGATTCTAAACTGTAAGAAAATCTAATGAAAAATCTGTTACATTCTGTCTGTACTCGTATCAGAAAATTTCACTTTTAAGGGCTACATTGGGCATGGATGTACCATTGAATAATAGCTTTTTTTTTTTGATGGGGGATGTCTTCTTTGGAGAGAACAACTTGTTTTCTCTGCACATTTTCTAATACTAGGACTTGGCCCTTTTGAAAGAGTTTTGAGTTAGGGCTTTGTCAGGATAAATGGCAAGCAGAGTTGGTAATTGCCCTTATCATAGAAGCTTCATTCATTGGTCCCTTTTCTAGCATTTCATCCTCAGCTGACCTTTCCTGAAGCAGACACTATATGACAAGGAGTTGTTCTTTGAAAAGTAAATATAGATCATCTACCTGGAGTAGGATAAAGAGCTAAAGAGTGAAGCCTCTGCCTTCTCATTCATTAGAATTTTTGCCTTTTTCCTGACCGTGGCATTAATGACAATATCAAAATATAAGTAAAAGAATGTTAGCTAATGTAAATGTGTGATTTAAGAATTCTGAACCCAAGTTTTTCTAGGTAACCAAGGAGTATTTGAAGAGGTTCTATTTAACTTGCTGTATGGTTTTATTCTTTCTTTTAAAAATTATTTTTATATCTGCATTAGAGGCACAGGTCAATAAAAAGCAAAAGTATTGCCTTTCAGAATATCAGCCACTAAAGACAAATTTGAGTTGAATAAGGAAGTACATGGGTTCCATATTTAAAAGCTTTTGATCAAGAGAATGCATACTTGTAACTTAAACTGGAGTATAACTACCATGCAGCTGGATACATGTTCAAATGGTCATTTCCAATCTTTCTCTTTTTACTTAATGTGAGTAGTAAATTTGATTCAAACAGTGAGCTGTTATTCAAACATGGGAGAGTTAATATAGGTATATGATGGACATCTAAGCTAAGATATAAAGATACTCCAACATATAAGGATACAATATGTACCTATATATGCATTTATATATATTTATATACATATATGGACATATATATTATACACATATATATAATGTGTGTGTATGTGTACATATATATGTGTGTATTTATTAAACCAAAGTAACTAAGACTTGAATAATGAAATATCTATCCATTTCTCTTTATTTCTGTCTCTATATATGCAAGAATATCTATATTGCTAATTATCCATCTCTTTATTTAATTGTTATATGTTTAGTCCAGATAAATGATTTCATCCATATAGGTAACTCCTAATATGGAAACTCTAGTAATGTAAATTGTAACTGTGCTGAAACTTTTAGTTTTAGAGATGTGTGCGGGCAATAATAAATTAAACAACTTACTTAGAATTATTCAGCCAGTATGCACCCAAAGCAGTTCTTAAACCCAAATCTTGTTGAATAGAAGGCCGGGCTTGGCTTTGCGCTGCCAGCCTGATGCTCACAATGATGATGGAGGAAGGATTTTGATAATTAGAGCCAGTAATGGAACAATGTAGAACATACCTAACAACTAGATATCTGTGAGTGATTATGATGATTTGGCCACTAGAGAAATTTCTTTGGCTAGATAGGTCAGAAAGCTCTCATTGTTTTTTTACTCCTACATTCATCAGAATCAATATTCCAAATGGCATCTGTTCATAGATAGCCATTCTGCTGACTGTTCTGGGTTTTTAGCTATTATCCCAAATCACATCTATGTTAACATACTTTGAAATGTAAGGCCCACCATGAGTATGCAAATTAGAAGTGTTGATATGCAAAGCAGGTCCCTAACTGTGATTGCCTTTGTAATCTTCTCTACACCAAATAGCTTTTAATTCTCTACTGAGAAGCAGGAAACAATCCGACTTCAGGGGGATCTTTTTAATTTAAACTAGACCATACTGTACATTCCAATATCAAAGTTTTTTTTCTCTAGTAATTAAGTGGGTTATGGTTGTTGGTTCTGTGTAGGCTAGTTAACGCTAAATGGAACTATGCTAATTATCAATGTAGCACATTCAGGAGAAGGAAGTGAGACATTTAAAATTGTATATTTGCATGTGTGTTGGGTCAGCAAAATGAGACTTGGCCCATTCAGCAAATCTAGAAATTACTTCAGAAAAACTGTACTTAGCACTGAAGAAACACATGCAAAGGGAGAGTATCTTTGCCATTAGAATGACAACAGCAAAAAAATAATGAGATATATAGGTATGAATCATTGCTGATTTTTTCCAGAGCTCTGGGCATATTTTCATGAGTCAAGAAATATTAGTGGGGACAGTGTCAACTGAGTTAATGCTGTGAATAGTCTGAAGGTAGTATAGAATTGGAGAAACTCTAGCACAGAGAACTCCCGACATGGTTACCTTTAAGACTGAAAGACACACACACACACACACACACACACACACACACACACACACACACTTGTAATCTCTGAAACACAATACTCAGAAAGGATTATAAATTGTAAAGGCTTCTTTAAAATAGTAGCAGTGTAAAAAGAATATTAAACATTTAGATGGAAGCAGACCATAATCATGGCATTGGACTATAGTTTCCATAGAGTCTGATGTTTCGCATCATGTATGAAAAAACATTAATCCTGTATGTCAATCAATGTTTTAGTACTTTTTAAATACCACCTGTATATTAGACACCAATGATTAAAATATTAATAAATGAACAAACAAATGGTACTTGACCTTATGGAACTTATATTTTAGTTTAGGATGACAGCATGTGCATAGGGAAGTCTATATAAAAACATATGCTAGATAAATAAAAACAAGATTCTTTTTTTACATAGGGAGGGAATTGTGTTGTTCAAGAGATACTCTCTATGAATAGAGAAGTATTAGATCAAATATGTTGAAAGAATTAGTGTCTATGTTTTAATCATATATATTATGCTCCTGATGTGGTCATATCCTATCTTGTGGCTATTGGGTGCTATGACAGTATTTTAGAACCATGAAATCCCAAGAACTTAGGAAGGTTTTATGATATAAAAAATAAGGAACAAAGCAATAGGCTAATTGCCATCTCTTTTTCTACTAGTTCTCAACCGAGGTAAGAAAGTATATTGGGGGGGTGAGGGTTGGAGCCAAGATGGCAGAAAAAGGCAGACTCCCCGGAGTTTTCCCCCAAACACCTCCAAACACCTTTAAATAAAGCTATGAAACAATTTCTGGAGCAGTAGAACCCACTTAAGGACCAGTGAAGTAATTTTTCCAGTCAAAGACAACTCAGAGTATCAGCAAGGAAGGGTAAGAGTAGAACACAGTCCCAATGCAGAATGTACCAGCATAGCCCTGACTCCAGCAAATCAGGAATCAATAAATCAACAGTGTCAGTGCTGCTTCCAGAACTCTCAGCCCATAGAGAGGGTCAAGCAACTGCTCAGAAGAGATTACAGGGGTCTTTTCGCTAGCACTTGGGGAGGACTACATTCCTTTGCCCATATTCAGGTCTGAGTATCAGTATTGGGTGGCAGGATAAGGAGGAGAAAATATTGCCAGAATATAACAGGAACTCTCCTCACACTTCTAGAACAGAAAAGAAAGCTTGTGGTCACATGCAGACTAGAGCACAGGTCAGGAGGAAAAACCTCTCTTTAGATCATAATATCTTGGAAACAACTGAAAAACTCACAGGTCCTCAAACATATATTTGAAAATGCTGCAAAAAAATCCTTGAAGCTTGAAACAGTGTATCCCTCATTCTCAAAGCATAGATCTACTTTAACAGAGAGTTAAAAGAAAAGAATTAGGCTAAGAAAATGAGCAAAACAACAACTAAAAACAAAAAACTGACCATAGAAAGTTATTATGGTGTCAAGGAAAAATCAAAAATACACACTCAGAAGAAAATAACAAAATCAAAGCTTTTATATCTAAAGTAATCCCAAGTAAACCCTACACACACACACACACACACACACACACACACACACACACACACGTATATATGTATATAGTAACCCCAAGAAAAACTATGAATTGGTTTTCAGCACTTGGAAGAGCTCAAAAGGATTTTAACAATCAATAAAAGAGGTAGAAGTAAAACAGGAAGAGAAATGAAAGTGATATAAGAAAATCATGAAAAAAATGAGTTGACAACTTGGTAAAGGAGATACAAACAAAAAATAAAGAAAACAATTTTTAAAAATAGAAAACAATTTTTAAAAATAGACTAGGCCAAATGGTAAAGGAAATGCACAAGTCAATGAGGAGAAGAATGTCTTGACAAGCAGAATTGGTCAAATGGGAAAAGAGGCATAAAAATTCACTGAAGGAAAAAAAAATCTTTAAAAAGAATTGATGAAATAGAAAATTTGACCTGAAGAAAATAATTCCTTAAAAATTAGAATTGAGCAAATGGAAGCTAATGATTTCATGAGAAATCAAGAAACAATAAAACAGAACTGAATGTATGAAAAAAAGAAGACTGTGAAATATATCATTGGAAAAACAACTAACTTTGAAAATAGATTCAGGAAAGATCATTTAAGAATTATTGAACTATCTAAAAGCCATGATCAAAAAAAAGATCCTAGACATCACCTTTCAAGAAATTGCCACGGTAAACTGCCTTTGTATTCTAGAAACAGAGGGTAAAATAGAAATTAAAAGAATCCATTGATCACCTTCTAAAGGAAATCCCAAAGTGAAAATTCCCAGAAATATTATAGCTTAATTCTGGTACTCCCAGGTCAATAAGAAAATATTACAGCAGACTTAAAAAAAAATAAAATATTGTGGAGCCATAACACAAGATTTAGCAGCTTCTACATTAAAGAATCAGAGGACTTTGGGTATGATAATATGAGGAGCATTATCCTGTGAATATTAAATATAATCTTTAAATTAAGTGAAATTAAGTATAACCTTAACAATAAATTGAAAATTCAATGAAAAAAAGAACTTGCAAGCATTTTTGATGAAAACAGTAGAGTTGAATAGAAAATTTGACTTTCAAATACAGGCCTCAAGAGAAACACAAAAAGGTAAACAGGAAAGGGAAATAACAAGGGATTTAATAAGGCTAAACTGTTTATATTCTTACTTAGGAAGATACTTGTAATTTCTCAGTCTTAGAATGGGATTAGAAAATATAGAAAGAGCACAGGGATGAGTTGAATATAAAGGAATATAAAGAAATAAAATTAAAAGAGGAGAAAGAAGAATTCCCCGGGGAGAAAGGGAAAGGGAGACTAGAATGGGTAAATAATCTCGCTTAAAAGAGGCAAGAAAAAACTTTTACAGTGCAGGAGAAGAGCAGGGAGATGAACCTTATTCTCTTCAGAAATGGATGAAAGAAGTAATAATATGCACACTCAATTGGGCATAGAATATGTATTATCCTATAGGAAAGGAGGGGAACAGATAAAAGAAGGAAGTGATAGAAGGGAGATTACATTTAAGGAAGGGTATTCAGAAGCAAAACACTTTTGAGAAGAGAGAGAAAAAAATTGGAATAAATGGGGGGGGGGGTATTGAATAAAATGGAGGAAAATATAGTTGGCAGTAGTAACTCCAAAAACTTTTAGCATGCTTAATGCTTCATTTTTCAAGCATAGAAAGGAGTCAAATGTGCAAAATCAAAGCCATTCTCCAATTGATAAATGATCAAAAGATATGAAAAGGTTTTAGATAAAATAATCAAAGGTATGTATAGTCACATGGGAAAAAATGCTCCAATTCACTATCAGAGAACTGCAAATTAAAACAATTCTGAGATAACACAATATATCTATTAGATTGGCTAATAAAAGGAAAATAGCAAATGTTGGATGTGAGAAAAATGAGACATTAATACATGGTTAGTAGAGTTGTGAACTGATTCAGCCATTCTGTAGAGCAATTTTGAACTTTGCCCAAAGGGCTAGAACATCTTTGACCACTGCTAGTTCTGCATCCCAAAAAAGACTAAAAAAGCAAAAAAGAAAAGGACATATATGTACAAAAATATTTATAGCAGCTCTTCTCTCGTGACAAAGAATTGGAGATTGAGAGAATGTCCTTCATTTGAAGAATGATTAAACAAATTGCAGCATATTTTGAAGTTGTATATAGTTATGATATAAGAAATAAAGATCAGGATAATCTCAGAAAAAAACAGGAAATATTTCCATGAGCTAATGCAAAGTGGAATGTACTATGTACAAAGTAGTAACAATGTTTTAAGATGATCAGCTGTGAATGACATAGTTGTTATCAGCAATATAATGATTGAAGATAACTCTGAAGTCCTTATGATAAAAAATGCTGTCCATCCCCAAAGAAAAAACTGGTGGTATCTGAATACAGATTGAAGCATACTTTTTAAAAACTTTTTTCAACATTTTTTTAATCTAAATTTTATTTTATAACATGACTAATAGAGAAATTTTTTCCATGGCTATGGCTATGCATGGATGAACTATATTTAATTGCTTGACTTCTCAATGGGGATAGGGGACTGGAAAGAGTGAGGAGATAATTTGTAACTTAAAGTTTTAAAAATGAATATTAAAGTTACTTTTCCATGTAACTGGGGTAAAAATAAAATACTAAATATATTCTAAAAATAATCACTTTTTAAAAAGTGTAATATTATCTGATTTAACATAGTAAGCTATGATCTTGTGCCCCTAGTTTGACTTTTATATATTTTCTTATTAAGATTTAAGATGAATGAAGCTGATGGGGTTTAGATTTAGGGAACCAAAATGAAATTAGGGTTTCTGGTGATCAGGGAGTTAAATAAGATCTAGGGGCAGGTTCGGGGTTCAGGGAACCAAATGGAGAGGTTTGGCTCCCCTGCAACCCCTTGGGCTTCGGCACAAGGATAGGGAGTTTTGGGGACTCCCTTTTGGCGGTGCAGGGGATCTCTGTAAAAGAATTTGCAGACCTGAAAACCTAGATTGATAAAAGGGTTTATTATGGGAATTGGAAGTAAGGTTGGAAAATCTGACAGAGAGGGATAAAGTCTAGTTAGGGAAACAGATGAGGGTAAAGAGAGGATGGCACTGGAAAGAGTATTCCAGTGGACAGAGGCCCTTGGCATCCCAAGCATGGCATAGCATGGCATGTTTGGAACCTCTGCAAAGAGAGGGTTTTAGTTTGGCTCTTTTTATAATGAGAACTTTAGCTGAAGGGGGCCCATGGGTGGAGTCCCAAATTGGCTCCTCCCTGGATTTCAACTTGAGCTAGAATTTGAATTTAATTCAATGAGTTTCAGAACTGAGTCCACCCCACCAAGATAACAAGGAAACTGTTTGTCCCTTGGGGCAGGTTCCCTTATTGAGGCAGAACTGAAGGAGATTTTCTCCTTCAAGAATTTTCAGAGTTTTGGGGTCCCCTCTTCAAAGTCTATTGCTTCCCATTGCTTCCCATTCTTTGTGCTCACAGGCAATAATAGTTCTTTTCCTCATTTTTTGTCTTCCTCCTCAAATCTTATTGACTCATCTTTTCAACTTGTTACAATCCCCTCTACATTTTATTTGCCTAATATCATATTCAGTGTTTACTTCTATGCATCTTTTCTTTAGTTTCATCTAAAAAACCTTTTTTTTTCACATCCAAATAGCTCTTTATTTTATTCTTCTGTCTACTACAGCATTTGATTTTGTCTTTAAAAGTGCATTTTTCCTACAACATATGAGGATCAAAATTCAGCATCAGACTTTGCTTCTGATATGTCCAAGGGAATTCTTTCATTATACCTTTAGTAGTCTGATTTAGGGTCCTAACTGTCTGTATGTAGCTCAAGGAAAAAAAAAATCTTTTCAACTCCATATGGAAAGTAAATTGAAGAATTTCAATTTTGTTTCCATTTTCACAGTGAAAAGTGTGTTAAATAAGATAAAATGATAATCTGAATTAGGACCATAGGAGAGATTAATCAGACACTCACCTGATTCCTGATGGTTAGTGATTTTGGTAAAATTTAGAGAGGATACAGTTTATTGATTTGCTGCCTCTTATCATCTGCCCTTATTATCTATCCTATCATCTACCCTGAATCTCAAAGATTCAGTAATATTTGTGGTATTCTCTCTCAAGCACAGTGCTGGCATAGAATTGGTGCTTAATAAACAATTATTAACTGATTGGTAC
The DNA here is from genome assembly GCF_048593235.1 of Sminthopsis crassicaudata. Lineage (NCBI taxonomy): Eukaryota > Metazoa > Chordata > Mammalia > Dasyuromorphia > Dasyuridae > Sminthopsis > Sminthopsis crassicaudata. The sequence continues at coordinate 217,844,646 of NC_133618.1, forward strand.
CTCTGCCTTCAAACACTGGTCTATCCAATCTCTGTCTATCCTTCTTGACTATGAATCATTTTTTTTTCCTTTGGAAGAAAGCAACTAGTTCATATGAATCATTGATTTCTAATGTACTCATTTTGTATTGGATTTATTGTTGATTTTTAAGATTTTCTCTTTTTTTTTTTTGTGAAACATGTATAGTTTTTAATGTCTGTCATTCACTCTCATATCCAGGAAAAAGAACCCAATTTGAGAAAAAATAAGTATTATTAGAATGGGCATGAGTAATTGATGGAAGAGAGATTGATATGAGCTGCAGCTAACTTGGGATAATAAGGGAATGATATTCCCATTCATATTCAAGAAGTGAGTCTTTTGGTTTTTGACATGTGCTGCTTTGGACATGAGCTCTGGAAAGAGGGAAGGAAAGAGTATTTCCACTGTGGTGTTCATTCGCATTCTATTAATAACCAAGTTCATTTTTGCTTTGTAGTTCAGCATAACATCTTGTCATTATTGTATTGAGACCCTGCCAGTTTGTCTTTGACCTTCCATTACTCCCTTTCAGTAATCCCCTTGCATGATCTTTCAGTAAGCCTCTGGAGTGATCCTAGTTTCCATGAGGACACTCTTCAGCTGTGTCACTATGACACCGCCCTCGCCATAGGTAGGTCATATCTGACCATTCAATTAATCACATTAATCATGTTTGTACTTAACATACATGAGCCATGACTTTTGAGGGTATTTTTAATTGACTATAAATCAAATCATGAATCTGAAAAATGAAGGCAATTAATGAAAAGGCAATAGGTGCTGCGGCCTGCATGATAACCAAGAAAGAAAAAAATAAAATAAAACACTTTGCCAGTGAATTAAATGTCCAAACAAAGGCCCTTTTGACCTCTTTGAAAAGATTTAATTTGGATGCTAATGAATAGATGACCCTTCCTGTCTGGGAGGTGAAAGAATTCATGCTTCTAGGTTCAGAATTTCTAGGGATTGGGGCTCCACATCCAGGTACTTGCCTTGTGTATTCATTTCTCTTTTTAAAAAGGGGAAGTAAGTTCTTTTCCACTTTCTAGTTTTTATTAACCAGTTTGATTCTTAATCAAATGAAAGAGATTAATCAACTTAATTATTGGAATAATTTAAAGTTGTCTTTGCTGTGATTTCAAAAGGACTGAATTTAGTTTTCTACATTTAAGTTTTATGTTTCTTCCTATTCAGAGTGAGATGATCAAGAAATGTGTACCCATTGAGACTCAAGTTCCCACACAGTGACTGAGAATGCAGATATCTTGGATTGAAATAAAGTTAGATCTAAATAATTGAAGTGATATTTGTTTTTTATGGGTAGGTAAAGTCAATATAGTTTAAAAGTGACAAATGTTTAAACTAGTATATTTATGTAATTCTATTCCAATTACATTACTAAAAATTCTTACTGAGTTGGAAGAAATAATAACAAAGTTTAATTATAAGACCAAAAGGTTAAGAATTCCAAAGAAAGAACCAGGAAAAAAATATAAAGAAAGCATATTTGGTAGTTTCAGACCTTAAACCATATTATAAATACATCTCTTCCCTTGTAGTAATTTCTAAGTTCCCCACCTTCTGTATTCCTATGCCATAAAGTACCAACCAACAAAACTGAAATTAAGTAGAACAATTATGCAGGAAATGTTTATCTTCATTTATTGTCCTTTATATAATATATATTTATGATTATCTATTGATAAATCAGTTCCTATCTTTATGAGGGATTCAATAAGCTAAACACTAAAATACATGCAATGAAATAAGGACAGTTTCTGCTGTAACATAAAACTAATAGCTGTAGACAGATTCATAATATAGTACAACAAGCATTTATCAAGCACTTGCTATGAATAGAAGGCTATGTTGGATGTTTGGGATAAAAAGTTGTAGCTATTCATAATACTTGTTCTTAAGATGTTTATGAGCTTATATGAGAGGCAAGATGTGTGTTCAAATAAAAATAATATAAATTAGAAAACAGTTGCCAAAGAGCAAAGATTATGAGAGACTTGAGGGCAAAAAGTTAAATTATAATTTGTCATTAGGTTTGGAAATAAACATATATTTATCATGAAGGGGGAAAGGATAATAAAAAGGCAGAAATCCAAAACTTCTGGGAAAGCTTCCAGGGAAAGGTAAATATCAAGTAGGATTTTGGTTCTATTGAAGAGACAATACCATGTGCCAGGATGCCCTTTGGGAAAATAGGGAAATAAAGTTCCTAACCTACAAAGACAGTCATATACAAGGAATCTGGGAAGTACCTTTTTGCACTGAGAGAAATTCTACTACCTTTGATTCTTGATTCAAGACACTTTTGCCATTGTTACAATGTCTACTAGTTACCTGCTGGGACCCAGTGTTGGCTCATAGAGTGTTTCATTTCTCATCATAAAGGTCAAACATCTTGACCCTCATAGAGTTGAAAGGGAGCTCAAAACTATCCCTAACTTTTATATATGAATATATATGTATATGTATACATATTTGTAGATATATGTTCATATACGTGTACATATATTTATATATATGAAATGGGGAAAAAACTCCATACATATATTATATATATGTATATGAAATGGGAAAAAACACATAAAGGTAGTAACAGATGTAATATCTTAACTCAGGTCCTGTGACTAAAGAAGCAAAGCTCTGTATCCCAATATCGTAATCTTCCATGATTCTTCACAGCTATACCTGAAGCTAAACCAGATACCTTCATTAAGTGTAAGCAACTCCAACCTGTTACATGTAAAAGTAATGTTGTTTAGATGACATTTAAAATTTAAGTTAACTCTAAATCTTATTAGCTATGAGTCAAAGAACAACTGGATAGTATGACTGAATTTGGGTTGGATGTTAGAAATAAAGGGGAAAGCAATCACAAATGAATTTAGAGACAGAAAATGATGTTAAACTTCTGCCACTGATGACTGTGGACCTATAAAATCTGGGCTGAATCCCTTAGTTTTCTCATATGTCACATGAATAGATTAGACTAGATTAGGAATCAGCAAATTGTAGCACATGAGTCAAAGCCGTCCAAAGTCTATTTTTATATGGTGAGTTAAGAATGATTCTTAAATTTCAAAAACACAATAAAAAACTTTATTTTAAAATATTGAAAAATACATTCTCAGCTTCCTGGCTGTATTCAGGTAGTGAGCTGGATTTATCCCAAGGCCTATAGTTGCTGACCCCTGGACTAGGTTCTCTGTGGTTCTATTGATGTAAGTTGGCATATAAACTTATCTAGTGAAGTACCTGAAACCATTTTTAATGTTTTGTTTTTCATTCAGAGAACATTTGGATATCTCCTTTGTACTCATATTTGAACCTGTTTTAGGGTTTTTCTAAGATATATCAAATTACTCTCATTAGATGGCAAAAACTATCATGTAGTTATAATGATAACTATAATAATTATTATCATTTATATAATGCTTACTATCTTAAGGCACTATGCTAAGAATTGTAAAAATATCTTTCTCACAACAACCCTGGAAGGTAGGTGTTACTAATATCCCAATTTTAGAGAAAAATGATGGAAACAGAGGTAAAGTGACTTGTTCAGGGTGACTTGGCCAGGACTCCATAATTGGCAAGTCTTTGAGACTATATTTGAATTCAGTTCTTGCCAAACCAGTCTGTCTTCTTCAACTTGGAAAGTGGGCCCTATACTAAATATGTGGATGCTTAATAAATTCTTGTTGAATTAAATTCTTGACAACTCTTTGATACAGGAATAATGTAGGGTAATGTGGTCAAAATAATTTTTGAATATGACCATTCCTTCAGTTAGTAATCAGGACAATCCGAAGAAGAGAGAGGTAGAAAGATAGAAGTGAAGAGAATGTCAAAAAACTGCCTAGATGCAGGTGGGGGGTATAATGGATAGGATTCTGGGTTTTCAGTCAGGGAGGAGTTCAAATTAGTCCTCATTCACTGACTATCTGTGGACACTGGGCATGTCACAACCTCTATCTGACTCAGTTTTTTCAATTGTAAAATGAATATAACTGCCTCGACTTTTCCAGTTTGCTGCAAAGATCAAATGAGATTTTAGCATGCATGGTGACTGACATATAATGGGCACTTTTTAAACTTTCTTTCCTTCTTCAGGTATAACCAGAATAGAGAAATGGACAGTTATTTAATATGAGAGCCTAAATTAACATTCAACACTCTTCAAACATCTTAAGGGACATGACATTGTCTTATAGGAAGAGCTAAGGCATGCCACTAGGAGAGATTTTGCCTTGGAATCCTGCAGATGGTTTTAATTGGGAGTCTCCCCTCAGGTGCTGGTTTTCTCTTCAACCCAGGGAGCTCCTTTACTCAAAGGGTTCTAGATCTGTCCTAAATCTATTTTGTGACTCTTTCTTCAAGGTGAGTGAGTATATAAGAGCAGAAGACATTATATGAGTTGCTGTCAATTTGAAATATTAAAACCACATCAATCAGCCTCTTTAATAAGTAAGGCATCAACATACAAATTAGGAAGAAATTAAGTATAAATTTAAATAGTTTAAAAAGGCATCAGGATCATATTATACTGTAACCGATCAAATCTACACACATTTTAATGAACGTAACGCCCTCCGAGTGTCCTTTCTACTCTATTTTCCATGGGGATTGATATGCTAACAAGAGTTAGAATGTAATACTTGGGAAAGACCCTCTTGGAATGATTCTGAGAACTCAGCTGAACACTAAATGGTAGTTTAGTGTTCATCCCCTCTGTCGGGATAAGGCCATTACTATCAATTAGTCAAAGGGCTTAAGGCCTTAGTGGTATCCACCTAGTAGTCCCCAGGGAGTCAGTTACATAGTATTTGCTAAGATTTTAACCCACGCTGACTCTTCTTTAATTATTCAAGATCTTGCAATGAGGGGACTTTGCCTCCATTATCTAGGCTCATTGCAAGGTCTGGTATGAGCAATGTTGCATGTAGTTTTTCTTCCTGAATTGTTCATTTTTTTTGATGAATGACATAACAATGATTACTGAAGAAATTCCAGTAGTTTGGTGGGATCTCTAGCTACAAACACTATAACTAATCACCCTAGTGATCTACTAACCATTAGTTCCTATTCTTTAATCTCTAATCACATAATAGGATAGTCCCTGTTTCCTACATGGGGCACACAGGTGGCTCAGTGAGTAAGAGTGCTGGAGCTAGGAGGATCTATCTTCAAATCTGGCCTGAAATATTTCCTAGCTGTGTGAGTCTAGGCAAATCCCTAACCCTGTATGTCTCAATTCCTCATCTATAAGAATGGGCCTGAGAAGGAAATAGCAAACTACCCCAGTTTCTTTTTTGTTCTCCTAGAACTAAATGAAGATTCTTTTTTCATTCTATAACTTGTCTCATCTTATTATCTCATACATCATTTATGCCTATCTCCAATCTCCATACTTTTGTCCCCCATACATACTTTTGTCCTCCAATACACAGTTGTCCCCATACCTAGAAGGCACTCCCTCCTAACATTTGCTTCTTATGATGCCTAATTTCCTCCAGTAGAAAGACTACTTTTCATTTGAGATCCTTCCAAATTTACATCCCTCCACACCTCAGCTTAATTCAGTGCTTCCCCTTCAAAAATTATCTTTCTTTTATTTAGTATATTTATTATTGTATTTAACTTGTATGACATTTACATATTTAGAAGAATACTCATCCAGGCAAAGAATTATCTTCTGGATCACCAGCCCACAGTAGCAGAAGGACAAGAGTCCTCTGGGTGACTTTTCATCCAGCACTATCTTCTCAAACTGCAGTAGTTTCTTAGGTGATGGCCTCTGAGTAATTTGTCAAATTCCATCTCCTTAGAATGACTTCATTCTTGCTTGGGAGGATATGAGTGTATGAGGGAATGGCATGACATCCACCAAGGTACCAACCTTTGCAATCATCTGCTTTATACTCAGTGGAAACCAAAGCATGCAGCTGACAGCTGTCAGTCTTTTAGATAGATAGCTACCTTCCTCACTGTGCATGTCAGCTAATTATTATGACCTTCAGAATTATTGTTAATGAAGCCTGATTTTCTTGTTTATATCTATGCATTAAATTAACTCTCCTGGAGATAGGAAGTTTGTAACATTAAGGGATCAATGTTTGAAAAACAGAACCAAGGTTAAACTAAGCCTCAGAGGAATAGAGTTTGTGTTATACTTACTTCCCTCTCCCTTTCCTTTTTATTCTTTTTTTCCCTTTTCATTTTCCTAACCTTCCTTTGTTCCTTGGATAGATGAAAATATAAGAATCTCTGGCAGTATGCATTCAATGACCATTATATTTGTCTTATATTATGACCTTTGAAGTTTCTTCCAACTCTGTGATCCTGTGAGATGACTTTCTTACAAAATGATATATGATAATTGTACAAAAGATGCACAAAAAAATGCTGAGGGGATCTGAGATGAGGAAGAATCACTAATGACTAGGGGAAGGTAGGAGGATAATGGACAGTTTCATAGATGAGATGACATTTGAGGTGAGATTTACAGAATGGGCAAACATTCAACAAACAGGGGAAAGAGATTGAGGGAAGATGCTCCTAATAGAGGGAAAATTGTGAACAAAAACATACAGCTTAAATAATCAGGGCAAATAAATATAAGAAGTCAGTGAATAGTCTGGTTTGTCTGTATTTGTGATGTGATTTCTTTAATGAGTTCCCCTAAAAAAATCTAAAGTCATTTCTTGAATGAGTTTTTTAGTGAGTCTTTTTAGCACTCCTAAATTATAATTCCACGTATCAAAATTCATAGCTTTTCATAAATGCATTTTATATAAGATTCAGTTGTATCCCAGTGACATAGTCAACCTGGATTCTATTGAATATCCTACAAATTCTCCAAAGCATGGCCTTGGCTAAGATATTTTACTTCCTGAAAATTCATTCTGTAAAGGGGATCGTTATTACCTATCTTTGATAGGAATATTCAACAGAATCATTTTATTAAAACTAAGCTGCTGTAAGAAATGGAACATGCATTTTTTTTTGCAGTTATATGAGGACGAGGTACATGCACGTGCACATACATACAATATCTTTAATAATGTAGATTAGAAGCATAGATGTCATGTAACCAACTTCCTACCTGCTTCCTAAGAGCTGATTGTTAAAAATATTCAATATGACAATTTACATCTTAGAAGTTGGCAAATGCTTCAATTCTGCATTGGTTTATTGTTTTGTTGATTGTCTAGATTGGATTAATAGATAAAATGTTAGTAATAAAAATTGAACTTAAAAGTGTCCTGCCACACACTTTTTTTTTTTTCTCAGAGAGTTGATTGCTTAACATTTACTGGAATACTCTATTTCAGAGGTAGTTACATGTCAGATGTCACTGGCTCCAGTTCTGTGAAGAAAGAGACCTTCAAAAAGTAAATTAGGATCATTCATTTACTGCAGCAATTAAAACAAGAACTCCTTGAGGTTTTTTTTTAATTTTATTTTTATTTTTATTTTTTTATTAGGAGAGTACTTGATCAGCTTCTTCCACTCAGTTTAATTCTTTGGAAGTAAATGCATCTTTAAATGAGTGAAGTCTGAACTAAGTAGGGAAAGAAGAAGGAATTCCATGCACAAAACTTTCATAGCCATATATTTGTTGAAATATTTATCACCTGCTCCAGATGAGTGGGATGCTTAAGACCTCTAAATTTATATTAATATTGGAGTGATACTATGACCATTCTTCAGGTTAGAGTATTGTATAACTTTTATATTTCTCTGAAGGCAAAAAGAGTATGAGAGCAGAAATCTTATTTAACATTAACAGGGTTCACATAGAATGTGTAATTTCTGACATCATACTCTTTCTCTATGGTGTTCCTATTAGGCAAAGTAGAAAGATCTCAGCTGGTTTTAGGACTAAAAAGAAGCCAGGGACAATTAAGGTTTGTAAGACAAATGTCAGTCATCTGGTTGAATAGTGAGTCTTCTGGGTTTATCCAACTACTAGATGTGTATGCTTCTAATTTGTTCCAATAATCAACCTCTCCATTATTTTAAACAGGTGTCCAAACTATTTTAATCATCTAGCAAATGCAAGGAGAATTTATTTCCTAAAGGAAGGAATCAAAGGTCTTATAGAAATGATTATTCCATCCCAACCCATCCCCAACTCACACAACTTGGGCTTTTTACAAGTGAAATGTTAACTCAGTTTTTATAGAAGAGGAGGGGATTAACATAAAATACACAGAGACCCTAAAAAGAATATAAAGACCTTACTTAGTCAAATGAATAATGCATAAATATATGTATTCATATATTCTAGCAAGCAATATTGATTCATTTACATTTTTCAGAGTGAGGAATAGTACTTTCAATTGCAGGCTTCTAAGGAACATAACTATATCATTTTATTCAAAATAAGAAAAGGTACAAATTATAAACAAAGAAGGCATTTCAACAGTTAACGGATTTTTAAACTTTCAGTTTTTTTACTTTTGTTTTTTGATATTTTTGACTTTGTCACTGGTTCTGCAGATGAGTATTTAGACCATGAATATTTTGCTAGGGTATGATAGTGAACTCTTACAGTGTACTCAGGAGTATATTTTGAGGTACAATGAAGTAGGAAACATTATACAGGAAAAAGTGGAAATGTTCAGCTCTTGCCTCTTATTACCTGTGTGACCATAAATAGATTAATTTTCCTCAACCTCAGTGTCCTCCTCTATTAAATGATTGGGCTGGACTATTGTATTTGGCTTAGAGGATCTCTTCCAGATCTGATTCTATTATTATACCCCATAGACCAAAAAACACAATAATTTTGAACATTATATGAAAAAAAATTCTATCAGTGTTAAATATAGTTGACCCAAATATTAACAATATGGAATTGGATGACAATCATATCTTAGGTATAATACCCTACTAAAAGAATTGGAAATTTTATTTACATAAGGGAGAGGGACTGGATGGAAATAGTCCAGTTCCAAGAAAGTTTAAAAATCTACTTTAAGAAATAATTCTACCCGCCTAGGACTCTCCATATTGGCAGCTGATTTGGTAGCTAGAAAAGGTCATCTGAAAAGAATAGGAGATTCTGAGAGTTAAGAGCGGTTGGATGGAGATTAGAAAGTCTAGTTTCTCTAGCTAGAGGAATGGGGAGATATAACACAAGAGCAGTGAGTTAGGACAAAGTGAGCCTCCTGCAGTTGTCTGATCTACCAGACAAAGCCGGATATTGAGTTAATAGCAGCTACCTGGTGACTGTAATTTCCAAGCCCTAGGAGGCACATTAAACGTTCAAAGGCCAGCAGAGGGATAGAAGAGGAAGTGATAGAAGCCCCAGTGAGTCTATTTTCCCCACATTCCATTTTGTCAGTGTTTGACTCACCTAAAGTTAACACTAATAGAACATTTGCTCAGAAATGTCATCACCGAGAATAATGTGTTAAATTCAAACTCTCCAAAGGCTCCAATTCATCTGTTATAAAATTGAAATTGAATCAACACATCCTTAAATGGCTTTCACAGTCAACATCATCTAGGGTATATTGTTTTCTCAGCCTGCAAGCCCTGTACAACTTTTGGACTCAAGGCTTTTGGAAACTTTGGCTAGCAGATTATTTTATACACTACCTTCCCAGTCACAAAGTAAAGTATAAACCTGGAGGAAAATAAATGTTCCATCAAATACTCCTTTTCTAGTCAAGCATAATGTTAACAAGGCAGCTAGTTAGGACAATGGATAGAGTGCTTGACTTAGAGTCAGGAAGACACATCCTTTCTGAATTCAACTCTGGTCCAGACACTCACTAGATGTGTTTAACCAGGCAAGTCACTTAATCATAATTGCCTTACTCTCCTCATCTATAAAATTAACTGAAGAAAAATAAAAGGTAAACCACTCCAGTATCTTTGCCAAGAAAAACCCAAATGGACTCATAAAGAATCAAACATAATTTAAAAATGACTGAACAACAACAAATAATATTAACCTGAAGTCTCTCTGAGAAGTAACTTTTTTCCCTCAAAAATGATGACTGATATGATGTCTTATGTGAAATTCAGGTAATTTAAATTCTGCAATTACTGTATATTGAATTTTGTAACATAGCATGATAGCTCTAGGATAAGAAGGGCATCAGAATCCATCTTGCCCAACTTTATCATTTTATAAGTGAAAAATCAGCTGACCAGAAAAGTTAAAAAGTAACTTTTGAATGATAGTGTTGTGTCCCAGAGATTTGTATGGTAAATACATAGTTTTCCTAGTTTCTCTCTTTTATAATCCATAGTTCACTTCAAGGTCCAGCTCCAGTGCTGAAATCTATTTTAGATCTTTCTTAGTATCTATTACCCATACATCACTTGCTAGTGTTCCTCATCACCTTCTATCTGATTTCTATAGAGTTAGGATTGGACTTGTAAAGTCCTTAACTCTTGGGTAAATTAATTTTCTCTACAAATTAATCTAAGCACTTTCTCTGCAACATATAATCTTAGACAATTCCCAGAATACCATGAGGCTAAATAATTTTCCCATGATCCTGTATCCAAAATGTATTCAAGATAAAACTTGAATCCAGGTCTTCTAAAATTGAGACTAGCTATTTATGGTATCACTCATACTTCTCAGCTTCTTAATATGTAATTTGTGCTTCTGTGTATATATGTATGCATCTATAGATATTATATATCTACATATATTATTTACAGAATATACACATAAGTGTATATACAAATAAATTTATAAGTATTTATCTATAAATATTTTATATATATACTATTCATTTCCATATGCTTATTATATATACATACAGAGAGAGAGAAAGATAGGCAGAAAGAGGTGAGACAGAGCAGAAAAATCAAAAGAAGGGAAAGGAGAGAAGAAGAAAAGGAGGAGGAGACAGAGAGAGAGAACAAGAGGAAGAGAGAGAGAGACAGAGACAGAGAAACAGACAGACACAGAGAGAGAGAGAGAGAGAGAGAGAGAGAGAGAGAGAGAGAGAGAGAGAGAGAGAGAGAGAGAGAGGAGAGAGAGAGAGAGAGAGAGAGAGAGAGAGAGAGAGAGAGAGAGAGAGAGAGAGAGAGAGAGAGAGAGAATGTTCAACAGTATAACTTGTCTCCTGGCTAGTCTGTTTTTTGAGGTGGAGGAACTATTTTCACTTCTTTGTATTCCTAGTGCCTGACACATAATAGGCACTAAAATTCATCACTCGAAACCCACAGTTTGAAATCTATTTTCAATAAAAAGTAATACAACAGGTAAAATCTTGGTGGTTATTTTTGTCTCATATAATGATGGATTTTCTAACATAGTATTGCTGCCCCCATATTCAATTTTTTATAGCTATTAGATTTGAAGCTGTATGAAAATGGACCAAAAAAACTGGTATGGATTTTTCTTGCTTCTGGGATCTGAGAAGATCTTGAGAATACATTATACTTGTAACAAAACTCAAAAACTGCCATTAAAAAGGGGATTAGCTAATAGGGTGGGGTATAGTAGTAAACTGACATTATCTGGAAGTAGAGATTTCAAAACTCTATTTAAACTAAAGCTTATTCCTTCTACTCATAGAAATGTGGCAGCATCTAGGTTAGCAGATTAATCAATGAACTACCATTTTTGAAACTATCAGTCAACTAGTCACTCAATAAACATTCATTAAGCATGTGCTTTGTGGCATCCATTCCTAAATACTGAAAATTGAATTTTACTCTAAGTCATTGGTCAAGTGGATAAGAAAGACTTTTGCATAGTTGAGGTAATTAAGACAGCACACTAACAATCAAGGAGCAAACATTTATTAAATGCCTAGTTTATATTGGGAACTATGGTAGGCTTTAGGAATACAAAGTCAAAATTCAATCAGTTTCTGACCTCAAGGAACTTTTATTACATTGAAATCTTAAGGACTACTAAAAGAAATAGTAAAAATTAGACTTGTATCCAAGGAAAGGAACTTTTCTTTCTTTTTTATTTTATTTAATTTTATATATATATATATATATATACATATATATATATATATATACATATATATATATGTATATTTATTTATAAAAATTTTATGCATAGGTAATTTTCCAGCATTGACAATTGCAAAACCTTTTGTTTCAACTTTTCCCCTCCTTCCCCTCCACCCCCTCCCCCAGATGGTAGATTGACCAATACATGTTAAATATGTGAAAGTATAAGTTAAATACAATATATGTATACATGTCCAGTTATTTTGCTGTACAAAAAGAATTGGACTTTGAAACAGTGTAAAATTAGCCTGTGAAGGAAATCAAAAATGCAGGCAGACAAAAATATAGGGATTGCGAATTCTATGTAGTGGCTTATAGTCATTTCCCAGAGTTCTTTCACTGGGGGTAGCTGGTTCAGTTCATTACTGCTCTATTGGAACTGATTTGGTTCATCTCATTGTTGGAGAGGGCCACATCCATCAGAATTGATCATCATAGAGTATTGTTGTTGAAATATATAATGATCCCCTGGTCCTGCTCATTTCACTCAGCATCAGTTCATGAAAGTCTCTCCAGGCCTTTCTTAATCATCCTGTTCGTCATTTCTTACAGAACAATAATATTCCATAACATTCATATACCACAATTTATTCAGCCAGTCTCCAATTGATGGGCATCCACTCAGTTTCCAGTTTCTAGCCACTACAAGGAAGACTGCCACAAACATTCTTGCACATACAGGTCCCTTTCCTTTCTTTAAAATCTCTTTGGGATATAAGCCCAGTAGTAAAGCTGCTGGATCAAAAGGTATGCACAGTTTGATAATTCTTTGAGCATAGTTCCAAATTGCTCTCCAGAATTGTGAATGGGATTCACAATTCCACCAACAATGCATCAGTGTCCCAGTTTTCCCACATCCCCTCCAACATTCTGCATTATCTTTCCCTGTCATTCTACTCAATCTGACAGGTGTGTAGTGGTATCTCAGAGTTGTCTTAATATGCATTTCTTTGATTAATAATGACTTAGAGCATCTTTTCATATGGCTGGAAATAGTTTCAATTTCTTCATCTGAGAATTATCTGTTCATATCCTTTAACCATTTATCTATTGGAGAATGGCTTGATTTCTTGTAAATTAGAGTCAATTTTCTATATATTTTGAAAATGAGGCCTTTATCAGAACCTTTGACTATAAAAATGTTTTTCCAGTTTATTATTTCCCTTCTAATGTTGTCTGCCTTAGTTTTGTTTGTACAAAAAATTTTTAATTTGATATAATCAAATTTTTCTATTTTGTGATCAATAATGACCTCTAATACTTCTTTGGTCATGAATTCCTTCCTTTTCTACAAGTCTGAGAGGTAAATTATCCTATGTTCCTCTAATTTATTTATAATCTCATTCTTTATGCCCAGATCATGGACCCATTTTGACCTGAGCTTGGTGAATGGTGTTAAGTGTAGGCCAATGCCTAGTTTCTGCCATACTAATTTCCAATTTTCCCAGCAATTTTTGTCAAACAGTGAGTTCTTATCCCAAAAGCTGGGGTCTTTGTACTAGATTATTGAAGTTATTGGCTGTTTTTTCGAAAGGAACTTTTCCATGCCCATCTATATTTATCATGGTTGGGTATCAACTCTAGGACCATAGAAGTAGAAGGTATAGAAGACATGGTCTTTGGACTCAAGATGCTGGTCATCTAATAAACAATGCCAATGAGTACATTGATTTTTAGAAGATGCTGGTCGAATAACAGTGAGGAGATGTAGGATTATTACTTCCTGGAATTTTACTTTTATATCTTTGAGATACTGGGGCTTTAATGACTCCTCTAATAAAATTGGCACAGAAACTCAAGATGTGAAAATGTTAATACTTTTCCAATAAATCTAACCATCCTAATGCTTCTGGAAACACTGGTTGCAGATTGCAGTTTTCCTGCACCAAGATCATTTCCCAGCATCTTGATGGGACGTGACTGCTACTAGCCATTATGGACACTAGCAATTAATGGCAGGCAGGAATAATCAAGAGAAGAAATGCCTAGCCCTAGGAGACTAGAGCTGTCTGAAGTATTCACTGTCTATTTTAGTATTAAAAGTTAGCAAGAAAAAACAATTTTTCCTCAGGGTATTGAAGAATATATAGTATTCCCAGTAGACAGAAGATAAAATCTCTGAATTGGCATAGGATGACCCATGTTTTGATAGAACCCAGTTGTTGTCTCTTTGGCTCTAAGTATACAATCATTGTTTCATTTTTTTAATTATTTAATCACCTAGTTCAAATCCAGTTTCAGATATCTGTTAGCTGTTTGACCCTGGTAGTGTTAGTTAACCCTAGTTGCCAAAAAAAAAAAAAAAAAAAAAAGATACTTTTTCTTGCTTTTTAAAATGATTAATAGAAAATAACTTGAATCCTGGAGCACTGCTCCCAGAACTCAAGGATTATATCCTAAATTTCTGTAGAAGGATCATTGAGGTCATTGTTGCAAACTAAAGGCTAGCAAGAGCCAAGGATAGGTGAAAACCCTTAATGAGGTAAAAGCAAAAGGCAACTGTCAATTTAAGGGACTGAATATTCTTTCTTTAAGAATCATAGGGATATTTAGCCTGAAAAAAGAGAGAATGTGGGAGACATGATATCTACCTTCAAACATTTGAAGGGTTGTCACAGGAAGGAGACAGTAGACTTGTTTCAATAGGTCTCAGAGGACAGAACTAAGAGTGAGTTAGAGAAATTGGGAAATAAGGGAAACAAAATGAACTTTCTATGGAAGGAATCCAAAATTAGAATAATCTGCCTCAGCAGATAGCAGTTTCTCTCTCACTAGAGGTCTACCAGTTGTAAATGCTAGCATCCCAATGATTCTTTGATTTTGTGGGACACTGGGAGCCCAGGGCTGGGCCTAGTTCCAAGCAGTAGCAACTGGGGAGAAATCCCATTGAGAAGGGAAAGTTTAACTCAGCATGCAAGAAAAACATCTCATTTAGATGCAGAAGTTCTGGTCTGTCTGTTTAAAACAAAAATGGTCTCCTTATTTTATAGTCACACCTCATCTAGCAGAGAGGAGGACCCCCCTGGGGACAGTGATATATAATATTATCACCATAATTTGAGAATGTCATTTAACATTGCATATAGTATAATAGCAGAATCAAAGCTAGTCAAAAATGCTTTGTGAGGTTCCCTATATAAAATGATACATTTACTGGCTTTTCCATATCATTAAAACACTGAGCCAATATTGTTAATTTAGTTCTAGAAACCTCAGCTATTTTATTTAAAGTTCAGTATTATACACATTATGCCAATTTCAATAGCTGTTTTCATAGACCCTATTATACTTAACACAATGATTTCTAAATATGCTTCCACATTGGGGTTTACTAAAACAAAAAAAAAATCCAAAATTTAACAATTAAAATTATTTAATTTAGTTCAGTAAGTAACTACAATGTGTTGTCAACAGGTAAAAAGAAGTTAAAAACCATTAAATCAGGATTCTGAACTGGACTTGGGGTCAGGTCATCTGGGACCTTTGGAGTTCAGGAAATGTATATAGAGCTATCTTAGCTAAAAACTAAGCTTCAGGGATTATAGCTAATGAACTATTCTGGGGGAGGACACTTGTGTTCTAAAACATAAGGAAACCTATATAAACCCATATTTCTTGGCAAGTCTCCCTGGAAATAATGCAGAAAATGCAGAAATAACTATCCAACTCCTCTAGTAAGTTTGCCACAGTATAAGCATTCTCCTAAATATTCTCTGAGAAAATGAGTTTGCTCTGTTCAGTAACCTAAAAGATGCTTTTAGAACTGGATGAAGGGGCCCTATTGGCTGGTAATACCCTATAGTGATTTTTTTTTTAAAGAAAATGACATCCACAAACATAATTTTTACATTATGGGTATTATCTGCTGTTGTGTGTTGCTAAAGTAATAACAGTTTTCCATGAATACAGTATGAGAGTTATCTGATTAGATAACCCTTCATGTGAAAAAAAAAAATTGAGGGATTTTAATGCATTTTTAGTTCAATCTGACTTGATTTGGGAGAGTGGAGGTAGCCTGAAGATACCTATGAAATCATTGATAATGATAATTTACTTCTGATGTGGAAAGTTCCTTTACTGATGTAATCAGTTAGTCCTTGGCAACTTAGACTTTTAGAGAATTATTTTGATTGTTGAGGGATTAATTAATTTGTGCACAATCAAGTAACTTTTTTTTTTCCCTCCTGAGGCTGGGGTTAAGTGACTTGGCCAGGGTCACACAGCTAGGAAGTGTTAAGTCCTGAATTCAGGGCTGGTGCTCTATCCACTGACAATCAAGCAATTTTAATGAATATCCAAGGCAGGACTTGAACTCAGATTTTCTGAACTTCAAAGCTATTCTACCAAGTTGTCTTTTGAACAGTGAAATACTTAATGTGACCAAAATTCTTTTTGAGGAAACATACAATACTAATGAAAATTGAGCATCGGCTTTACAACTGAGAATCAGCCTGTAGCATTGAAGTTAAATGAACTGTCCAGGAACACATAGCAGGTAAATATGTAGACCTGGGGCTTTGAAGAGTCTGAGCCCATTTGTGTTTTCACTATCCTAAATTGCTTTTTGTAGCTACCTGGACATCATGGAAACAGCACATAATTGCCATGGTTAGTCTTTGGGGGATTTATGTTCCCATGCTGCCCAGAAACAAAAGAGCCAGACAGTATAGTCATTTGTCATGCAGGGGCATATATTTGCTTTAAGGTACCTTGATGTTTTCTAGAAACAGAAGGCCAAGGATCTTTATCCCTACAAATATGCATAGCCAACTAATGTGTAGGTCCTTTGTTTCCTTCTTACCATAAAACCAATATACTCATTTTACCACCCCTTCTTTCCCCCTATTTTTTTCTTTGATTCAAATTCATCTTTACTGGATTGGACTATTTGATGTCGCATAGAATTAGTAGAAATTTACCACATCCTTTTTTTTTTTTTCCAATTTTTTATTTGTTTTAATTATTTACAAACTTTTTTCTTATACCATGTAAGAATCCATTCTTTTGTATATTGATTTGATTGTATTTGTTGTAATAACACTTTATTATAAGTTTTTACTGATACCTTTTGTCTTTTTATCATATTTATATTTTATTTTTATTTTTTAAAAGTATTTTATTTTGTTTTTTTTTCCAAATATGGGCAAAATATTTGTCATGTTGCCCTCCTCCATCCCTAATCCTAATTCTGAAGATTGAGTGGTTTCCCTGTTGCAGAATTATAGGAACAAATGGAAAGAGTCTCACAGGATAGATAGACATGGCTGCATTTTGAACTTTATCACTGAGGGGGAATCCACATAAATAAGATCATATATTTATCAAAGAATGTGGCTGATAGTTTAAATCCTGGATAAGAGTTAGGACAATCCATATTGAAAGTGTATCATAATCCTTTTACAAAGTTCTCAGGAGTTCATAGAGAAACTACTCTGGTGCTTAAAATGGTATACATTTAATAATTCATTGTTCTTAACATTACAATAAAGAAGTGATAATGGGATTCATTTAATCTCTCCTTTGCTGCTACATTAAAGATGTCATGAAATATGATTTAATTTCCTTAAGCCTAATCTTAGATAAAGCTCAGTTTCCTGTATAGTGATGACAGCAAATGCCTTCCTTTTGTTTCCTACCATAATTCCAATCAAACTATGACTAAAATTCCTACCTTAAGAAAGTAGGAGAAAGATAGTCCATAATTAAGACCATTGTGTGAATTCAATTTAAATCCACAAATATTAAAGTATATTCATTGTATAAGTAATTATAAGTATAAGTAAATTAAAAAAGAACAATTTTACAATTTTATAAATTTTACAAATTAGATATTTTCCAGAGATGGAGCATAGACTATGAGAATGTGGAAGCAGAGGAGAAAAAGGATGAGTTCAGGAAATAAGTAGGAGTCTCCAGTGACTATAACATAAAGTGTATAAAGAGATGCTGTGAAATAAAGAAGGAGTGGAAAGTTGAAGCCAGATGGTGGATGGCCTTATGTGCCAAGTCAAGCAGTATGTATTTTATCTTGTAGACAATATTTATTTAGTAAGCAGCAGTTACTAAAGTTTTTTGAGCAATGTAATAATAGTCAGATCTGTGACTAGGGAAGATTGTTTTGGTGACTCTGGAATGTATGGATTGGAAAGGCCAAGCTTGCAGGAATGAAGGGTGGAGATAAATTGTCCTCATGTATTCTAACTTTGTCAGATTCCATCTAAAGTATTATGATAAACTGTGAACTCCACAATTAAAAAAAAAAGAACATTGATAAACTCTAAAGTATCCATAACAGAGCAAGCTAAATGATGAAAGGCTTTGAGTCCATATTATGTGAGAATTGGATGAAGCAATTAGCCATGTTTACCTTAAAGGGTGGCAGGGATGAGGAAGACAGGACAGATGTCTCCAAATATTTACAGTGTTGTCATATGAAGGGAGTTTTAGACTTTTGATGTTTAGTTTGAGAGGGAAGAACCAGAAACATTAGGTAGAAGCTGCAAAGAGACATTTAAATTGTTCAGGAAAGCTTTATGAGAATTAGAACTTTCTGAAAGGAGGATGAGGTTTCCCAAGAGGTGGTCATTTCCCCTTCTTATATGTCTTCAAAGAAGGCAAGATGAACACTTGTTTGATCTGTTAGAGGTGAGGGCTCCTTATAAGTATGGATTGGGCTACATGGCTACTGTGGATCCTTCCAACTTTCAAAGTTTGATTCTATAAAACTCCCCCTAACTACTTTCCTCCTCAGAATACAGATGGCTATATAGTCTTCATGGGTATGAAAGTAGAGAGCTAGATTATAGAGATTTATTGTAGAGAACTAAAAGGAAGCCAGATATGGATCAGTGGAAGGAATTAAACAATTAAAGCCAAGAATGGAGTTCACCCTTGACAACTGAGTGGATTGTCCCACCACATAGTGATTTTTGTATTTCAGGAGGTTATCAATAGGAAGAATGCCTACTTGCTATGAATATTTTGAAGGGGTAAACCAATCACACATAGTTATTTTCTAACTCTGTTCTCTTTGAATCACATCCTTTAATATTGAGGTGGAAATGAATGCATCCATCTCAGCATTACCTTCCTTAATGAAATAAATGATGAAGTGGAGGTAGGGAATGGGTGTTGGAGAAGGAAATGGAAGGAAATATGTTACAGATCATTTTAGAAAGAAGTCCAAGGGTGTTGAAGACACTGCAGCTTTCTCTTCCCTTAATTGCAGGGAAACGTTCTCAACAAGATTTTTCTTGTTTTTCTCTCAGTGTCCCTCTCTCCCATTAACTGATTCCCAGATATAACTTTGATCTTCTGCTTGTTGATCTTCTTACCACTTGAAGTGAAGAAGAACAATTTCTGATGGATGCTGATGCCAGAGTATCCTGCTGTGTGTGTGTGTGTGTGTGTGTGTGTGTGTGTGTGTGTGTGTGTGTTGTCAGCATTTAGCCGGGAGATATTTCTACAGAATGCTTTTCAGGTTCTCCATGTTCAGCTCTGGGACTGTCAGCAACTGCAGCCTCTGCATAAACCTTGGAAAGGGAACCCAATTGTATGACAGATATAAAGCACCCCTGCAGCAGCAATAGCAGCAGCAGTAGCAACATCTTCCTGTGTGAGCAATACCAGCATCCATTCGGAGGATTAAATATAGAGAGCTGACACAAACCAAAAAAACTATTATTTTCCCTACCTGGTTTCCCACTAATCCTAAGTCACATTAAGATGAGGCGGTTTTTTTTTTCCCTATTCTTCCTTATTGCCTTTTCCACTTTTACTCACAGAATAGCTTTAGAGAGAGGGGAGAATGATAAAGTAAAATTCCTTCTAGATTTGGAGGCAGAAGAGCTGGATTCAAATCCAGGATTTTGCTACTTACTTCCTAAATATCCTAGGGGCAGTTCTTAACTTGGGTTTAAGATAACACTTTTTCAATATATTTGATGTCCTTTGTAGTCCTATATATTTTATTTTATTGATTTAGAAATTTTATGAAAAAAAGGGATTGACTTTATTAGATAACCAAAGGGGTACATGACATAAAAAGATTTGAAAAGAAGAAGTTATATCCTTTTTTGTACCTTAGTTTCCTCTGCTGTAAAATAAGAAATATATATTACATATGCCAATTTAAAAAAAATTATTTCCTTTATCCATGCTAGCTCTTAGCTAAGCCCCACAAATACAATGATTGCAGAGCAAGGCAAAATGTTTGGGAAAGATTTGATTATTCATATCAGTTGGTTATTGGTAAGCTTTCCAAATGTTGTTTAATGTGGACCAAGATCTATATTGATTTTCATAAAAAAGTTACATTTCCAGAAAGAGAAAATAATCTATCGTTAGAAGGAGCTAGCTATTGAAGAAATGGAGTGCCTTGTCCCTGTATTTACTTTCCTTAAATGATTAGGCCTAAATGAGATGTCTGGATATTTGGAATATCAATTTGGAGCTTCAAATCTAAATTACAGGAAGTAGCAGGGCCAGAATTTGATTCTAAACTTTCTGAATCCAAGTCCCATGTTTTTTTTTTTCCATTGTATCAAGTTGTCTCCTCCTACCACTCAGAATTGTGAGGATTGAATGCACTAATGCATACAAAATGCTTTGTGAATTTTTTGTTTTGTTTTATTTTGTTTTGGTTGAGGCTACTGGGGTTAAGTGACTTGTCCAGGGTCACACAGCTAGGCAGTATTAAGTGTCTGAGGCCAAATTTGAACTCAGGTCCTCCTGACTTTAGGGCTAAAACTCTTTGTGAGTTTTAAAATGCTGTCAGTGTTAGCAATTGCCATAGCTAATTGTCTATTCCTATGCACATATGTATGTTCATATGTGCATACAACTATGTGTGCACATATGATGGGTATACATATAATCTAATGCTAATGCACTCATAATCAAGAGAGGACATTTTAAAATTTAAAAAAAAAGTGGAAGCATAAATGATGGTAACAAAAATTATAATTTTTCATAGAAGTTTCTTTAGCTGGTGATAGTGAATTAGGACATGTGTGTTTTAAGAATGAAAGAAATAAAAGATGATATTTATTAATTTGGATCAACTCAGATTTTTTTTAGGGAATACTGTTACAATTGTCAAGCTCTTCTGGCCCAGAAATAGCATGTCTTTTTTTACCCAGAAGCCTTTGTTTTCTGAGGAAAGATCACCTCACTTTTTGAAACCCAGCAGATTTACCTATGGCAAGAATGTTCCCAGGGGTTTACTCACTCCAATCAATAGAAATTATTTGTGACTGGTTTCCTAACCATGATAAATGAAACCAGCTTTTAAAAAAAAAAATCTTGGCATTTCCTGAGGATTGTTAAAGTGGGATATTTTGGCCCCAGAGAAGTGAATCCAGATCCCTCAGAACTGATGTTGTCTGACAGACCCAATGGACCTAACCAGCCATGACTCAGCTTGCTATGGATTGATTCTTTTCCTTATCCTTCCCTTGGGACTCACTTTCTCATTTTACCTGGAATATGTTTAGCTTCTTATACTCAGCTTCTGCCTTCTGTCCTTCTATAAATGGAATCTGGCTTTATCCATTGTCTGTAACTGACTTATAAGAATCAGGAGTCGATGTCTGACCAGGACCTATTCAACAAATGCTGTAAGCTCCAAGCCTTGAGGGTGAATTTTTGTCCCTGACACTCATTTTAATCTATCTTATTCTAGAGTCTTCATTCTATGTTAGGAAGCTGACATTCTTTAGAAGAATTGTCTAGAATAAAAATAACTTATGCTCCTAAAACACCTAGAGATTTATAAAACACTTAATTTATTATAATCTTACATGGTAGGAAATAAAAGCATTTTGAAGAAGAGAAAACTGATAAACAGAGAGATTAAGTGATTTGTTCCCTCAGGCAGGAAGCACGAATTTGAATCTAGTTTTCCCAATTCCAAGTCTCATACTCTATGCATTGTCCAAGAAAAGATGGTTTGATTTGAGTGGTTAAAAATAAATTTCCATTAGATAACCAAATCCTTCAGGTATACTGAAAGTGAAGGCTACAGAAATCGTGTGTGTGTGTGTGTGTGTGTGTGTGTGTGTGAAGAGATACGGGAAAGATATGTTTCCCCAATAGGAAAAGATATCTTTTTCTTTCTATTGGCATAATTTCCTTTATCTCACCACCACCAGCCTCAGGCAATTAGGCTTAAATGAGATATTCAAATTCTCAGAGTCTCAGGGTTGATCTAAGAGACCAAGGTACCTAATCTGGGTATTCCTGCCAGCAATGAAGAGAGTATAAGTAGATATGGTAGATGCATATTTATATTAGTATTATGTGCATATCAATAACCGTACACACATATATGTGCTTCATGGTATATATTGCTAATGAAAAATTTTAATAAGTCAACTTTATGGATAGTTGGTGTGCTTCAACTGATAGGAAATCCTCAATTTAGTTATAAAGGAGGCAATCCCTTTTACCGTGATGTGTCTGGCCTGGTTTTCTGAGAGAGAGCAGGCCACAGTCATATCCTTCTTCCTGGATCAAACTCCATCAGGAATTAGGAGGTCACATCTGCTATCAGAAAATCACTTTCACTAACATTTCCCTAAACAATAATCTTTAAACAAATAAACACTTTTCATATTACATTGCCGGTTCTTCTTAGCTCTAGTCCCACATCTTTAAACTCTCTTTGGGGATTGCCAACTGAATGTCCATACACCAGATAACTTGTCTAAAACAAAACAGAGCTCAGTATGATCCTTCAGAAAAGTCAGCCATGATGACTTTATTCTTGAGCTTGAGTCCCACACCAAAAGAAATTTATTGGACATTTAGAACTGGATATCCCACAGTCATCTCAGACTCAAAATGTCCAGAATGATAACTAATTGCCTTCTCCCGTACCTCTTCCACTAACCAACCCTTCAGCACTTGTTTCTTCAAATCCTCCCTATTATTTTCAATACCACCCTGACATCTCTGACTCCTCACTCTTACACTAACTAACCCTATATATCTAAACCCTTGGAATATCCCTTACATATATTCTCTTCTTAGAGACTGCTGGTGGCTCAATGGACAGATCACCAGACCTGAACACATGAAGATCTGACTTCAAATCTGGCCTCAGACATTTACTAGGGATGTGATTCTGGGCAAATCACTTAAGCTGTTTGTCTTAGTTTCCTAATCTGTAAAACAGGGAAAGAGAATACCAAGATCAAATTATTATGAAGATACAATGAGATAGTAGTTGTCAAAAGCAATTAGCACAGTGCCTGGCACATAGTAGGCACTATATAAGTTTATTCCCTTCTTCTCTCTCTTTTCTCCACTGTCACAACTATCAGGCCTTCATTATGTCTTGCCTAGATTGTTGCCTCTTAATCACTGTCCCTGGCTCAAGTCTTTCTCCTTCTGTATTCATCCTTCATAGCTTCCAAAACTATTGTCCCAAACTACAGATCTAAATAGGTCATCCTGCTATTCAGTAAACTCCAATGGCCCCCTATTACTACTAGGATCAATTTTAATACTTCTCTCTGTCATATAAAAGTTTTCAACTTAAATCTATGTTTCCAGTTTAATGAACATATAATTCTCCTCCTTAATTACTAAATTTTAGTCCCACTTACTTGTTTGTTATTCTTCATAGAGAATATTTCCTCTCCATACTTTTATATGATTTATCTCTCATGCTTGCCTTCTTTTTACAGCCTAGTTTTAGGATAACCTCTATAGGAAGCCATTCTAGATTCCTCCCTTTGTTACTACTATTTGTCCTTCATCCTTACCAAGATTTTGTAGTAAGTTCTTTCTGGATCCTTGTGATTTTCCCATTTTCCCATGGTAGTTTTCTTTAGGACAGGGACCATTTCATTTTTGATTTTATATTTCTAGGGCATTTCACAAAATAATATATTATTACAATAAAAGACTCAAATGAATCTGAGGACCTATGGGTTTAGAAATTTCTTCCACTGAAACTAATCTCAAGCTATCTGTGGTTGCCCATCCAATATAATTCTGTCCATAGCTTCCGCCATTTTGTTGGAGGAGTCACCCTGAGCAAGTTATAAACCATCATTGCTTCCTCCTGACATTATGAAGATATCAATGAGATGAGTATATTTTAATGTGGCCCAAACAATATGTCCCCTAAATTTTAATCTTCATTTAGATATTTCTTAGCTGCACAAACCTAAACTTTTTGTCAGCTTTACTTCGCTCATTTGTAAAATAAAAATAAAAAAATAAAGGATAATAATAGTACCTACCTTCTAAGGCTGTTGGATCAAATGAGATAACATATAAAAACACTATATTAATATTAGAAGTGGTGTTAGCTAGAAGGCGTAACATGAGTGTATATTAGGCCTTGAAAGTAACCTCTTACAATTCATTTTCATATAGTAAAAGAGCAGAGTCTCTCTCTCTCTCTCTCTCTCTCTCTCTCTCTCTCTCTCTCTCTCTCTCTCTCCCCCTCCTTCTCTCTCTCTCTCTCTCTCTCTCTCTCTCTCTCTCTCTCTCTCTCTCTCTCTCTCCCCCTCTCCTTCTCTCTCTCTCTCTCTCTCTCTCTCTCTCTCTCTCTCTCTCTCTCTCCCCCTCCTTCTCTCTCTCTCTCTCTCTCTCTCTCTCTCTCTCTCTCTCTCTCCCCCTCCTTCTCTCTCTCTCTCTCTCTCTCTCTCTCTCTCTCTCTCTCTCTTTACATATATATATATATATATATATATATATATATATATATATATATATATATATATGTATATGATTGTTTCTAAGTTTTGATGTGGTGACAGAGAGCAGAAAAATTCTGAAGCTGGGATAGGGTACTTTATAGGAGAATGTACTTAAAGATAGACTTCAAAGGCTCCAAATATTGAGAAACAGGAAGAGTCAGCTTCACAAGCAATTAAGTCCACTTCACATTTGTGGGTATAATCCACCCAAGAAGCCCTTACTCCTGGGTCTCATAGTAAAGGGCTTAGAAGTATTCAGTTTAATTCCCACTGTAGTGGTTCTCTAGGAGGCCAAACCAGTTTTGTATTTTCCTCATGGGATCTATCTGACTCAAGAAGCCCAAATGGATGTCTTTCCTAAAATCAAAACTTTAAATTGCTTTTTTTTTTCCAGTTGTTTTACACATGCAGCTACTGTCTGTCATCTGTAGGCTTTGGGGCTGCTCCTGACTTGAGATTTCTCTCTATCATTTATTCATGCTTTATTAGAGAAATGTCTTCTAGACCAAGCCAGGGGATCCCTGGAGTATCCTCCTTCCCTAGCTCCATCTTCTGCTGGCATTTGTTTCATTAAACTCTAATCTCAGGGTTAATTCCAACTGCAAAATGTGCTTTTCCTATGAAAAGGCTTCTAGACTAGGAGAAACAAATCACTAAGCAATCAGAGCCCATCTATGTGAATACTTGGTGTCAGTTCCGTCATTTATATTTTTTCTCTGCATATTACCAGGATGAATCATGCTGCCTAAAGTGCTTACCTTCTATGAGGCAACAAACACCTCCACCTTCAAGAAGGACTTGTGAATGCTGCTTCCTCAGCCCTCAATTCTGTTAAGATACTTAGGGTATCTTTGTGGTCCCAGGGAGAGCTACCACAGTGCAGTTTAAGCACAAACTTTGAATAGTTTCATGCTTTTGACCTGGAGATAGCCAACATTTCAGTAAATGAAAAGTTATATTCTTTGAACTAGTGACTTTCACCTGAATGATCTGAAAAAACACTTATTAAGCTGGAAGTGGAGGTAGGTGACTTCTGGGTACTTTCCTATATGCCATCTCTAACCCAGAGACCAGATGGAATCTCAGGTCACCTATAACTATAGGATGGAATCATCATAGAAAAGGAAGTATTCTTTTCTACCTGACTGCCCCACTGGTAACTCAAAGCCTCATACATCTAATACCAACCTTGTTCCTTTCCCCCAAAATCTACTATTCCTATAAACTTCTATATTTCTGTACCATTCTTTACTGAGTCTCTTGAATTTATATTTCAAGTTATCTTTCATTCTTCCTTTAGTCTCAGCCTCAGAACCCTGTTGATTCATATCTATATTATTTTTAATCTATTTCTTCCTTGCTTATTTCTACAACAATCACTCCAGAACATCAGGCCCTCATCATCTATCTGTCCTCTAGCAATAGTGCTCAATGAATTTTCCCTATCTGAATTCTTTCAAGTCTCCTACCAGATCTTCCCACCTCTATTCTCTCTATCCTAATCTTGTTCTTAAGCCTCTCTTCAAATAATCCTGTCCCAGCGTCTTCACATTTTTCCTTGTGCCTGAAAATCTTCCCTCTTTTTCTCTTCTCATCCACTATTTAAGCCTTAATTCATTTGCTACCTCATCCATAAAACTTTCCCTGTTCCCTGTGGGAATAAGTCTTCCCATTAGGCCTCAACAATTACTTTTGCCCCTTCTTTAATGTATTAATCATGTAATATTGTGCTATAGTTATCTCTTTATGTCTCATCCTTTTATTACACTATAAGTCCCATAGGGACAGTACTTTACCTTCCCTCAATTCTGTATATTCCTTAGTCCCTGGAACAGCGCTTTATACAATCTAGGGACTTATTTGTCCTTAAGTATTATTGTTGAATTGAATCTAATAGAATTGAATGATGGAAGATGTTCACTGGGTAAAGGTATAGCTATTGGTATAGTAGTATTGGTATATATATTGGTATAGTAGTATTGGTATATATATATATATATATATATATTGGTATAGTCTATAGACTCTCTTTGGGTATTAACAAACTGAGGTCTGTTGACTTTTCAAAGTGCAGAAACTACAATGTTACATTGAGCCCTCTTAAATAGGAAACAAGCCTGGCTCCTTTTTAGGCGATTCTTTGACTTCAGGCATTGCATACATAATGATCAAATCCTGTGTTTTCAGTTACCATTTTTTTATGGTCAATTAGAGTAGTCTTGGAATATAGATTTAGTAGAGAAATAGGCTAATGTTCCTAGATAAGCGTGGCCTCCGATTACACGCCATGTATATTGTTGTGAGAATTGTCCTCTGCATAGTGTTAACAGGCTTTTGCGTTTAAATTTAGCTCGAAGGGCAGAGACACATTTTTGAAATGGTTGTGTAAAGCATAACGAAGATATCTTTCTTTCCTGACTTTCTGCCCAAAGATGCTGGAGTGCTTTACAAACTTATCAGACTGATATACAGGGATCATTTCATCCCTAGCTGAAATATAGATACCTGGGGGTGGGAACAGTAGTTACTGCAGAAAAAAATGGTATTGTGAAGAGCCAACAGCCTGAAGGGGAATTGTGAAGCAGCTGGGAGAGCTTCAGGTTGAGGATAGATTTGTTCCAGTTTGTCCAGGAAAGGAATACCTTTGGGGAAGACCTCCTGTCCTACTCTGTGTTGTTTTCTCCCACAGTTTAGGCTTGTCCATCTCCTCCAGAAGTGAGTGTATCTGTTACCACTGTGCTCTTAGCATTTATTTACGTAGCAGAGCCCTTTGATATATCTACTCCTAATAAACTGAACATTGTTCTTTTCTGAGCTGCACTGATTCTAGAAGGGACACTGTTACATAGTGAAGGAACTGTGGGGGTGAGGAAGGAAAACCTGTCAGAATTACAAACAGTTGTAGAATAGGATGCAGCTTATTAAAGTATAAACTCCAGTTAGACAAGTAACAAAGTGTTTTTCCCTAGAGAAATTTTTAAATTAATTGCTTGAATTAATAGATAAAATGATTGATTTCATACTCAATTCCCTAAACATTCTTGGAGTGTCTACTATGGGTGAATGCCTGTGCTTGGCTCTGAGAAAGGTGATTCAAATCACAAGAATTTATTAACCATGTGTTCTGTACAACACATGACTCTGGGTGCTAAGAGTGCTTGGGGAAAAGAAAAGGTAGTCCCTGTCTTCCAGGACCATATATTCTTCTAGCAACATCAATAAAATACAGGTTCTATCTTATAAGATTTAACAGTTTAGTGCAAGTCACTAATATAGGGACAACTGTTTAACCATTAGACAAAAAAACCTTGATACTTCATAAATCAATTAGTTCTCATCATTCAAAGCATTGAAGCAGAAGCTGAATGGCTATGTGTCAGGTATGTTGTGAAAACGATTTGTCCATTGGGTAAAAATTTAAGTAAGAAGGTCTCTGGTTTCCCAATCTCCTTCAAATAAATGTAGCTAGTATAATTAGGATAACCATTTTGATCTTGAAAATATTCAGGAGCCAGAAGGCATATGACTATCAATTCCCCTAACTCTGCTCAGTTCTATACCACTGTTATGTCCTAGATTCTTATGTTGGAATAAGAATTATTCAAATTCTGGCTCACTTGGGTCCCCAGCCACTGGTCATGCCTCCCCTTCATGTTGCTCCCCTCATTCAAAGTAGATTCAAATATATAGTTTAATTTGATTGGGAAATGCCTAGGAAAGACAGAAGCAATAACAGT
Source organism: Sminthopsis crassicaudata (assembly GCF_048593235.1). Taxonomy (NCBI): domain Eukaryota; kingdom Metazoa; phylum Chordata; class Mammalia; order Dasyuromorphia; family Dasyuridae; genus Sminthopsis; species Sminthopsis crassicaudata. The sequence goes on from NC_133618.1 coordinate 217,873,138, forward strand.
ATATAACAGACTGCTCATTCCATCCTTGGATCCAATCCCTCCTAAGGCAGAAACCCTTTTTAGCTTAGAATTCATCACCTTTTTCTTCACCTTCCTAACTCTACAGCAAGAGCATAAGACATGCTTCACCAGAATTTCAGTTTTGTATAAGTCTGCTACCTCTTTATGAAAGAGGAACTGAATGTAAACCAAAAACTCATGATTAGATTGGAGAGGACTATAAAAATTTTTGGCTATTTTCATGTATATGAATGTACAAGGAAACAAATACACTCCTGCAAGGTCCTGTGAAATTGGTTTACCTGAGTACCAGTTCATCAGTCAGGATCTGCTTCTGTATTATGTATACAAGTGACGACTGCCCTGAAACAAGATTTTGCTTAAATGACTAGTCTAACAATCATAGAATGCTGCCTAATTTTTACAAATCTAACTATGGAAGAATGATAGACATGCCTCAATCACAATTTTGTCTCTTTGCCTTTTATCTTTAAAACATGTAATTCTGTGCTGCATCTGTTTTATCTTATTTTGTCCTGATGCTCATTTCAGTTTAGGATGACCTAAGATCAAATGAAATTCTGTCAGAATGTCAAAATATTGGCAAAAGGAATAATGTCCTGATGACCTATTCATCCTATATTTATACCAATGTGCACATCATTAAACATACAAAATTATTAATAGTTTACATTTCAGAGAAGCATCTTCTCTTACCTCAGATTCAACACAGACATGTAACAGGTTTTTTTTCCTTTATCCTGCTTAGCAACCTTTCAGAACTTTGCATCTACAAATGATTAGTGGGACAGACTTTGTAATTTTTTATCTCCAGCTGAAGTTTATGGGAGATAAACTATCAAATTATCACTTGACTGTTGAATCTAGTTACATGCATGTCAAATTTTCTATCAAGATGATTGTAAATATAAAACTACTATCCCAAGGTCAGGGGAAGTGTAAGAGAATAATCTTCCTAGAGTCCACTCTCCAAACTGCCAATTTATTACAAAACAAAGAACAGCTGACTTAGTTCATTCAGAGAACAGGTAATAAAATTGGAAAGTCCTCCAGAAAATCCTCATCTATCTTTCCAATATTCTCAGGAAAAATGGTACAATTCACCAGAGATCCTAATCTGTTCTGGAATCCAAAGCTTGTAGGAAGGTAGACACTGGACGTAGATAACTTTTATTGACATTTCTTGCTTTGAATTTGATCTCTTCTTAGTTGCCATAATTTTGATGATTTAGATTGTAACCTCCTTGAGGCAGAATGTCATTTGCCTCTTGGTAATCACAGCACAATGCTTGACACATAACAGGTATTTAATACATATTTATTTATTGATTAATTTCTTCTTTGGCGATGCTTTGTATTTTAGGAGACGTGGCTTCTGGCCTTGGCTGGTGATCTTGGGCACACCATTAACCTTCTTTGACCCTCTGTCTACTTATCTGTAAAATGGCAAAATTAATTCTTGCTCTATTCTTCTCATAAGGTTGTGGGGAGAAAAATGCTTTTCAGATCTTAATTATTTTTAGCTGAAATAGGATCTAGTGGAATAATCTTGATATTGGACTCAAGATGAGGTATAGCATTGGAAGATTGAGAATCAGACCTTGTTTGTCCTTTGTTCTTGAAGAGGAACCATGACATCAGGAGATGATACCATGACATACAAGTGAATTTGGATTTAAGGGAGGGAGGGCTAGGCAAGGTCACTTACTTCACTTTCCTATCCAGAACCATCTGGGTCCAGTGGTCAAATGTAGATCAAGATGACTGGAGATGACCCTGGGCGGAGTGGGAGCCCTTGGCCTTTTTAAGCTAAGGTCTTCAGTAGGTCTCAGTTTGACTGAGGCTACATTCATTTATTGAAGCTAGGTAGCATTTAAAGCAAAGACTCTCTTCTTGCATCTATTAAAAAAATTTAACTAACAAACTAATTAACTAACTAACTAACTAAATAAATCTGGGAGGGGAAGACCCTCAGAGTTTCTGGCCAAAAGCAAAAATTGTTATTTGCATCTGATCTGAGTCAATCAGGACCCAATGACCAAGTGGGGCTTGGGTTTGCATCTCTGAGCCCCTCAAGAATAGACCTTACATATTTTGTAATCTCCTCATCATTTTACATATGAGAGAACTGAGGACAAGAGAAATGAAGTGATTTTTGTCCAAGATATTATGTCAATAGTAGCAAAACTGGAATTGAGCTTGGAATTTGTAATTTGGGAGACTTCAATTTAAGTCTCTAAAGAGGCATTTGTAGGTAGAAAAGTAAGTTTGGAATTAGGAAGACTTGTGTTAAAATCTTGCCAGATTATAAGTCATTTAAGCCTTTCTGAGTTATTTTTCTCATTTCTAAAAAGAGAATGATAATACCTGCAAGAACCTCCTTTGCCAGCCTGGCAGGAGGCTCAGATGGCATCAAGTGTGTCAAGGGCTGTGTGTTGTTGCTAATGTTTGGTCATTTTTCATTTGTGTCTGACTCTTTGTGGGTCCATTTAGTGTTTTCTTGGCAAAGATAATGGAGAGGTTTGGCATTTCCTTCTCCAGCTGGTGAGGAAACTGAGGCAAACCGGGTGAAGTGACTTGCCGAGAATCACACAGCTAGTAAGTGTCTTAAGCTGAATTTGAAATCACAGATGAGTATTTCTGGCTCCAGGCCTGGTGCCCTGTCCATTGGGCCATCTAGCTGCCCCAAATGCTATATATGTGTCCATTATTATTTACCTTCAGGATCCATACTTACTGAATGCCTCACCCTGGATAAGTTATTACTGCCTTCAGGACTTAATTTCCTCATTTGTAAAATAAGTCTAATAAAAGTCACCTACTAATGGCAAAGGAATGTAGTTAGTAAAGCTTTTTTTACAAGCCTTAAGGCCCTATAATTATGTATATCATTGCTCCCATCTAACTTTACAGTCTTATTTCATAAGTCTTATTCATAAACTCTCTGCCTAAGTTAAACCAGTTTGTTAGTTGTTCTTGGTACAAAACCCGTGTCTAGGTTTTATTTTTGCCATAACTCCATTTTCTAGAATCCATAATCTGCTTCAAAGTACTTCTCAGATGCCACACCCATATGGAGTCATTCTCAGTCCTATAGTTATTAGCATTCTCTGCTTCTTGAAATTATAAAAACTTTATATTTATCCTATATTTGGGTACATGATATATCTCCCCAATAGAATGGAAATTCCTCAGTGACAGGGCCTGTTTCACAACAGATTTGTCAAACACAAAAAAAGTGCTTACTAAATGTTTGCTAAATCTAGTAATGACAAAATTTTACATACATTATCCCAACTGATCCTTCTAACACCCTTGTGAGAACAGTGCTTATTGGTATTGCTATGGCATAAATGAGTAAATGAGTAAACAGAATTCCAAACAATAAGGTGAAACAACACACAGAGAAGTCACTGTGGACATGTTGTTAATGCCTCTGTTCTATGTATGGCAATAGGAGGAAAAGCTGTTGAGTACTATGCTCATGGTGGAGTGTGAGACTTCCTGTACAATGGGATGGTCATTAGTGAGTCATGGTAGCCTGTGCTTTTCAGAATATGCAACGATATAATAAATCACATATGTGGAAAAGGGAAACTTTGAGTAATGAAACCTGCTAACACTTGAATTTTTTAAGGGATGAATAGTCTCAGATGTTCTTAGTGCTGTTATTACTACCTCATTAAAGCTGATAATTTTTGTTTTTAAAGCACTTTTGAGATGCTCATTGATATATGCCTGAAAGTATATTTTTTAAAAACAACAATTTCCCATGAGTTTTCTGAACTGTGTAAGAATCCTACACTGATTACACAAGTGGGTGGATTTTCACATCCTTTATTTTTCATTCTTTAATCATCTAAAGCTATCTTCCCTTTCTTCCTCATGAAGTGCCATTAAATGCTCTATAATACCATGTATTTTTTGTTAGGAATGAACAAACTCCTCAGAGGCCCAGCCCCTTCTCTGCCTATGTGACTGACATCAACAGATTTGGGTACCTGTGGAGTCTAGCTTTATTCTCTTATGGCTTTTGCCCTTTTAAGATTAAGAACATGCAACTAGCATAAAGAATAAGCTAGGTCATCCTAGCATCTGGAGTCATGTTTTATAAGTGGTCACAATCATCTATGTTAGCCTCAACATAAAGCTTCTCCCTCCCTGGTACTTGATCCTTCTTAACTCTCTTGTACTCAGAGACTCTAAAATCTGAAATGTAACATTTTCTTATCTTTCTCCCATTAGTAAATTTAGAGCTCCTTTCTCTATGGAATATAAGCATCCCAAAAGACCCCTCTTGGATTCCTAGTCATGAACCTTTTGTCAGTCTGTTCTGTGTCTTACTAATCCTTGATGTGATGCTGAAAGTACTAGGTTTTAATTTTAATAGAGCAATGCAATATTATATCTAAGCTCTCAAACTCACAATTGGAAGAATGAAGCAAAAACAGTGTCCTGTCAAGGAGATGAAATTGCCTCTAAACTGGCTTTCTCATTCCAGGCTAGCCTTCCCTAGAACACTGACTCTACCACAAGGAAATGCTTCCACATGTAGCCACAAGACATGTATTACCCCAGGAAAAAGGTACAAATACAGTTTCTCCCAGCTGTTTCCTCACAGGAAAATAAGTTAAGCAAGAGATAGAAAAACACACCTCATAAGGGAAATTTCTCCTTGGGAAATGCAGACCCAGAAGAACCCTTCCCATTCCCTGGAGGGGCAATTGGCTGTTATTCTCATTCTGTGAACATTCCAGCCAGTTAAAAGAAAAAAAAAAAAAAACAACAAAAATAGGCAAGCCTAATTCAATCTACCAGTTCCAACAAGAGCTTTTCCTCTTCCTTAAATAGACTTGGTGATGATGCCCTTGTGCAAAGCAGCAGTAACACAAATACCAATTTGAAAGCATATTTGACTGCTAATACAATGAGCAAATCTATTATGACTATAAAATCTAGCATTTCATGACTTTAAATTTTGTAAATTACTTGATATGAATTATGTTAGTTGATCTTCACAACAACCTAGTACAATAAATGATATTGTTTTCCCAATTCTATATATGAAGAACCTGAGGCTGGGAAATGTTCAGCACCTCACACAGGATCATATAGTCAGCAAGTGATAGAACCAAGATTCCAGCTTATGATCACCTGCCTCACAGAACTATCATGAACCTCAAATGAAATGATATTTACAAATAATTTTGCAAATCTGAAAATGGATATTACCTATCATTATTATCCTTGAATAAGACTATTCTCTATTGGTTCTCAAAAAAATACTCTTTGGGTATCAGGTTACTCTACCCTGACCTGATGTAGTAGAAAAACAACAGTTTGGAATCTGAGAATGTATATTTAAATCCCATTTCTTCTTTTTTTAATTAAAGCTTTTCATTTTCAAAACATATGTATAGATAATACCCTATTATATTAGGACTACATATAAGGATTAGGGCTTCTATAGATAAACTTGGATTCAATTTAGCAAAGTTCCTAGATTTGATCTTTCTTGAATCTTGTTTTAGGTATAAAACTTAGCATCTTCCTTCCAAGGATTCCTTCCAAACCACTTAACATTGGTCTTAAGATTTTTCCTTCATCCTTGGTAATGGTGTCTAAGGTGCCAGTGAATCCTGTTTCCCTTTAACCTAAGTTCTAAGAGGCAACTGAGTGACATACTGGATAAATAATTGGACTTTGAATCAGGAAGCCATGAGTTTATAATGTATCCTAGTTAACAGTTGTAGGATCAAGGGCAAATTGTATAATGTTTCACACTCAGTTTTCTCATAAATAAAATGAGCATGATAATGACACCTGCCTCACAGAACTATCATGAACCTCAAATGAAATGATATTTACAAATAATTTTGCAAATCTGAAAATGGATATTACCTATCATTATTATCCTTGAATAAGACTATTCTCTATTGGTTCTCAAAAAAATCCTCCTTGGGTATCAGGTTACTCTACCCTGACCTGATATAGTAGAAAAACAACAGTTTGGAATCTGAGAATGTATATTTAAATCCCATTTCTTCTTTTTTTAATTAAAGCTTTTCATTTTCAAAACATATGTAACCTCATGTTCCAAGCTTTTTTTTTTCCCTCCTTTTCCCCATCCCTGTAGAGGGACAATAGTGAACAAGTCCATATACAGGAACAGTCCGGTCCAGATATTTCTTGAGACCAGCTCTCTGTAAAAGCCTGCAGTTCAAAGCATTGGCTTACCTTTTCCCATAACAATGAATGAAAATGAGCTAAAATATGCTCAAGATAAATTTAGGATAATCTTGATGAAGAATGCATGTGACAGGAACAAGGCATCACAACTATTTATGACTGTTTTGACAAATACCTTATTATTGATAGTTACTGTTATTTACAACTCTGTTGTGATAGATACCTTGTTATTATTAGTTAAGGGCAAACTGAAAAGTTGAAGTATTAGCCCTGGAATGTACATAGTGCCACCTGGAGGTAGCTGGTGTTAATGCAACACTAATTTAAAGACTATATATATAATCTGGATCTCAGATTAACGAAGGAAAATTGCAAGACAAATTTTCCGCCTGGCTCGTGCATATTTAATTCATAACCACATTCTCTATATTCACTGGAGCTGTACTCCAATACACCCCGTCCTCTAGACAGCAAGCAATCTAATATATGTTAAACATGTGCAATTCTTCTATACATCTCATCAATTATACTGCACAAGAAAAATCAGAGCAAAAAGGGAAAAAATGATAAACAAAAAACAAAATGTAAGCAAACAACAAAAAGTGAAAATACGATTAGTGCAAATGGCTCTCTTTATCACAAGACTGTTGGAACTGGCCTGAATCACTTCACTGTTGAAAAGAGCCATGTCCGTAAGAATTGATTATTGTATAATCTTGTTGGTGCTGTATACAATGTTTTCCTTGTCCTACTCATTTCACTTAGCATCAGTTTATGTAAGTCTCTTCAGGTCTTTCTGAAGTCATCCTGCTAATCATTTATTAAAGAACAATAATATTCTATAACTTTCATATACCATAACTTAGCCATTCCCCAATTAATGGGCATATACTTATATACTCAGTTTCTATTTTCTTGCCACTATAAAAAGGGCTGCTAGCAACATTTTTGCACATGTGGGTCTTTTCCCTTTTTATGATCTCTTTGGGATTCAGTAAAGACACTGCTGAATCAAAGTGTATACACAGTTTGATAGCCCTTTGGACATATCCAAATTGCTCTCCAGAATGGTTGGATCACTTCACATGGTTTTCCCCTTTTGCTTTGATTTTTCTCTACCAATAGATTCATAAAGCAATGTATACTAAAATAAATAAATTTACTATAATTAAAAATGAAAAAAAACCTCATTGTATTAATGATCAACATTTGCTTCTTTTCCTGACATTTTAGGCAATCCTAGAGGTGTGTAATGGTACCTTAGAGTTGTCTTACTTTGCATTTCTCTGATCTCATTTCTTCTTTTGGGGCATGTCTCTTCACAATTCTTTTTTTCTTTTCTTCACTAAAAAAGGGAATCTCAACGATCCCTTTTAGTTTTTTTATATTTCATGACTTTTTACTCTTTTAGAAATAATTATAATTATATCCTTAGAAGGCTTAACTTCCTCTTGGCCCTTAACTTTTAGTCCTGGATGATATCCTTGAATCAAATTTACCATCCTTTTATTAAAGCTGATTCTCCCTACCTAGTTTTCTAGTGTTATATAGTCAAAAAAGTCAAAAAATTTACAGTTCAAAGAAACAGGTTCAAATCCTGACTTTTATTTGGTAACTTTGTGGTTTTTACCAAGTCATTTCATCTCTCCATTTTTTAGTTTTGTCATCTGAAAAATGAATTGGTTGACCTAGATGATTAACTGTCCTTTTAAATTCTATATTCTATCACATTCCACCATAGGGTACTCAGGCTATGGCTCCTATTCCTGTCTTTCCCATGCTAATCTTAGTGAGAATTTCCAATTAATTGAACTTTCTTTCCTATTCTAAGTCCAAAACTTCAATGGGGCTTCCAACCAAGCTTTTGTTTCTTGGATACCTGTGGAACATCCAGGCATACCTTGAATATATTGCAGGCTAAGTTCCAGATCACCCCAATATGGCAAATATTACAATAAAGCAAATCATGTGACTTTTTTAATTTCCAAGTACATATAAAATTTTTATTTACATTACAAAGTAGTCTATTAAGTGTACAATTCCATTAAGTCTAAAAAATGTACATACCTTAATTAAAAATACTTAATTGTTAAAAATGCTAATCATCATCTTAGCCTTTTACATGTGGAAGGTCTTGTCTTGGTGCTAATGGCTGCTGACTCAGCAAGGTGGTGGCTGGTAAAGATTAGGTTAGCTGTAACAATTTCTTAAAATAAGAAAACAATGAACTTTCCCTATCAATTAATTATGCATTTTACTTGAATACTTAGAGGCCATTATGAATTAGTTTAATTTCAATGTTATTCTGTCTCAAGGTCTAGAGAGGCTTGAGAGAGGGACAAAGATGGAAGAACAGATTGTTGGTAGAGCAGTCAGAAGACACCCAACATTTATCAATTAAGTTTACTTTCTTTATGATAGAGGCCCATGGTGTCCCCAAATAATTACAATAATAACATGAAAGATCACTGATCACAGATCACCATCAAAGATATAATAGTAATCAGTTTAAAATATTGTGAGAATTACTAAATGTGACAAAGACACAGGGTCAGTGCATGCTGTTTGGGGAAAACAAACAAACAAACAAAAAAAAAAACCCAAAAAACAAAGACTCATTTAACACAGGATTACCTCAAACCTTCAATTTGTAAAAAAAAAAAATTTATATCTGAAATGAGCAATGAAGTGGAGCACAATAAAACAAGGTATGCCTGTATTTGTTTATTACTTATTTGACCTCTCTGGTCTTCAGATTCATTATCTGCAAAGTGAAAATGTTGGACTAGATGACCTTTGAGATCACTTTCAGTTTTAAATCTGTGATCATACAAAGCTTCTACTTAGCTCCTTTTCAGATCCAAAATAACAAATATTCCCTGGGACCAAAGAACATTTAAAACTCTTCCTTAACTAACCTCTGCTCTTAACTCTCTGCCCCTAAGATGCTGTAATCACTCAGATGTCTATTTTTTCCCCAGTACATGTTTATAGTGCGTGAGCAAACATACACACACACACACTCCCTTAATCCCCTAGTAATTAGTGAAGGTTTGTACAGAGTCTATATCTTTATAAAAATGCCATGTAGTAAAGTGATCATTATTGAAGAAATCTTAGTTTTTGTTTTCCCTGATTGTTAGAAAATTGAAAAGCACCCCACTGGACTTCATTGACAAATCTCCTTGCCTTTTCTAAAAACATTCTGCTGTTTTACTATATGACCTGGATTGTAGTTATATGTGTTTAGAGTAATACTATTGACTCTCTCCAGAAATTGTCAGGAGAGCTCAAATTGTTGATTCACAATTGCTCAAATTATCCATTATTCACTTACTTTCTAAACTCTCAGAATTCTGCCCAATCTCTACTTCTTCCCCACCTGTATTCCTTCAGAAATGATATAGAAGATAGGTTACACTCTCTTTAAAGCAGGTGATTTATAGCAATAGTGAGCCTTGATGGAAACTCATTCTGCCTATATTTTCCATCACTTTATCTCTGCCTTCTTCCCACTCAGATAGATATGCATTGCTGAGTATCCAACAATGAGGCAATGAAAGAGGCCCTTATCACTTCTTCCTTGTATACAAGGATTTTCCTGAGCAGACGCACATCCCTTTACCCACTAAAATTACTATTTACTTTGCAAAGGTAACTCCAGCTTCAACACCTTTACCTTTAGGGACTAGAAACACTTTATCTTTAAGAAGCAAAAGAATAGTGGAGAAGTATCGTTTTGCTGGTATTCAATGAGGAATCAATCTTTAGTAGTGATGGCTGATGAGAAGATGGTGGGAAAGGACTAAAAATGTATTTCCTTTTAGGAAAGAGGTTAACCCTTACTTTAAAAAGGGAAATAGAGGGAAGGAAGAAAATTTTTGATAAGAGAATGAAATTGAGAGAGTAGAATGGTAGGATTGTGCTTGTAGAACTGCCAATAGTTCTAGTAATAGTTAAAAGAGACTTTCAATAATATAAGCCTTGACAGGTAGGTAAGACTATGTGTAAAACGATCAGTCCTCGGAAGGTTTGCCAATACTAAAGAAAAACTATGTTCCAATTCAAAGTTCTACAAGTGCTGCTGACCCATGGAAAGTTGAATGTGAGATACGAAGTTGGTGGGAGTTCTTGGTATTGCATAGCCAGTATCAAAGACCAGACTTTTGACTTTGAAATACATGCGTTCATTAGTACAGAAATAAAGGACAACTAGACCAAATGTTGTTATTTGGTATATAGTGCCAGGTAGATCAACGTCTCTGGTCTCTTCACGTTTTGCTGGGAACAAACCTCTTGAAATAGAAAAGCATCAGGTTCTTTGAAAGGACAAGCCATTTTTCTGATGAGAAAACAAATTCAAAGACTTCGCTTGGCTCCTTACTTTAGAAGTATTGGATTTTAGGAATTCCTAGTTCAACCTGACAAGGGGAGTTTGCATACTTTTTTTAATATTGTTGGACAACTCCTCCTATTGGATATGCCTCCTTTGGCTTCAGAGACATTGCTTTTATTGTTATCTTGTCCCTCTCTAACTCCTCCTCCTCTAGCTCTTTTTCTTGCTTCTATATACTCTTCTTGAATTAGAGATACATGTTCTCTAAAACTCTTAGAGCTTACAGATGAAGAAACTGAGGCTTTAACAAATGAAGTAACCTGCTCAGAGTCAGGTAACTGCAAGATAATCAGAACCTAGGTTATCCTGAATTCAAGTTCATCACTCCATTCATTGTTATGTTGTCTTCTATAAGGAGATATACTTACTAAAGAGGTTGCCTGGGGTCATATAGTACATCATGTTCCAAGTCTAAATGGAGGAGATAGAAAGTTTAGATGATGAACACTGTCAGATGTTCCTGTTTGTGGGTACTAACGTACCCTAGTTTCCTAGTTTCATCAATTTCTGGAAAAAAACCAATATATTTTTAATGAGATTCACTGTCACTCAAATGAATTTGATTTAATAATGCTGACAAGGTAGATCAAATTAGGGGATAATGAATATTGGCAAGGTGATAGTATATAGAGAGAAGCCAAATGGTTTAATGGATAAGAGGCTGGTCTCAGAAGCAGAAAGAACCTTGGTTTCAGTTCTAATTCTGATACATATTAACTGTATGAAGCTAGGTAAGTCACTTATCCTTTCAGTGGCTCTAGGTAATTCACTAAGACTATAAATTATAAAGAAGGTGTTTATCTGCATTGGTAGTTTTCTCATTAGGAGCTTCCTCTTCCATTTCAATAATAGCTCTGGTCCAAAAGAAGAAATGTTTGTATGGGCAGCTCACTGAGTTAATTTATACTTAGATCTTTGAGAGATACTGTCCCTATAGGACAATGAGATGAATGCAAAGTTGAAAAGAAAGAGTAAAATGGGCTTGATCATATTAGGGAAAATACATAATGCTTTCAAGGATCCCAGGTTGTTTCCTACTGCAAAGGTCTCGCTTTTTAATACCAACATTCATTCTTCTATTGATATTCTGTGACTTGGAAAGCATGCAATATCATGAAGAATACAAAGAAGCAGAATAGTAAAGGAACCCCATAGTAGAAATAACTAGTTTGTAATATTTTACCCATAATGATGTACATGCAAGAAGAAACATCATCGGGGATATATATAACCACATACAGAAGTAGGGTGCTCATATGATGATTAGCAGCCTGAATATTTCCCTATTTATACAAAATATAAAAAAACTCAAAGGAAAGTTTGTTGCCCATTGCTCAAGAGTCACAGAAGATTAAATGGCATAAGTGGGTTCTAATTTCTATTAGTGCAGAAAATATGGAAGTATTTTTCACAAACTAACACAGTGAATATTTGTAATAAAAGCCCATGCCTCCTAGGAAAGCAATGCATGCCTGTGCTGAACCAAGCCCTAATCTTCAGAATTTTGTCTCTCACCACTAGACCCTTGTGAGTCCTTTCCTACCCATAATTATCTCCTTTTTTCCTCCTAACAGTGGAAGGAATACCATGCAGCATTTTCATTTACTAAACATTTACATTCTCTATGCCTACCTTTTCATTGGGGCTCGGGGATTTTTAACTTTATGAATGTGTTTCTTTATCCAGTTTCAGAGCAATTAAGTTCTTGTCTCATCTATGACTATCTCGTTTGTTGAATGGCTGCGCTTGAATTGAAATAGTTTGGGTACATTGCCTTGTTTAATACTTCAGAGCACATCAACAGGTTAAAAATGATCAGGTTTTTAAAAGCATGCAATTGCTTTAGGGAGGACAAATTTACATTTTTCATTTTTATACATTATTAAAATTTTGAGTCTCTTTAAAGTTATGTTTGCACTGGGGAAAATAGAGCTTCATAATTAGGCAGACTTTCACAGATGATTTTCTATAGCAGACCACAGCTTTATGGTCATACAACTGACTAAGAGGCATAAAAGATATGAGACTTTGCTGTGTCTATTGCTTATTGAATTTTTTTAATCCTTTGACTTGGTAGAACAATTAGTTTCTTTGACAGCTCTCCTTAGACAAGGTATCTCCCACACATATTAAAATTATATAAGACTCTGACAGATATGAGTATAGAAATAACTTTGTTCATAGATCCCTTGAATATTGACATAGAGTGAAATATAAAACAGGGAGATATATGCTTACCTATAACGTTTATTAATGTCACAAATGCTAACCTGTTCAGAAGTTGAACAAAAAGTTTCCCTCTGAAGACAAAAATTGCTAAAATGCTATTATATTAACTAAATACATTGAGATCCAAAATCCTACATAATATTTTCATTAGAATCCATAGAAATGTTAATAAAATTGGTATAATGAACCACATTGGTAAAACAAAGTGGATGAAAAATGTGTATTGTCCAGACCTGGGCTAGACAACATATTTATTGGAATATAAGTTTATTCAGTGTAGACAAATACTGTAGATAGACAATGGACTGAGTCCAGAACTGAGTAATAAAAGAAGATTCCACAGAATCATATTTGTCAAATTATATAGCACTTCAAAGTGATTGTAGGTGTTATCTACCAAAAAAAAAAATAATACTTATAGTCTCCTACTCAAAGCCAACTTGGCTTAGTGGGAAGAAAGCTGACCTTGGAAAATTAGAAAGAATTGGATTTAAGTTCTGCCTCTGACATGTACTTGATATCTATCAGATAGAACAGAGGTAAGTCCCATAAATGACTGAATTATGGAAGGGTTGCTGATCTATTTTCAGGGAGAAAGTTTCTTTCTTGTTTAAAAAAATGCTTTTAAGATTTTATTGATAAAATATTTTACTTCCCCCATTATATGTTAAAACAATTATAACATTTTTTTAAAGTTTTAAGTTACTAATTCTATCCTTTCTTCTCTCCCTGATCCATCCCTCACTTTCCTGAGGTAGTATGCAATCAGATATAGGTTTTACATGTACAATTATGTAAAATATTTCCATATTATTTATTTGTGCAAGAAGACTCAAATAAAAAAATGAAAGAAAGGCAGTGAAAAATAGCATGCTTCAGTCTATATTCAGAGAAATTTATGTTTTTCTGGAGGCAGATAGTATGCTTCATCATTAGTCCTTTGGGATTTCCTTATACCATTCTGTCGATGAGGGTGGCTAAGTCATTCAAAATTTTTCATCAAACAATGTGCAATGTTCTCTACGTTTTGTTCACTTCTTTTTGCATCAACTTATGGAAGTCTTTTCAGGTTTTTCTGAAATCATCCTGTTTCTTATGTCTTATAGTACAATAATAATAATATTCCATCACAATCATATACTATAGTTTGTTTAGACATTCACCCATTTATGAACATCCTTTGATTTCTAATTCTTAGCCACCACAAAAGAACTGCCATCAGTGTTTTTGTACAAATACATCTTTTCCCTCCTTTTTTCTAATGCTTTTGGTATATAGATCTTGCACTGGTATTACAAGCTCAAAGGGTATACAATGCTATATAGCCCTTTGGTCATAGTTCCAAATAGATCTTCAGATTTGTTTGATCAGTTCATAGAAAGAGTTTCTTTCTGGACATTAAGTGCTCTTGGATAGGCCAAGTGAATATAATAAAGATGACAATACTCCCCAAACTAATCTATTTATTTAGTGATATACAAATCAGACTTCCAATAAACTATTTTAACGACCTAAAAAAATAACAACAAAATTCATATAGAAGAATAATTTCGAGAATTTCAAGGGAATTAATGAAAAAAAAAGTCAGATGAAGGTGATCTAGCTATACCTGATCTAAAGCTATATTATAAAGCAGCAGTCACCAAAACCATTTGGTATTGGCTAAGAAATAGACCGGTAGATCAGTGGAACAGATTAGATACAAAGGACAAAAAAGGGTACATCTATAGCAATCTAATCTTTGACAAACCCAAAGATACCAACATTTGGGATAAGAATTCATTATTTGAGAAAAACTGTTAGGAAAAATGGAAATTAGTATGGCAGAAATTAGATATGGACCCACACTTAACACAATATACCAAGATAAGATCAAAATGGATCCATGATTTAGACATAGAGAATGAGCTCATAAATAGATTAGAGGAACAGAGTATAGTCTACCTCTCAGACCTGTGGAAGAGGAAGGAATTTATGACCAAAGGAGAACTAGAGATCATTATTGATCACAAAATAGAAGATTTTGATTATATCAAATGAAAAAGCTTTTGTACAAACAAAACTAATGTAAACAAGATTAGAAGGGAAGTAACAAATTGAGAAAACATTTTTACAGTTAAAGGTTCTGATAAATGCCTCATTTCCAAAATCTATAGAGAACTGACTTTAATTTATAAGAAATCAAACCATTCTCCAATTGATAAATGGTCAAAGGATATGAACAGACAATTTTCAGAGGATGAAATTGAAACTATTTCCACTCATATGAAAGAGTGTTCCAAATCACTACTGAGCAGAGAAATGCAAATTAAGACAACTCTGAGATATCACTACACACCTGTCAGATTGGCTAAAATGACAGGAACAAATAATGATGAATGTTGGAGGGGATGTGAGAAAACTGGGACACTGATGCATTATTGGTGGAGTTGTGAAAGAATCCAGCCATTCTGGAGAGTAATCTGGAATTATGCCCCAAAAGTTATCAAACTATGCATACCCTTTGATCCAGCAGTGCTACTCCTGGGCTTATATCCCAAAGAAATACTAAAGAAGGGAAAGGGACCTGTATGTGCCAAAATGTTTATGGCAGCTCTTTTCGTAGTGGCTAGAAACTGGAAAATGAATGGATGTCCATCAATTGGGAAATGGTTGGCTAAATTATGGTATATGAATGTTATGGAATATTATTGCTCGGTAAGAAATGACCAGCAGGATGAACACAGAGAGGTTTGGAGAGATTTACATGAACTGATATTGAGTGAAATGAACAGAACCAGGAGAACACTATACATTTCAATAACAATATTGTATGAAAATATATTGTGATGGAAGTGGATATCTTCAACATAAAGAAGATCAAATTCACTTCCAGCTGATCAATGATGGACAGAATCAGCTACACCAGAGAATTGAATGTAAACTCTTACAGAGGAGGGAATAAAGGGAGGGAGGAGAAAATTTGGAAAAATAAATACAAGGGATAATGTAAAAAAAATTACTCATGCATATGTACTGTCAAAAAAATTATAAAATTAATAAAAAAAAGTTTCTTTCTGTAGAATTACTTGTCCCCATAGATTAAGTGATTGGACTGGACCACTCCTCTGTTTCCTACTCAAAAGAGAAAAATAATCTCTTGCTGATTTATTTGTTTGGTACAGGGGTGTGTTGGAACCAGCACAAAGTGCTCCTAAGAGCTAATTGTTAAAATTTCAGTGTGAGCATTTATAACTCAGAAATTGGTCAAACTCTATAAATCTAAGCATGATTTATAATTTTGTTGATTATCTACAATTAAGAAAGTAATGGAAAAACTATTAATAATGTAGATTAAATTTAAAAGTGTATCATGTGTACATTTTTTTTTTAATTTCACAGAGAGCCTGGTTGTTAAACACTTACAAGCATACCTCTGGGTCTACGAATCATAGAATACCACAATACTGAAAAAAAAAAATCAAGACCATAAATGCAAAAAGGCTAATAAAAAGATTCATCTTAGATATAAAAGGTTGTATATTATCAAAAATAATTTCTTATATTTGATAAACGTCATATAATATATTTTCATAGCCATATAAAACAGTTAGAAGGAGATAGGCCACCAGTTATGTATTTCAAGTGTTACATTGGTGCCCCCTTGAGGTTAAAAGAACCAGAGTAGCAGTAGCAATAATAGTTGTGAGAGTTGTAGTGATAGTGAAAAGACAGGGGAAAAAAGGAGAAATAATCACAGCAAGGAAAACTCAGGTCCCCCAAAGGAACAAGTACAAATAAAATTTTAAGTCTCCTCAATTATATAAGTCCAAATGGGAAGTTAGAGATGGCTAATTATTCTTTAACAAAGATGAGATATACTACATTCAACCAGATCTTTAACACTGGAGGATTTGTTCACAGAAACATAGAGTTTTTATTTGGACAATTGAAAGTAACATTAAAATGGTTAGTAATGCCTAAATAAATGTCTTTAATTCAATTTTATTGTGGGATTTTGGCTAGGCTACAAGTTCATTAAGAGTAGGGACCAGTTTTGCTTTTCTATGTAGTCTTTGTGCTTAACCCAGTTTTTGACATATAGTAAAGCTTAATAAATTCTTGTTATTGACTTATTAACTAAAAATTCTTCTATTTCCTTTTCATTCCTATCAATAATTGGAACATATCTTTTTCCCTTTTTCAAACTAGAATAAATACAAACATCGTTAATTTTAAAATGTTTACTCATTTTAAATTCCAAATATAGTTGTGATAATAGCATTTTCCTTCAGGGGCAGCTTTGGCTGGAATACAGTACCATTTCCCTAACAAATTCCTTCCCTCTAACATACAATAAATGAATAATATGCTCCAGAGACCATTCAGATCAAGGTGAGAGTAATGTAAGTTTTATTCTTTATCCCTTTGGAAAGAACTATTGAAGAGACACCTACATTGTTGTGTTTAAGGAAGAGAAACAACTTACATTCAGGAAACTTGACCTAGTTACATTTTTTAAAATGTTAAAACAAAGAAATCCAATGAAGAAATGAATTTCAGGAACTGAGAGGATACTCCCTTTTTTGTCTTGATCTGGGGCACATTATATTCAGCACATGTAATAGTAGAGGGTTTTGTTAAAGATGCTCTGGGTTTGCCTAACCAGAATGGTACATTATAAAAATAATAACATGCCTTTTATACTCATGTCTATAGAGAAAAGCTTTGAAGATACTCAAGTCAGGCTGTGGGTTAGCTTTATATCTTTAATAAAACCCTTCACAAATCCACTAGGATCTTTGAATCATCAGCTTCTTCATTTTACAGACGAGGAAACTAAGGCATATATCTGCCCACTGGAACTTATATGGATCTGTCAAAGAGGATCAGCTGTATTCACATTTCACTTTTTTGTTTTCTAAATTCTAAAATACTTACTAGAAGGCAACAAAGTTTCTCTAAAGTAAGTTCCATTAGATAGTTCAAGTCCAAGTCTAGGTTCCAGATACTCAAAGGTTGTGTGACTTGAAGAAAAAAATCATTCAACCTCTTCTTCCTCAGTTTCCTCATCTATAATATGTATGTGTATATATATATATATACATATATATATATATATATATATATATGTAATAATAATAGTATTAGCCTACTTCCTTTCATGCTTATAATGATAAAACAAAATAGTATTTGCAAAACACTTTTCAAACCTTAAAGTTTGAAAAGCTATCTTTTGTCATAAATCTTTGGCTAACTGACCCAGAGAAAATATTTTCATCAGATCATGAAAACAGACTTTTAACAAACTGGACATTTTGAATTTTGAAATAATTTCTGAAGAACAAAACAAACACAAAGAGATTTATAGAGCTAATATCATAGAGATAAATTTTCAAAGTGGCAAATGGATAAATTTAACCAAAGTGGAGATTAACCCAGGATACTTAGTTTTTACTGAAGTACCATAAGCCCAGGAAACAAAAATATATAGATCAGTCTTTCATGTTTGTTATTTTTCAGAAAAAGGCATATGACCCGATAAAATTCTAAATGGCAGGTCATTACTAAGCATACACTAAGTGGCTTATATGGTGTTAGGAATAACTAGCTTAGGCCATTAGGGCACTCCTTGTGTATATATATGTATGTATGTATTCATTTCAGATAACACTTGTCAAGATTCACAAGTACCTTTGTTTGACAATATTGAAGCTATAGTTATATTTTTAAATATATGTAAAGTATAATAAAGGTGCTCATATTTGCATAGCACTTTTTAAAGTTTGCAAGATTCTTAGATATATAATCTCATTTAACCTCATAACCCTCCTTGTGAGATAAGTGTTATCTTTATTTGTCAGATGGGAAAACTGACTTTGAGGGAGGATTAAGTGATTTTTTTTTTTCCAGGATTGCACAGTTAATAGGGCAAGGCAAGACTCATTCTTAGATAGTCTGGACTTCCAAGTCAAGTTCTTTATCTATTCTTCCAGGCTAATTTCTAATGACTTTATAGCTGCAGAAATGAAAAAACATATTGATATTACAAAGAACCACTCTGTCAGCAAATAGTGATTCCTGTTCTAAAGATATGACATATGATTTGGTGCCTGGAACAAACAGCACTATATGGGTCTTTAAATAATCACATAGGAAGGAGAGCAGTGGCTCTGACACAGGCCTCATGGGAGAGATCCCAGCACTTGGGATGAAAAAAGAATTCTGAGAGGCTTATTTGAGAAAACCCCTGAAACATGTACAGACTGATGCTCAGGGATTTCAGGGATGCAGGTGAGATGGGGAATTCACCAGTGTCTAGCTACTAAGAGAAGATCTAAAGGAAGAACTATATCATATGGTAACTTACTAATTTAACTAGTTATTTTTTTTTCTAATTAGTTTCCATGTCATTAAAGAAATAAAATTTTAAAAAATTAACATGGTAAATTTAAAAATAGTACCATATTTAAATATTATTTTCAGTTATTTTTCCCACTAAATGATCATGGCCTGGGTCAGAGTTCTGATCACTCTGCACTAGTTACAGCTTTGCTTGGACTACATTTTAAGAACTTAGAATCAGATCCAGTATCCATGTGTCTATACTAGAGTCTCCATATATGTTCAAGATTGGATCTCGATACTGGCTGGATATTTCAAAAATGAATACTTTTGAGCTGGGGTTCTCACCAATTTAATGTGAAATTTGATCTTGTGCCACAATCTTTTAGTCAGACTCAACCCTCTCCCATCCCCTGAGACCCTAGGAATGTCTAGCAAGAGAGAAGACTTTTTTTCTTCTAAAGTTTATTTATTTTTAATACACATTGCATTATGAATCATTTTGGGAGAGAAAAATCAGAGAAAAAGGGAAAAACCATGGGAGAGATTAAAAAAAAAAAAACAGAAAAAAGAAGTGAACATGGCATGTGTTGATTTACATTCACTCTCCTTAGTTCTTTTTCTGGATGCAGATGGCATTTTCTGTCCAAAGTCTATAAGGGTTTTGGAGGGAAGGCATTTTTTGAAATTGGTGATCTTGGAATACCTGCCTGACATTGTGTCCCCTTCCTTGAATGAGATCTACTATTTTTTTCTCCAAAGCCCTTCAATTCACTGACTTTTCATCCATACTGTATCTTTTCATCTTCTCTGTCAAATCTCTTGTCTCTGTCAACTATATGGAAGTGAGAAATCACTGAAATCAGTCAGGAGATATCAGATTATTTCCCAATTCTAGCACCTATTTAGTGCGACACCTACATACTTCATATCTCCCTTTTTCTTCATCTTTAGTATTTTCACTAGCATCTTCATAATGTTATCATAAAAAATCCATTCTATTCCTTAATGCTACATGGAGTTAGTCTTTATTATAATAAGTATTTTTATATAGGAGATTTCAGGGCAAGGTAGGGCTAGTAAAGACCATGGCACATTTGGGAACCACTTTCCATGGCTTTGATAGTGTGGTCAAAATAGTGTAGCCTAGATCAATGCAAAATTGTTAATAATTACTGCCAGACAGGAAGGGAATGTAGATAATTCAGAGTAAAATGTTCAGACTAGGCCTTGACAGGACCAACTCCACCTAATTATGGTTCATATGCATAATCTCAGTAGCCTGAAGAAGAAGGGCTCAGGGAGAATGATCAAGCCTAGAACTAATAGGTTCAAGGGCTCTGAGTTCACAGTATCCTGGTATTTGATAAGGGAAAAGGAAGAGGAGAGTAGATAGTGGATATTTAGAGCAGCTACTGAGAATAATTTGGGAAATCACATCTAGAGGAATTACATATGTATGAAAAGTTTCTCTGGGGCCAAATAAAATTTAAGAACCACACTATAGCTAATGTCACTGTAGACAGCATGGTCTTTCTCACAAATTCATTGTTGTTATCCATAACTGGGAGCGAGGGAGGAGAGGCCAGGAGAGAATAGCTGGACTTCTTCAGATCCCTGTATAGCTGAGTGAGAGGCTTTCCTTCCATACTTTATTTATGCTGCCCAACTTCCCCCCTTACCATTGTCCTTGGTGGGTGGGTGCTGTCCTTGGTGCCAATACCAAAGTTATTTTTGTTTAGGTCAAAAGATTCCTAGTTACAACTATAAATGCAACCAGAAACAGCCATTCAATAATTTTTATGTTGGAAATGAATTCAGTGGCCAGTTAATTCAACTAATATCCAAAATACAACATGCCCAAATGATCACTCAGCTTTTGCTGCTTAGTAAAGATGCTATGAACATTGAGAGCAATTTGTGAAAGGCAATTGAAGTCCATGGATTGGGCACTGGATGTAGACTCAGGGAAATTTGGATTTACATCTTACCTCAGATATTTAGTGACTGTAATTCTGGATGAGTCACGTAACCTTTCTTAATTAAGCCTCAGTTTTCTCATTTTTAAATGAGGATTCAATATGTCTGTATGTATTAAGCTTCTACTATGTATCAATAGGTGCTGGTGTTAGCTACACACTCAACAATGCTGTCCTTTCTTATCTTGTTCCCTCAGAATATCTTTTATCCATGTCCCTCTTTTTCACATAGTTTCTTAGAGTGGTTTACCTTTTCCTTCTCCAGCATGTCCCCATTTTAAAGATGAGGAATTGAGGCTAATAAGAGTTAAGGTACTTATCCAGGATCACTTAGCCAATAAGTGTCTGAGGGCAGTATTTGACCTCAGATCTTCCTGATTCTAGACCAGGTATTCCAATCACCATCTATCTACCTTTAGTTATTCTCTCTCTCTCTCTCTCTCTCTCTCTCTCTCTCTCTCTCTCTCTCTCTCTCTCTCTCTTTCTCTCCCTCCCTCCCTCCCTCCCTCCCTCCCTCCCTCCTTCTCTCTCTCCCTCCCTCCCTCCCTCCCTCCCTCCTTCTCTCTCTCTCTCTCTCTCTTTTTCTCTCTCTCTCTCTCTCTTTCTCTCTCTCTCTCTCTCTCTCTCTCTCTCTCTCTCTCTCTCTCTCTCTCTCTCTCTCTCTCTCTCTCCATACACACACACACACACACACACACACACACACACACACACACACACACACACTTGATGAGAGGGGAGAAACCTTGGACTACCAGTCCTCACATCAGTTTTGCCTCTTGATACCTAAACAAGTTCCAGGATCCTTGACTTCCAACTATTTATTTTTGTAATTCAAGCCAGTGTCCTGACATCTTAGTGTATCAGTGACTTTGGCTCTCAGGTTTCTGTGCCAAGCATCAATACTAAATCAATGTAACATAAATGATGCAGCACGTTAACATTCTGTTTTTCACAGTGGCTTCATGTAGTAACTAAATGAATCAAAATTGCAGAAAGCTCTCTTTTATTTAAAAAATTAAAAAATATATACAGGGAAACAAACAACTAGCATTTTAAATTGATAAATGCCTGGTTTCTGATGATCAGGGGATCCTATTCCTTATTGAATCTTTTCCATTTTCTGTCAGCTATAGCTAAAATTGTGATAACATTAGATTCTGGTTATTGAAATCTAGATTCCCATATAAATAACCCTACAAGATCCAAATACTCTCTGTTCCTTGAGGGCAGTTTGGAATCCTGAGATTACTTATAAATCCCCCACTCCTAGCAAGAGACGTGAATCTTAGGAGAGAAGAGCTAGGACCCCTAGGAGCTGGTTGTATTCATCTACCTATGTTGTACCCATACTTGTAATTCAATCCCTCTTTACTTCCAGCCTTTAAGATAATCTAACTTCTTTTCATCCTATATTTCTGTGCAATATCCTCCTTTAGGAAGGACTTTTCTGATCATTTAGATAATTAGGGCTTTTTTTCCCAATTCAAATAACTTGTGTTTATATTTTTCTTTTTATTTGTTATATTTCCCAGAATAGATTGAAGCTCTTTCAGGGTAGACTTAAGAGGCTTTTTTTGTTCGTTTTGTTTTGTTTTGTTTTGGAGGAAGGGAAGGGGAGTAATGAGGTGGAATGACCAGTTTCCAAACCAGTGAACATTGACTTTCTATGAAATAAATTGAGGCAACTAGGTGGCATAGTGTATAGACTGATAGTCCTAGAGTCAGAAGGAGCCAAATTCAAATTTGGACTTACTAGATTACTACATTTACTAGCTTTGTGACTTTAGGCAATTAATTTAACTATGTTTGCCTCAGTTTCCTCACATGTAAAATGAGCTGGAAAAGGAAATGGCATACTACTCCAGTATCTTTGCCAAGAAAATTCCAAATGGGATCACAAAGAGACCAATAGATATAACTGGACAATAACTGAAAACAACAAAGCAGATTAGCATGGGTTCAGCAAATTATAGTCTTAAAAATAGGGTGAGGTACTGCAGTATAAATAATTTGCTCAAAGTCTCACAGCAGAATCATCTGGAGAATATCACATTTTCTTAAATTCAAACTCTCTCCCTTCTATTTCTTTGTCCATACTAAGTACTTCCTAAAAGCTTATTGGACTAAATTGAATACACATTTAAATTCATTAGATCAGATCTGGAGAATGTGCTTCTCTAGAATATGTTTGTGTTCATGCACTTGTGTGCATATGTGAAAGACAGCCAAAATGTAGTAGTGGGACCTATTAGCATGAGCAAATGACTTTCAATTCTGTTCTCTTTAAATTGTGCACAGAATTGCAATGATATAACTTAGGACCAGGAATTAGATGTCCATTGATCTTTTGTAAAAGTTGAAGATATTTCTTCTCACTGTGTATTTATGACCTGATTGTCAATCAGATTTATTCTGTTTGAGATGACAGTGAATGGTTTTGGCTTTTATTCTTGGCCATTCTATTTGTTTGTGCTGACTTCCTGTAAGTGACATTTGGGTTTTCCTAAACCTAGTCTTTACATCCTCAAAAATGGTTTGATAGATGTTGGGAGACAATATGAGATGTGTAATGTGCTAAATTTGGAATCAAGAAAACTTGGGTTCAAATCCTGATTTCTACTATCAGGGCAAATGCTTTAATCTCTCCAGGCCTAAGTTTCCTTACTTACAGAATGGGGCTAATAATGGGTGATCAAGTGAACTGATGAATGGGATTGGGATATTATGGGGATGAAAAGGAGAGACTTTCCACAGATTAAGAGGAACTTAGAGAAATAATGAGTTACTTTGACCAACTTTATGCCAATAAATTTGATAAGTTAAGTGAAATGGATGACTACCTCCAAAAATATAGGCTTCCCAGATTAACAGAGGAGGAAATAAATTGCTTAAATAGTCCCATTTCAGAAAAATAAATAGAACAAGTTATTAATCAACTCCCTAGGAATATTATGGGGTTGATATAGTATCTTTAGCATTTAAGACTAACAACTGAAAAAGATCTTTGCAATCATCTAGATTGACCTTGACATTTCGCAGCAAAGAAAAAAAAAAGACAAAAAAAAGGAAAATCATTTATCTTAAGTCACAGAATTAGGAAGTAGCAGGGCTGATACTGAATTCTGATTTCAAATCTAATTTTCTGATTTGATCTAGATACATTTAAAGGGCATGCAAAGTTAGTTTTTGCTCCTCAAGCCATCCCAGCTGCCTTCGGCTCTCCATCTCTTCCCTGGTTGTTTTCAGAAAACTAATCAGATCCTAGGGTTCTGGATTTTTTGTTTCTTCTAATTTTCTATTTCTCAACACAATATGGTTACTTTGATTAGCAATCAGTGCTTTGTTGTCAGTGAGCAACTGTGGTATGTGTTAATCAGAGATGAAGGAAGTAAATAGTGGTGTTTAAAGGTAACTTTTTTTGAGCACTTATTTTGTGACTTCTAATTGTTCTATTTCTCAAACTCATCCCAGCTGCAAGAATTATTAGTGAAACATTTATTCAGATAATTATCCTTCTTTCATGCTTACTGTTTATTATTTGAAGTTAGTATTTGAATTCCACTGCTCTTTAGTAAAATATAAGGGGGAGGAGTCACCTCCAAACAAATACGAATGCATATTTGAGCCAGCCTTCATCTGCAAAGACAAGTAGGTGGCACAGTGGTAAAAAGTGCCTGACCTAGATGCAAGAGGATCTGAGATGAAATTTGACCTTAGATCTTACTAATTTTGTGACCCTGGACAAGTCATTTTACTCTATTTGCCTCAGTTTCATTATCTGTAAAAATGAACTGGAAAAGGACATAGAAAACCATTTCAGTATCTTTGCCACCCCAAATAGGGTCACAAAGAGTCAGACATGACTAAAATTATTCAACAACAGCTATAGGAATGTACAAAACAGAAAGTAGGACCCTCTAACACTTTAGTGGATAAATTATTCATACTTTTCCTTAGAACAAATCTATAATTTCATTGGTATAGGAAACTTCAAGTGAGGGAACTTATTCTTAATGCAGATTGGTTTCTGATTTTAAACTTTTATTCTAAGTTGTCTGCTCAAGAAGTATTCAACAAATGAACCTGGGCTCCACAAAGGATATGCATCCCACAGTATCCCAAAAGGGCCAAATCAGATTAAAATATAATTAAGAAATATTTAGGAAAATATAAATGCACTAGAACAAGGATTATGTTAACATGTGGTTTTCTAAATTCAATAAGCTACCACTATACTTATCTAAACTTTAGTGATCCATTTGGATTTGACACCACTGCCCTCGAACACTGAGAGGTGAACTCCTCCAGTGTCACACAAATCAGAATGTGTCAGAGGCTGGTTCTTTTCAAACCCTGATTGGCTCCAAAGTCATTTTCTATATGCTTTTATATGTCAAATATCTGTTATTCAAAATAATAATAATTCAAATTTCTTTGCCTGGTATTCAAGACTTCTCACAAGTTAGTGTCACATATTATCTTGGCTTTGTCTTTGTTGATATTTTTCCTGTGGCAATCCCTGGCCCAAGACTTTGGTTTCATGAAGCAGCATCAATCTTGGAGGCTTCTCAACAATTTTACTTTCATTAATTTGTTTCACTGGATTTTTTTACATATTTTTATTTTTAATTAATTAATGCATATTGCTTTATGAATCATATTGGAAGAGAAAAATCAGAGCAAAAGGAAAAATTATGGGAAAGAAAGAAAAACAGAAAAAAGAAGTAAACATAGCATGTTTTTATTTACATTTAATCTCCACAGTTCTTTTTCTAGATGCAGAAAGAATTTTCTATACAAAATCTATAGAGGCTATCTTTGATCAGTGAATCACCGAGAAAAACTGTTTTTCATGGTTGATCATTGCACATTCTTGCTACTAATATGTACAATGTATTCCTGGTTCTGTTTACTTCACTCAACATCAATTCATGTAAATCTTTGTAGGCCTTTCCAAAATAAGCTTGTTCATCATTTCAGTAATGATCACTAATAAATAAAGCTAAGAATTTTTTAAATCAATATATTAGATAAGCCATTGACCAATATGATTTAAATAAAAGAAAGAAGAAAAATGAACTACCAGGACCAAAATTAAAAAGGTGAATTTATAACCAACAACGATGAAATAAGTATACTTAAGAGTTATTTTACCTCACTACATACCAATAAAAATAAATTGTTCAGATTAAGATCAGGAAATAAAATTCTTAAGCAACCCTGTTTAGAGTTATACATTGAACAAGGCTATGAGTACCTTAAATGGGGTGGGGAACCACTCAGTATAAAATGAATTTATAAGCAAGTTCTACTAGAAATGTAAAGAATTCTAATTAATTCTAATACTACATTAACAGTTTGTAAAAAAATTAGGTAAAGAAGGAATGCTATCAAATTCCATCGATGGCACAAATATGGTATACTGAAACCAAGGACAACCAAAGTAGAGAAAGAAAACTGCAAACCAATTTCCCTTAAACAATATTTATTTAAATTGTTTTAAATAAAGCATGAGCAAGGAGATTACAACAAGATCACAAAGATCAGGATCAGACAATATGACTAAGCTGTATTTACACCAAGAAAGCAAAATTAGTTTAACATTAGGAAACCTATTAGCATAATTGACCATATCAATAATAACAAATTTTTTTAAATTGTCAAGATAGATTTTCCTTTCTAATAGACCTACATTGCCTGAAACATATATACATATATGTATATGTGAATATATGTATATAAACTTTTATTCTCAATAACTCTACTGAATTTAAGTAATAAGTCTGAAAGGGAAAATGTCAGGATTAGTGGAGTTGAATGACCTTTCCTCTAGTAAGTCTTACCTTCCCAGGAATACATATATATAAAATATTATCATCTTCTCATCTATAAGGAAATGTAATTAGTAGTTGATAGAGAATAAATCCTTAAATCCCAGACCTGTGAATTTACAGTATCAATAAAGAACAAAGTACTGGTCTGCTCCTTTAAGTCCTTGGCTTTGAACTTGATTACTTCATCTACTTATCAGTTCTAGCTCCCTCTGGGTCCAGTAAGTCCTCTACTGGGTCCAAGAAATTAGCATTTTCCAGCACCTTCTCTATCTTGTCACCTTTTTAGGGTGGTATGACAGGATGGGGGAGAATACATCGATGTGCCTTTTGTTTAAGAATTTGAAATGTTCGCTCTCCATTTTTCTGTCAGGCAATCTCTGGAGTCCCTTTGGAACATGCCCTACCTTCTTTTAAACTACAAGCCAAAATATAAACCCCAGGTACTTATGAATTGTGAAACATCAACTGGTTATCTATCATCAATTAGCATCAATGTAGGATTAGTGGAGCAACAAGTATGCACAGGACAAGATTTCATACTTTGCCATAGTGTTAACTTTGCCAAAGGAATTTCATACCCTATTTCTGAGATAATTCAGAAAAGACTCCTCCCTCCTCAGAAGCGTGAAAATCACAACCTTTGAAGAAAAGAAGAGTCTGTTTCATCTCCTTCCTTTTAATCAATTATAATTGGCAACCAAATAGAACTTGAACTTGTTAAAGTGATTTTTGGTTTTCTATGCAATTGTATAAAAAAGTGCAGTCTGCTTACTGTGTAAGGTGAAAAGTGATTTCTTTTGGAAAAAAGCCATAACACTGAATTTATGCGTATATATCTGTTGCCTTAGAGTGTTAAGTAGTCAGATCTAGCCTTACTCATTCTACAAGCATAGCCTGGGACAATTTCCAGAGTTAGTTTTGGCCCCACATATCTAGAAACATTGAGCAAATGAAGACAGGATAGTTAGTTCCTTTATTGTATCACATTTCCATTAGCATTGAATACCCCTGGCCCAGTATCAGCTTTATCTCTCAGGCTTAGAAATGCCAACTTAACTTAAAGACTAAATGATGGTATAATTAAAACTAAATTTGTTCCATATTATGCTGAGGAGGACTTCTAAATAAAAATAATAAGGTTATATCAGGTGTCAAATGACAAAAGTAATAATAACTTGCATTTAAACAGTACCTTAAACTTTGCTAATGTGCATTTTTATTGTTAAATTCTCACAACTACACAGTGAGTAGGTACTCTTATAGCTTTGCAAGTCATTTAATCTTTCAGTGTAGTGATAGAAGTTTCCTTACTGGGAGTTTCCTAAGATTTTTGCATGTGGTCACCCCCATTACACTGTCAGACTCTATTTTGTCTTTCTTTGGAACCCTAATATTTATCACAGAGCTTAGCACATAGGAAAGTAATAATAAATGCTTATTAACTGACATGTCAAATGAGAGGGTTGTACTAGATGTTCTCAGGATCCCTTTCAATTCTGGTTTGTTCTGGGTCTGTGATTCTCACACAGAAGATGATGTAAATGAAGTTCAAAATTGTGGTTACACAAATTCACAGTGATTACAAAGATGGAATGGAAAAAATCAGCTTGCAAGGGGTATGAACATTTCAGGGCTGAATGAAGAAGCTTTGGTT
The DNA here is from genome assembly GCF_048593235.1 of Sminthopsis crassicaudata. Classification (NCBI taxonomy): domain Eukaryota; kingdom Metazoa; phylum Chordata; class Mammalia; order Dasyuromorphia; family Dasyuridae; genus Sminthopsis; species Sminthopsis crassicaudata. The sequence goes on from NC_133618.1 coordinate 217,901,767, forward strand.
ATTTAGAATGCCAATTCTTGTTTTGATATTTCAACCTTCAGAATAAACTTTTGACCACTGGATCTTTATGGTTCTATCAATCAGTTAACAGTATTTATTAAGCATCTATAATGGGCCTGGGGTTCTTCTAGGTGTTGGTAATAAAAAGACAAAAATCAGAATAGGTCCACTTCTCAAGATGCTTGCAATCAATAGCTGAAGGCAACATGTATACATTTAAATATAAGTAAAAGAACACAAGGCAGCTAAGTGGTACAGTGAATAGTATGAGGGACCTAGAGTCAGCAGGACCTGATTTCAATTCTGACCTCAGACACTTACTAGCTATATGATCTTGAGCAAGTCATTTAACCTTGTTTACTTCAGTTTCCTCATCTACAAAATGAATTAGAGAAGTTACTGGACAATCACTCTAGTATATCTGCTAAAAAAAAAAAAAAAAAAAAAAAAAACTCCAAACATATATATATATATATATATATATATATATATATATATATATATATATATATATATATAACACAGATAGATAGATATGTAGATATAGATATAAATATCTATATCTATATATCTATACACATACATCGCAATCTGGTGCAAGAAATATTGGTAACTGCTGGGGTAGAGAGAGTGTTTGGAGATTCAGTAACGATCTCATATAGAAAATAGTTCTTAAGGTAAGTTTTGGAGAAAGTTAGGGATTCTAAGAGGTAAAGATGGGGAATAAGTACATTCCAAACTTGGGAAACAATGTGTACCAAGGCAATGCTTTGGGAGTCAAAATGTATCAAAGGAATAGCAGATTAGAATAGAAGTCACCTTGACTAGATTGTAGGGTATATGAAGGAGATTGATGCATAATAAGCTTGGAAAACTAGGCTGAGAATTGATTGTAAAGGGATTTAAATATCATTTGACCTTCTTAACTAGGTGAGCAACATGGTCAAACCTGTACTTTAGTAATATTACTTTGGCTGCTCTATGAAAGATTGATTGGAGTGAAAAGAAATGAGAGGCAGGTAAAACACTTGAAAGACTTTTACAATAGACTAAGTAAAAGGTAATGAAGGTGATGGTTATATGAGAAGAGAGAAGTGGAGATAGAAGTCAGCTGTGTTGAGAAAATATCTAATTGTAGTCTGAGAGTAATTATCTTAGATATGATGATTGAACCTCTGGGAGATGATGAGGTAATTTAGATAAAGGTTTCTTTTGAGTTTTTACACTCATGATCCCTTTTTTACTCTAAAAAAAATTTAAGTGACCTTGATTATATAGGTATATAAAGTATATATACAAATTAAACATTTACTGATAATGTATCATAATTTTGTGACCTCCCCACATTCAGTTGGGAGACCCCATAAGGAGTCACAATTTAAGAAGCTAGAATTTAGAGAATATGTAAAATGGTAAGAAAAGAGGTCCAGGACAGAATCTTGGGAGCCCACTAACAGGGTCAGTATATAATTATGATTCAGAAAAAGAGATGGAGGAATAGTCAGATGAGGAGGAGGAGAAAAAAGAGCAGTTCAGGGAAACCCATACAAGAGATTTTCCAGAGAGAAAGAACAATAAACAATGTCAACTATCAAGAGGAATGAAGATTGAGTAAAAGGCAAATTCAACAAAGAAAAAATTGTTGGTAGATTCTTCTAGTAATTTTAGTGGATTGGATGATGTTTAATGGCAGATTATAATGGATTAAGTGACTGAGAAGAAAGGAAGAAATGTCAATTAGCATAAATAGTACTTTCTTGGATTTAGTTGTGAATGAGAGGAGAGTTAAATTGAAGGGATAGTAAAATCAAGTGAGGACTTTTTTAGGAAGGAGAAGACTTGGAAAATGGTATTTACACACATATATTGTATCTAGGTTTTATTGTAACACATGTAAAATGTATGGGATTGCCTGTCATGGGGAGAGGGAATGGAGGGGGGGGATAATTTGGAAAAATGAATACAAGGGATAATATTATAAAAAAATTACTCATGCATATATACTGTGAAAAAAAATTCTAAATAAAAAAAATAAAATAGTTTTAATTGTTTGAAAGAAAAAAAAAAGAAGGAGAAGACTTGGGCATGTCTGTAGGTAACAAGGATTAAACAGTACAGAGAAAGAAATGGCAGAGACACAAAGACAGAAGAGAGAGAAAAACAGAGGAAGACAGAGACCAAGACAGAAGGACAGAGAGACAGAGTCAGACAGAGACAGAGAGGAATGATATTGGATGGGATCATATGCCAAGTACAACTATACTGGACTAGTGTTGTGTAAATATATAAAACAGAAAAGTTTTCTCATTTCTAGTATTAACACACAGAATTCTTAGTCACATCAGTATGTGAACTGGGTAGTGTTTGGCAAATGTTTCAACTTATTTGGGGGTACAGAGTATTGACTCATCACAATATAATTAAAATAAACCTTTTTGATAAATCAAATCTCAGAATTTATTTCTAGAAGAGGATTTTGTCTAGTTTCCTCTTTTTTTATAGATAAAGAAACTGCAGTTCAGAATGAGGAAGGGATATGCCCCAAGTCTTATGAAAAGTAAACAGCAGCCCTGACATTCAAACACTGGTCTTTCCTAGGATCATATCTTTGTATACCATGTCTTTCTAAGTCATTAACACCATGAAAATCGAATATAGTCATTTATAATATGTTCTAAATGCAATCACAAATTTAACTACTTTGTATGATTTTAAAATGTCAAAGTCCCAATAATCTAAGATCCCTGTTTTAGTTGTCTGAAGCCATCTGGAGCCTATGACAAGTGATACAGTGATTCAGGCATCTCCTTATGGGTAAAGTAATTGGAAATGATAGTACTGTTGGACAGAGGCCCATGGCCATATGCAAAATTGGGAAGGGAGGGTGTTTTAGCCTAGATGACATTCACGATCCCTTTATATCTTTAAATCTATCACCCTATGATTCTATAGTCTATAGAGCCTGAACTAGACCGTGTTACAGAATAACAGGAATTAACACACCTTCATGGTCCTTTAGTCTTACCCAAACTGAAAAGGAAATCTCCATCATAGTTTAGCTGACAAGTGATCATCTCTTTGCTATTGACTCTGGTCAAACTCAAAAATTCTAATCCTTTTTTTTTTTTTTGAATTGTAGCACTCCATATATCTGAATTATTTATGTTCTCCTGTGGATCTTCTTTTCTCTTGGCTAAGTAGATGTAATTCCTACAAATGATACTAACATGATATGGATTCAAGGCCTTTCAATATTCTGTGTTAGCTTTTGTCCTCTAAATGCTCACCAGCGTTTCAATGTTCATCTAATTAAATCCTTCTAATATGTTCTTATCAGAAGATAGTATAAAAAGGCTGCCATTTCTTTATTCTTGGAAGCTATGCCTATGGTAATACAATTAAAGATTTTAGGTTTTTTGGCTACCAGATCATATTCAGTTTCTGTACTGGAATGCAGTAAAACAGTCAAATCCTTCCCCCCACATACAAAGAAATGCTATCTAGCCATGCTCCTTTCCTATCTTTAGTGAGAAATTATGGGGAATATTTTAGCAAGAAAAGGTGGTACTATTCTTTGTAGTATGCTCTGACCCTCAGGTCTAAAGCCCATGAAGATACAGAGCAAGATGAACTATTAAAACTGAAGCTTCTCTCAAGGGCCCAGAGAGGTCCATTTTCTGCCCCACAAGGACCTACTCTCTAGTCTCCTGAGAGTATTCTATTCACTGAGTAGAATTAGGTGAGCACTAAAGGAGAACAGTGATGTGGAACTTTATATCAGAACACAGAATCATAAATTTGGATATAAAAACAATCTTAAAGTTCTTCTGATCCAAGTTCTTCATCTTTCATATGAAAAAATTAAGACACAGAGAGGTCAAGTGACTTACCTGTGAATATACAGAGAGTAAATGTCAAAGATACCATTTAAATCCAGGTTCCTAAGTCCAAAGCCAGTGCTTCTTCAACCATACTGTGCTTTGTGTTTGGTGTTCAGTTGTTTTCAGTTTTGTCTTCATGATCCCATTTGGGATTTTCTTGGCAAAGATACTGGAGTAATTTGCCAATCTGTTCTCTAAGTCAAAGGAATAAAAAGAAATAATTATAAAATCAGACCTACAATAGATTAAAAGTAGAAGGATCATTTATTCCATTGAATTCCTAGGTCAGACAGGAAAGCCGTTAGGTTAAGTAAGGTTTTATGGCTGTGCAGTCACATTCTATTTTACAAGAATCCATTTGGGACTTTCTTGGCAAATATACTGGAGTGGCTTGCCATTTTTTTACTGTGATTTGTCATTCAGGCTATATTTTGCCTAGCATTTGTTTATTTATTTATTTATTTATTTATTTATTTATTTAATCCACACAAGGGCATGATAGATGGTGAAGTTATCTGAAATGAAAGTACAATGTATACATAAAATTCCTCTAATTTAACAAACTTTTTTGAAAAATGAAGTGAATTTAGTATGAATTATTCTCATGAATATCCTTGTTGATACCTAGTGATCAACTTATATATTTTTCTAACTGTTTACTCACATGTTTTTTTCTTGTCTTTTATAACATTATCTTTTTTTTTTTAAGATTTTTAAAAATTTAATTAATTATTTTATATTTTGCTGAGATAATTGGAGTTAAGTGATTTGCCCAGGGTCACATAACTTGGAAAAGTTAAGTGTCTGAGGGCAGATTTGATTTCAGGTCTTCCTGACTTCAGGGTTGGTGCTCTATTCACTGTGTCACCTAGCTGTCCCTCAACATTATCTTTTCATTTGATACCATTGAAATGTAATGAATTATGCTTCATCCTGTTAGCCTATTTCATCACTATGACTAAGTCATTTAAGGAATGCTTAGCTGTGTGTTCAGTAGTTTTAACTGAGCTCCTCTAGATAACTTGGGGTTGGGAGTGTTGGAAAAGTTTTTAGAGTGATAGACTACATTTCTTAATAAACCAATTTGTTATTAAAATCTAATTCTCTAAGTAAAACTTATTAAAAAGAATAATATCTTTTAAAGATATATCAAAACCAGAAAAGATAATGCTTTGAAAAATACTTTTTGCCTTTAATAAAATCTAATAGGATCTTGCAGAGAGATGAACTTTTATGCTTTGAAATTTTTTCCTTATATTGCTTGTTCTAGCCTTTCAAGTTTAAAAAATGGTTCATCTTGTTAGATAGTAGCATAAAGAAAATTCTTCCTTCTCTCTTTTATCTATTAAAATTATGTTATCTTCTTCAAAGATCAACCTTAACCTTTTTTTACTTCTTTTTGTTTTCATATATTTAAAACAAACAAATAAACCATTTTTAAAGTTCTTCCTACTTTTGGAAATTTCAGTTCACTCAAGAATTTGGACCTTTTGAAGCAATAAACTAGGAAAACATTTTTATATCCAAAGGATCTGATAAAGACCTCATTTCTAAAATATATAGAGAATTGACTAAAATTTACAATAGTTCAAGCCACTCTCCAATTGATAAATGGTCATAGGATATGAACAGACAATTTTCAGATGAAGAAATTAAAACTATATGTAGTCACATGAAAAGCTGCTCTAAATCACTATTGATCAGAGAAATGCAAGTCAAGACAACTCTGAGATACCACTACACACCTGTCAGATTGGCTAAGATGACAGGAAAAGATAATGACCAATGTTGGAGGGGATGTGGGAAAACTGGGACACTATTATGTTGTTGGTGGAACTATGAATAGATCAAACCATTCTGGAGAGGCAGTTTGGAACTATGCTCAAAAAGTTATCAAACTGTGCATACCCTTTGATCCAGCAGTGTTTTTACTGGGATTATACCCAAGAGATCTTAAAGAAGGGAAAGGGACCCATATGTGCAAAAATGTTTGTGGCAGCCCTCTTTGTAGTGTCTAGAAACTGGAACCTGACTTGAATGGCCATTAGTTGGAGAATGTCTGAATAAGTTATGGTGTAGGAATGCTATGGAATATTATCATTCTGTAAGAAATGACCAACAGGATGATTTCAGAAAGGCTTGGAGAGACTTACATGAACTGATGCTAAGTGAAATGAGCAGAACCAAGTCATTCTATGATCTTACTACTAGTGCCTAAGTACCTAAAAGGACAGCGACTCTGCCTTTGTAAAGTTTTATATCTCAGCCATTGCTTATCATGAAACTTCCCATAATACACACTTAATAAATATTTGTTAGAGCAGTGAGGTAGCATAGTGGATAGAATGTTGGGCCTAGAATCAGGAACACTCTTCTTTAGTTCAAATCTGGTCTTAGACATTGATTAGCTGTGTCATCCTGAGAAAGTCACTCAGCATGACTTGCCTCAGTTTTGTCATCCCTAAATTGAGAAGGAAGTGGTTAATCATTCCAGAATCCTTGCTAAGAAAACTGCTAAAATGGGGTCACAAAGTTAAACATCGTTGAAATGACTGAAAGAGCAACACAAATAATTATTGAATTTCCCTTTTTAAAAAAATATGTATTCAGAGAGCTCTTTATGTAGCTTCATTGTTTTGGTTAAATGTTTCCTTAAGAGTGTTAGTTTTGTGAAATTAATTTATTTATGAATTTTAAACTCTAGAATCCCATGTCTTTCTTGCATCATCTTTTAAAACACTGTAATCATTTTTTTCCCAAACTTATGTGCTTTTCCCAAGGTAGAAACCCTAAATCATTCACAGTTTGGGAGGTAAATGTGGAAGAAAATTGCAAGAAAGACATGTGTAGAGAAATATAGACAATTCCTGAGAGAATTGTGATAAAGAACCTTGAGTGAATTCTTACCTCCTAACCTCATAAACTTCAACATTGCTGATTAAAGTTGGTAGTTGTTAAACTAACCAACTAATCAAAAACCCTAAGGACACTATAGAACTATGGTTTGTTAGAGATGGAAGGAACTTTAGAAATCCTTTTATCTGTCCTTCTCATTTTATAGTCAGCTATAAAAAAGGACTTGAAGGAGAAGTAGAGCACTAGATTTGGAAGAAACAGAAAGGAAGATTGAGAAGGTTTACATAAATTTTTCAGTATATATTTTTGGCATTTTCTTAAAAACAGCAAGACATAAAGAACTGACATTGTAGCTTAAAGGATTTAGGGAAGATTTTTAGAAAGATATTTATTGACAATAAAAGCATATCTCACCCTCTATAGGGGCTTCTCTGAATTTGTAAGATGAATGAAGTCCTTTTCAGGGGTAAGTTGGTAGCTTATGGGAATTCTGAAAGTCCCTTCTCAAAGTCCTTTAACTTTATAACATGTAAATGTTATTAAATTAAAATGCAGATTAAACTGTTGCATGCCCACCAAGAATCATGACTTATTATTTAGTAAGAACAAACAAATGTGTTTATATACATCCACATGTATATACAATATAAAAATATAAATTATCACATATATATATGTATATATATATATATATATATATATATATATATATATATATATATATATATATATATATATATGTACATCTGTCTATATTTGACTTACTGGTCTAGCTGTAAGCATTTACAATGATGTGTCCCTCATATAACTCAAATTGTTTTCCATTATTATTTGTCATGTATGTATTTCATTTTTTCTAGTTCTTATACTCCTGCTCCAGATAATGATCTCTTTGGTGCAATGTATAGGTGAAGTTTCTGTTTTCACTCTATAGTGATAGAGAGAGGGAAAGGACTCCCCCAAGTTATGCCTTTCTTGATCATCACTCTGCTAAGCCTTTAATCATACTATGGTAGAAGTTTTTAAAGGTATCATTTTGTTGAAATTATTGAAATACATTTTTGACTGACACAAGTAAAGTATTTCTGGATAAAGCTTTGTCACTGTACAAAATGAAACTAAGGAACGTGCAGGTTCTATACAAATCAAGCAGCAAAGCTCGGTTAGAAGTCAATTGTAATTATTGCTCAGAATTCTGAGTTGTCATGCCAGGGGAATAAGATGTTACTACTTTGGGGCTCTGACTAATGTCTCCAGAGTGATCAGGTAAGTCATGTGTCATGATGGCAAGTCTCTGGAGTAAAACAGAAATTCAGTCACCTTATTCAACCTATCAATCAACATATCTTAGGGAAGTGACTACTATGCGTCCCATCATGTATTTGATGGTTCTGGGGATTGGCTCCATTGATAAAAACTTTATTGAATCCTTTCTATGTGCCTGGCACTACACTAGGCTCTAGGGATATGATGAAAAATGAAACATCCTCTTCTTTCAAACAGGTCACATTTTGTTAGGGGATCTAGAAGACAAAGAATATATACTCCATATGTTTATAGACATTGTTTTGATCAATAATCAAATGATTAACAGTTGATAGTTGGTGGACATAATCTTTCAATCTACATTCAAATCAGCAAAACCACAGAATTACCTGAGAATTTCCAAATTTCATGTTTGGATGTTTAGAATTATATGGGGCAAATATCTTAATGCCCGATTGAATGTTTTTGTTTTCGATTACTGGGCAATAAATATGCCTGTAGTAATTTGTTCCTTCTTCCTGCTTCCAACTCACTCCTTGTCCAAGCCTCACTTCTGTACTTTCTGGGAAGGAGTTAACACAGGCTGCTTCTGGCCAGCGCCAGTGTTAGGACTATTGCTTTCTCACTGAATCTCATTCTCTTGAGCTCCTGTGGAGTCCTTTATCAGCATACATACCCTTTGGGATTATCTATTTAATTTCTACTGACCTCCAGCCAAGAAAGAACCCAATTCATTACTTGAAGAGTATTTAATTCATTACTGTCATTAGTATAGAGGATAATATACTTAATATCTTAGAGAAAGCAAAACAGACTTTACCTTTTCAATATTTGAACAATGCAGGAATTGGGAAAGGGCCTACCTTTAAAACCTCTTTCAGGGATTTGAATTTATCACATCTTGCAGTTGTAGATAAACTACAAGCAGACATCCCTCACTGAAATGATTGATGAAGAGTGAAGAATATCAGGGGGAAAGTGGACTAATACTTTGCCTTTTCATTGTTTTTCATTGTTTTCTGAAAGGTCTTACCATCTATCATATTGTCTTGATTTAAAAAAAAAAAAAAAAAAAAAAGGTGTTGGGTTAATGGCTATGTCACATAACAAAACCCTAGGTAGTTTCTCCAGGTACTTTAAAATTTCCTTCTTTTTAGTAATTCTCTGTATTCTTTTAGTATTCTCTGTAGTAATGCCTATCAATTATTTGAAAATACTTTGTTTTAATATTTTCAGCCTCTGTAATTTTATCAGTGTGACAGCTCTTCTACCAAAGTTTAAAAAATAACATAGTTTCTTTTTTTTTCTTTTTTTTTCTTCTTCTTTTTTACTCTCACAATGATCCTGTAAAATATGTTTTCCACATAATCTTATCTTCATTTTGTCTCTTCCTGAAATACATTTAACTTTTGGGGGTGTGTGTGTGTCTACATGTGTGTTTTAATTATTAATACTAATTTGTTTTTTCTATTACCTTTTAGTAAAATATGTCTTACCTGTTTATCCCTTTTAATTGGGTCTGATTTTACTTTTGCTTTGTTGGAGATCATGATGGCTATTCCTACTTTTTTGTTTCAGCTATACGTAGATTCTGCTAAAATCTCTTATTTTAACAGTATATTATTTCATTCTTCTGTTTCCAGTGGGTTTCTAATAAACAGCATATTGTTGGAGTATGATTTCTAATCTATCCTACATTATCTTCTGTTTCAAGAGTGAGTTCATTCCATTCACATTCACAGTTATAGTTGCTAACTGTACATTTCTCTCTCTCCTATTCTAATAATTTATCTTTCATCTTTCTTAACCCTGTTCCCTATTGAAGAATTCTGTTTTGTTTTACTCTCTTAACTTATTCACCTCCTCTGATTCTCCCATTTCTGTATCTTAACACTTTTTCTATCTACTTCCCTGGTCGGTAAAATGAATTTCTGCATTCATTTATATATATATATATATATATATATATATATATATATATATATATATATATATATATATATATATATGTATGTATATTTCTCCTTCCTTGAATCAGTTCAGATAAAAGTGAGGTTCATGTGTTGCTGGATCCATCCATATAAGCCCTCCAAAGTATAACCTCTACCTTAAATACCACATTTTTTTGATATAACTTTTCCTATTCTCCTTCTCCCTTCTCCCCTCTCCCAGTGCATTACTTTCTCCTACCTTCCATTCTTCTCTTGAAATCATCTAAATATAAAATAATTACATGCACATTCACTCTAACTAGACTCCCTATGAAGCCTCTGATGATGACAAAGTTCTAAGGAGTTACATGTATTTTCTTTCTATATAATAATTAACCAATTTAGTCATTTATTATTTTCCATTATTAATTTTATTGGATATCTATCATTTATTTTTCTTTTTTTCTTCTACCACTCAATTGGTTTCTTTCGTTCTTTTTTCTTTACAAATCTCTTTTTAACTTTTACTTTAGATCTTCCAAGAATTCTTGTTGGACTTATGTCCAATTTACATTTTATTTTAAGTATTTTGTGCTTGTAATTATTTTAAAATATTAGGTGGCACAATATGAAACACTGGATCTGGAGTCAGGAAGATTTGAGTTCATATAAAGTTTCAGACACTTGCTAGCTGAGAGATCCTGAGCAAATAATCAAATCTTCTTTGACTAAGTTTCCTCATCTGTAAATAGAGAAAGAAATGGCAAACCTTTCCTGTATCTTTGTGAAGAAAACCCCCAAAGCATTAGGAAGACGGAAAATTAACATGACTGAAAATGTCTGAATGGCAACAAATTTTCAAATCTTTGGCTGTTTCTTTCTTTGTGTCTTGAGCTTCCATATCACCAAAGTAGCTCTTTTTCTTTGAATAATTTTCTTGTTTGCTAATTCTGTCAGCCTACTTTTTGAGTTTGGACTTCATGTTAATGTGGTCTTTGTTCAGTTTTGGTGGAGGGAAGGAAGGGTGCTTGTTCTGATTATCTATTTTCAAAGCTCAATCTGGTGGCTTGAAAGTTTTCAATGCTTCCAAAAAATTGTAATTCAGGAAAATATGTCATTTCCCTCTTTTTTCTGAGCTCTGCAAATTTCTGAACCGTATTTGAACATGTTGGTATATGTATAGTTAGGTTACAATAGACTTTTGCCAGACTCATTCACTGTTGAATCTCTTAAGAGATTTTGTAGGTTCAAAGTGACTGAATTGCTGGCTCACCTTTGGTTTGGGTCCCCCGGCCTGTTTTTCCATTGAAGGTTTTTGCTCTGGGCTAATGGTAAAGAACTGTTTCCATTCTGATCCTCTGTTCAGAGATACCCAGGTAAGTGTCTATAATTAACTTTGCAGTTAGAATTCAGGTAGGAGCTCCTTTCTCTATTGTGGCTGCTTTTCTCCTACTCTGGAACTGTGACCCAGAAATAGAAAATGGGTAAAAGAGCTGCTAGATGGCATCTATTGCTGGTCCCAGTGCTACTTCAGGATGTTCCTGGGATCTCTTCCTGCCATAGTGTTTCCTATCTCCGTCTGGTTTCCTATCACAGAGTATCATAGAGTATTCTATCTCTGAATACTGAGATGCTATTAGCCCAACTCACAATTTTGGTCATTACTGAACTCGACTGTGTACAATTCTCTAATCTTCCTAAACTGTTCTATACTGGAAAAATGACTCACTGTGACTTTTTCTTGACTTCATCGATTAAAATTTTATCTGGCATATTTTCTAGGTTGTGAATAATATATGCTGGGAAACAAAAAAGCTTCCTCTATGCCATCTTGACTCTAACTTCTTAATTCCATTTTAAAGATGAGAAAATTAAGAAACAGAAAATAAAATCACTTGTTCATGATCATAGAGAGTCATCATCAGAAAGAAGACTCAAGTCATCATGTTGATTTCATTTCATGTTCTCTTTCTTTATATTATTCTTTGTAACAGAGTTGAAAGATTTTCCTTAACTTTTTTGAGGGAAAGGGGATGATATTATGAGCCCAAAGAAATAAGAACTTACCCAGACTGGGTTCTTGTGAAGAGATAAAATCCATGGATCCATTAAACCTTCTTTAGCACCTTCTTCCTACTAAACTTTGCTGTAAACTACACTATGAAGATTCAAAACAGGTAATCCAATTAAAATGTATTTAGTTCAAGTAAAAATAATATTTTATATTGTCTACTAGACATTTGGCTTCAATAAAAGTTCATGGAATCATAACTGTAGATCAAAGAAGGAAATATAGAAGTTATCCAACTTTATAAAATCTAATCTAAGTAGTAGAGATATTGATAAGAAGAAACGAATATATTTTTAGATGTGGATAATACAAATTATTATTATTCTTACATATAAATGAGTTCATATCTCAGCAAAGAAGCAACAATTGACAATAAGGAATTAGAGGAAATTCATATCTACATCTCTGCCTACATACCTATATTATGATATGTAAGGTTAGACAGCAACAGAGTGTATAGACACTTTGAAATTGAAACCATATTGGAATATGTTTTCATAAAAATCACCTTCAGTAAAATAACTGTTCAAATGGAGAACACACACAAAAACACAAGGCAGTCCAGGTTATATCATTATCTCTGTTTTACAGAGGAAAAAACTGAAACACAGATAATATGACTTACTCAGAATCAAACAACTAATGTCTGAAGCAAGATTTGAGCTTAGGTCTTTCTGATTTTTCATGCAAATAGATTCTATATAAATCACATTTCAAAGATTATGGACAATACATGGACTTCTCATGATTACTTACAGATTTGATTCCCTAGCATCTTACACTAGTCAACTAAAAGTTAAAAAAATCATGGGATGAATTTATGGTCCAGTTATGTATATGCAATTAAAAACAAGCACAAGATTTTCCATTTTGCTATTGGATAAACCAGTGAGCTTCTGCCCAGCAACAATTGAATCAAAAATCATATATGAATATAATATGAAGAGGGAAGAAGATTAGAAAAGGCAATTTGCAGCACATTACAGAGAAGGACATAATGAAGGGATATATTTCAGAAAAATGATATTAATACCAGAAAAAATCAACTACTATAAAAGGATTTAGGCATTTTTATATCAAAATACATGTATTCCAGTGAAAAGTGAAAGCCCTAGTAGCTAGTAACAGCTACAGGGAACATAATTGTAAAATTTTTCTTAGGGTCCCCAAAGGCTTTGTATAAAATCTGAGTAAATGATTTGCTACATAAATGCTTTCACATTAATGTGTTTCCAAAAAATGTTTTCCTAGAACAGAATTTCTGGAGTTAAGGGGACCTTAGTGCTTATTTAGTCTAAGTCAGTCATCAGACAGCATCAGAAAACACTACTCAACATTAAATGAATACCCATGTCCTACTATCTTCTCTCAGTCTATTACCTGACACATAGATCACAGTGTTTTTTTTTTCACTATCTCACATGTGTTCTAATGACTTGGTGCAAAAGTTTGCTGAAAAGCACTTATGATTTGATTTAGGTAATATGGAACTTTAAACCTGGAAAATTATCTTCATTCTACTATGGCAACTACAGAGTACTAAACTTGAGGTCAAGAGAATCCCACCTTTAACACTTTCTAACTTTTCAGAATCTGTTTTCTTTATCTGTAAAATGTAGATAATAATTCCTCTAGAATTTACATCACAGCATTCTGAAAAACAAAGAAGAAAAATCTATGCAAATTCTGGCTATCATTACTATTTTTCTACTGTTGCTTTCTGTAACATGGTAATACATTGCTCTCTATCTTACAAGGGATAGTATTCAATTAAACATAAGGATCATTAAAAAAAATAAACTACTTAGGAAAATAGAATACCTAGAGTAAAGAAAATAATTTTGCTAAATTAAAATTTTTCTTTTGCTATGTTATGCTCAACGTCCAAGGGACTAATCCTATTATGGGAGAAGCAAATCAAAATGTAACAAAAGCAAAATTGGTAATAATTTCTCAGACCGATAGCTTATCTTCCAAAATTTCAAGCTAGAATTGATTTTTAAATGGAATGTGATTATGACCTGCTGAAAGATAGGATTTAAAATGACAATAGTGACAGGAGTCTGTGTCACCCAGCAATAATGATTCCATGACAGGGCTTGCTCGACATTAGGTATCATCAGTGTCTCATCACTCCAGGCTCATTTGGCGGTAATTTTAATCAGGATGGCCATATTGAATCCCCTCCACATCCATATGAATGGCTCATGCATTTCTAAACCTGCTACATGATAATTTAGCATTTAGTATATTAAGTACTACGTAATGGACATAGAAAGTCTCCATCAGGCAGTGTTTAATAAAGCCAAACCTTCCCAAATTAATCTTCTGTCAAAATACAGAAATCAAAAAATGTTCTGAATCCTAAAAAGAAGCTATTTCATTGTTGGGAGAAGCCTGAGTTATATATTTGCTCCCTACAGCCTGCCTTCTACATTTTTAGGCAAGAAAACTGTATAGGGAACACAGACAATGAAACAGATGTTGAGTTTTGTTCTCTTTATAGCCTAAAATTGTCTGCAAATACATTAATCTTGGTCTGAAAATATTAAGGAAGATTTTCTTAGAACATCAACACTAAATTTAATACATGGCATGCCGTCAATAGATTTATCTTCTTTTCCTTTTGGTTCAGCATGGTAGTGCTGAAAAATAAATTTACCCTTTATCCTTGGGGAAGGCTATTTTTAGAACAAACAAATCATTATTTCTGGACAATCAAAAGATCAAAGGCTTGAGAACCTTTGTTGAAAAGTAGAGCAACATTCTTCATAAAATATAATGATCAGAGTATTTTTTTCTTTGAAAAAAATGTTTTAAGGACAAAAGTTGTACATTCATCATTTCCAAAGATGTTTCTTCATGTAGCAGTCCTTTGCTGTCCAACCATTACTTTATTTTAAAATTTTCTTCTCTGTATGGTGTTTCTCGAAGCACCCCTTCTCCTTCAGTCCTACCTTACCCTAACCAATGATGAATAAAAGACCCTTCCCCTCAAAATAGAATTCCCTCAGAGCTCCTTTTTCCTGTCATGTCAGTTCAATTAAATCATAATTTCCCTGCAGTTTAAAATATTTTAAAATGTATAATATTATTGAATATAAATATAGATTTACAGAATAAAAAAAGTGAGAAGGGGGAAGTATGCCATTTATTTAAAATATTTCATATCTAGAGCATTTGGAAACTTAATTAATTAGACTAAAGATAACAATGAGCAATCAAGCTATTTTTTTTAATATCAGTGAATACAATGCTGTGTGAGAGTTTTAAAAATTTACAGCAACTTACATAAAAAAAATTAACTCAGTGAAAGAGGGAAAGATTTACAGTGGGAGGGTTTGCTGCTGACTTCTTAATAGAGTCAATAATTCAATGACAGAATTTATTATTTATAGAATTAATTGTAGTTTCTAGGGCAATAGACAAGGTTAACACCAAATTTTCTGACCTTGAAACAAAATATTTCCGACTTCTTTACCTCCTGCAATTTACAGCACAAATAATAGAAGCAGCTTGCATTAGTGAAAGTAGTATCAAGAAGAAAGATTCAAATTTATAAGCCAACCCAGGGATTCTTAAACTTTCCCACTCATGACCCTTTTTCACCAGAGAAGTTTTTATGGGACCCTGTCTAAATAGGAATACAAATCAAATACTGATTGATAATACATCATAATGTTGTGACCTTCACATTTAGTTACAAGACTGTGATTGAGACCCACAGGTTAAGAAGTTTTGTACCAACCTATACTAGCTGTAAAGTCCTATGCCAATCATTTAATCTCTCTGTTCCCCAGGAAACTGTCTGAAACCATATTCATTTATTCAATCATTGAACAAATATTTATTAAACAGCTACTTTGGATCAGACATTATGTTTGGTTCTAGGGAAAAAGGCAAAAAATGAAATATATTTGCTACTTATTAAAAGGACTTTTCATTTTAGCAGTTTCCTATACTGATAAACTCAGAAGTCTGGACAAATAAAACAATTAGTTGTCATTTCTTTCCAAAGCCTGAATGGAACAGATAAATTTAAAATGACTGATTACTTCTTGCTATTATCTGCTGCTTGGAAATTAATTCTTTTGGTTATATTTTGTAATTTATACTTCCCTTCCTCTGTCACTGATATATACTATCTTCCTTGTACTTTCCTTTTTTTTTTTTTTTTTTGTATGGGCTATATGGTATCATGGTGATCACCTATTCAATCAACCCTAATAGTTCCCTTTTGATTTAAAATTAAAGAATGTACTCCTCTACTTGATTTTAAAGTCCTTAGTAACATGACCCCAGCCTATCTGCCCAGCCTCTGCCTCTCTTACTGGGTGATTCAGCCAACTTAGCCTTTTGTCCATCACTGACACTCAGCACTTCATCTCCAGTCCTTACACTGACCATTTACCATAGCTGGAGAGCATCTTCTCTTATACTTGTATATTCATATGCAATATTGCCTCTCCCTTCAAAATACAGCTTCCTTGTGACTAAAGATTGTTTAAATTGAAGTTATATCCCCAGTGTCTACCATGATGACTGGAACATAGTAAACACTTAATAAGTGCTTGTTTCTTGGTTGATTGAAAGGAACTTTATTATCATCCAATCCATTTATTTCACTTTACAAATGATGAAACTGAGGCCCAGAAATGTTAATGTTTTGTTCACAGTCACTCATCAGGTAACAAAATTAAGATTTGAGCCAAGTTAATCCCACTGTTAGCCAATAATCATTCTAATACACAATAGTAACCTGATAGATTTCCTTGGATTTAGGGACAGCAAATAGCACATCAATCCACTGACTTTTTCCCCATTAATACCCCTTCCAGGAATGACAGAGTATTTCTCTAAATCTATAAATTAGGACTGGATTGCTCCCCCCATCAAAGAAAATGATTATGATTTAAGTAGTAGAAGTACAATCTAATTGTCATCAGTTCTATCAAGTTTATGTCAATTAGTCTTATTCTATTGATATAGAAAAAGAGTACTCATTTTGAAATCAGACGACCTGCATTGAAAACCTAGCCTTGTTAATTATCACTTGTTGGACTTTGGGTAAGTTCTTTTACTCCTCTGAAAGATGAAAATATTTTTAACTGTAAATCTCTTTGAGTTTTAAACATATGATCCCTCTGTTTCCTATGATGGAAGTACTTGACTCCAAAGTATCTGGACTCATGCAGCAATGGGGTGATTTTCCTAATTTTCCAGGCTCTTCTACATTCTCTTTAAGCAGTCAGAATCCTGTTCTGTTAGCCTGTGATCCCAATTCTTTCCACCATCCAGGTTTCTAGTCAGCCAGTTGCTCAGGATTCCACATAAATTCCTTCTGGCCACTGAGGTAAGTACAAATTGGAGGACCCAGAGGAGAGGTAATGTGCCTTCCTGAGCATTCAATTTACTTCCAAGCCGTAACTACAGCACTGGGGAGAAAAGGGTCCCTGAATCATAAGCATATATTTATTTTCCATTATTCCTTAGTGCAAGTATAGCAAGATTCCCTCCCAATGGGACTACATTGTAAATACATGTCTCTTTGCAGGTGGTGTCAACACCACCATTGCTAGGCTAAATGCTGAGTAGCTTCAGGTTTTGTTTTTTTTGTTTTTTTGTTTTTTTGTTTTTTTCTATCATCAAACAGTTACCAGATAAGCTCTGCTTGTAAAAAAGATATTTGGATTCCCTTGCCACCAAATCCTATGGGCTTTCTTTCTGAGGATCCAAGAAAGGAAGTAGTGCTGAGAAACACTGAAATTCTGAGATAGAGGAATTAAACTCAATTTAACTAGTAGTTATTAAATAGCTAATAGGCGATAGTGACACAAAGGTGAACATTTACTTTCTCCTTTTAAGGAACTTTAGCTTTTCTGAAGGATGTAAAGTGTACCTAGAGAAGTAAATATTAGATAACTTGAAGAGGAAGAAAATGTTAATAGCTAGAATAAAAGAAAGATTGTAATGGGATGAGAACTTACCTAAGTTTTCAAGAAAACTAAAAATTTTAAGAAGAGAGGAGGAAAATGTGCTTCACAATAAGGGGAACAGTCTTTGGGAAGATGCAGACATGACAGTGAACTGCTGGTTACACATTCTGGCTGGAATATATAATATATAAAGTGAAAAAAATGAAATAAATATAGCCAGAGAAGATTAGAGCTCTGAGACCAAGGCATATTTTTAGGCTCTTTTTGGTAGGATATGTTTTCTAGCCATTTACTAAAAAAACATGACTGACTACCAGATTGCTTCATAATGCCTATAATTAGGTACATAATATTAAAGCTTTCTGGACTATACTTCAGAAAAGTCATCCTCTCAGTGGTATGTCTGTCTGTCTGTCTGTCTGTCTATCTATCTATCTATCTATCAGTAATGTTGCAGACATTAAAGGTTTCTGGGTTATATTCCAGAAAAGTTATCCTTTTAATATGCTCAGTCTTTCTATCTATCTTCATCATCTATCTATCCTTCATAATCTATCTATCTACCTGTTTATCTTAAGAGACAGATCTCTCTGTAGATATAAGAAAAGAGTACTGATTGTGAGAGCAGTACATAATCTACCTAAAGATATAAGGTATCTGTGTATCTATATATAGAGATAGAGATGTATCTATGTGGATACATAGAAATAGAGAAAAAAAGCTGCCTCTTCTGATCACTCCATTTGGCACTTATGCAAGCAGACTGTCTTGAACTTCCAGAAAGGAGGGGAGGTAGACTTATCTTCCTATCCTCCCCTTTACCATAAAAGCCATGGTAACTATGAGCATATGATAATGAAAGTATTTGTTTCATAGGTGAGCCTGCACCAGGATCATAATATTCTGGCCGTCTCTTTTATTTTGTATTAGTTGGTAAAAACTTTTTAGCAAATAAATTTCTCTTTGTTTTAGAGCTAAATTTGTATTAATAGTAATAGTTCATAATATAAAGTTATTTCTGCTTTTACATCTTTCAGAGAATCTTATATCATCAGATCTAATCATGTGACATACATTGTTGGAACAGAGCCTCTAAAACAGTACAGACTTGTTCTACTAAGGCAAAAGACAATTTATGTTCCACAAATAATAAACACAGTGCAATCTTATATTCTTTATACCTTTAAGTCAGTTGTATGGCTATAAAATGTGGTTCAGTAAAAAGTTTTATTTGTGGATGTCTGTGCAGTCTTCTAATGTCTTCATCCTGAATGCACTTATATATGCATTATAGATTAGTGTCGTTAAATTTCTGTAGTGATGAGAAATTAGTCACAGAGTGGTAGTTACTGACTTTTTTCTCAAAATTTTAAAATAAATTTATGTGATATTTTCACAAGAATTTGATATCTTTTCCTTTTTTTATTTTCTTGAGAACTGATCCCTTAATTCCATCAAAACTATACTATCACTATTACAGATCCCTGTTGGATTGAAGTCAAGTACAACTGCTTTTTTCATCTTTTGTTTTCTTTGGAGCTATTTCAACTTCCTCATGCAACATTGAGGGAACTATGATGTTAAAATCTGAATGTGATATCTTCACTACTATTGATGAAGAAAAATAACTTTTTATTTTTGCAAATCATTACCATTTTTCATCTATTTATTTTCCTTCCAGTTTCACTATTAATTGTCCTCTTGATGATCTGTCCTGTTTTTTCTCCAATCTTTCTGTAAGCTTGTATTTTTGGTTGCTTGTTTGTTTGTTTTTTCTCCTCCAATGTTTATATGTTGTAGTGGAAATTCCTTTCAAATAGGGCTACTACCATTATCTCTTCAAATTCTCAAAATTGTTATTTTGTGATTTTTTGATATTTTGTAAATATAGTTCATATTTTCACTATCCTCTGTATGACATTCCACATGAATTTATATTTTAAACTAGTATTATCTTTAGCTACCATATCTTATTGTTTAAGAGAAAGCTCAAATACCTGCTTATTAATCTGGTTGTTAAACTCATCTCTTCTTTGTAGCAATTAATTCATGTCAATTAAATGTTGCTTAGATTGTGTCAATTTTATTTTATCCAAATCCCATTTTCTAATGTCATTAGATTATTTAAATAGATCAGCTTGAAATTTTTTACAAGGCCTGCCCATATCTTCTTATTTTATTCTTTTTTTCTAATTGTATAATGATATAAAATTTTCTTTAATAAGTTGATTATTGTTATTTATTGTCTTTTAGAATAAAGCCATTTAATATTTTGTTGTTGTTGTTGTTACTTGCCATTCCAGTATTTCCTGATTCATTGGCTTGTATTATTTCCAGTTTTTTATGGAAATCATTAAATATTAAAGTATATGTAGATTTTATTGTTTTTTTAAATAAAGTTTGACATAAAATACCCACATTTCTTGATCTTATATAACAGTGTGATAAATGATATATGTAATTATTTCAATAATATTTTTGTTGTCATCTTTTTAAAAAGTCTTCTAAAACTCTACAATTTGAGATAACTAAACATCTCATGAAATTATGTTTCTTATTGCCTTTGAATTTAACATAAAACCAAGTTTATCCTACCAACTTTATGTGATTTATACATATTATTTTTCCTTTCCTAGGAGAACCTTTTTAATCATTCGTCCATGTAAAGGCAATTTTCTCTTTTGTTTTCATACTGCTATGATATTTATTAATAATATCATAGCAAACTTTATTTTTCTTTCATCTTTTTCCTTTCATTCTCATTTTTGCCATTTCCCCCTCTCTTTACCTTGTCATACATATAGTATGGTACAAAAGACATGCCTTGACTTTTCCTCTATATTCCATTCAGTTGCTGTCGGGGAACATTAAATCACTGAACTCTTCAATCCAAGAAGATAATGTTAGCTCTAGGAAGTTTCTTCAGTAAAATTGCCTACACCAAACCATGATTTACCTATGTGGATCTTCCAGTGCAAACTGTAATGTAGTTGTGTTTTTTCTCATTCTCTTCATCTTTGAAAAGTGCTTAACAAATCTGGTAAATTGATTGCTATTCCTGTCTGTGTTCTTTAATAACTCTATATCCTATGGTCCGAGTATCTCAAAAATCTATTCTTTTTGGCTCATGAACCCATCCAGTAATCAGCCCGAGCATTTCCAAATTTGGCTGAGTTTGTCCAATCCACTTTCCTCCAGAAGTTCCAGAATATATCTCATGTTTATTTCTTTATAGAAAAGACAAAAGAGGACTCAAAGACCATATAAGCATTAAGGTTGACTATATACATTGAACACAGGGCAGGCTTTATTGTTATTTTATTTTATTTTACCTTACCAAAAAAATACAAATATATAAAATGAAGATCTCATATCCATCCCATAAAAATTTAAGGTGTCTTTCCTTTTCTTTCCTATGAGCCCTGTTTCCTCAAGGGATTCCTATAGTCCTCTAGAATCATCACAAAAACACTTTGATTATAGGTATGCATATCTTTGCATGCATGCACAAAGAGAAAACACTTTAGTTAAAAATTCAGTCCTCCTTTCAGTGAACTCCATCATCCCAGGGACCTATATAATTACTGTTGGACCATATAGTACTATCCCCAATGGAAGTCCCACTGCTGAAAGCATTCATTTGTTGAAGAATCAAGAAAACCTTCTTTAGAATGAACACTATCTTTATAGGATTCTAAATAGCTCTCAACAAAGAGTGCAATTCTGTTTGGGAAAATTTTAAGGAGAAAAAACTTAGGATTGCTAGAAAATGGATTTTATTTTTTCTTTTGAATTTCTAGTCTAAATAATCCATATTATTATTCAGTTTCAAGTTCTGGGTTCACTGCTTCTATTATAGCTCTATTCCTTGCTATATCTAGTCTCTCATTGCAGCTTATTCTCCAAAATATGCTGCTAAAGTACTAGAAGAAAGCTTTGCGCATAAAATTGGTTAGGTAGTTGATTTATCAAGGGACTTCTTTGTTGTTGTAACACAATTTTTCTATTGCAGAGGTTGGAATTCCTGAAGCTCATGATCTTATACAGCAATTCTTTATCTGCCTCCAAAACTGGGGCCCTGTTATTCCTTCTTTTCCTACAGACATTTTTTTTTCTTTCTTTCATTGGGTCACATGATTCTGTGTAGAGGCTTCATAAATATAAAGGTTTCCCATCTAGGAAACTGAAGTGAATATTTGCATAAAACTTCCCTGTTGGTGCTGAATTTCAGCTCTTTTTATCTTTAGCCAGAGGTATTGACTTTGTATATTACTAATCATGACTCAACCATCCTCAAATATGGTATTAGTGGGGATATTTACATATTGGATTGGAAGTAGTCTTCAAATCCAAGACACTGTCTTTGTTGGAATGTGTCCATGAATACGTAGGACAGCATCTGTATCCCTATCACTTGTACTCAACAGAATATCTACCCTTGGGATTAGAAGTTTTCCTCTGGGATAGTTTAATATTTCATAAAAAAACAAGTTCAGCACATGTAATATCTATATTTTCTCTTACTTTTGTTACATTAAATGTCCACTGTCTTTTTTATTAAAGTTTTTTTTTATTTTCAAGACATATGCATGGTTAATTTTTCAACTATGACCCTTACAAAACCTTGTGTTCCTACTTTCCCTCTTACCCTCATTCTCCTCCCCTAGATGGCAAGTAATCTAATATATGTTAGACATGTTAAAACATATGTTAAATCTAATATATTATACATATTTATACAATTATCATGCTGCATAAGAAAAATCAGATCAAAAAGAGAAAAAAAGGGGAAAGAAAACAAAATGCAAAAAAACAACAACAATAAGAGTGAAAATACTACATTATGATCCATACTCAATTCCCATAGTCCTGTCTCTGGGTTTAGATGGTTACAAGATCATGAAACTGGCCTCAATTATTTCATTGTTGAAAGGAGTCAGACAGAATTGATCTTCATATAATGTTATTGTTACCATGTACGATGATCTTCTGGTTCTGCTCATTTCACTTTGCATCAATTCATACAAGTCTCTCCAGGCCTTTCTGAAATCATCCTGCTGGTTGTTTTTTATAAAAACAATAATATTCTATAACATTAATAAACTATAATTTTTTCATCCATTCTCCAACTGATGGGCATCCACTCAGTTTGCAGTAACTTGCCACTGTAAAAAGGGCTGCTATAGACATTCTTTGTACATGTATGTGGGTCCCTTTCCCTCCATTATGATGTCTTTAGGATATAAACCCAGTACAAATACTGCTGGATCAAGGGGTATGCAAATTTTGATAGCCCTTTGTGCATAGTTCCAAATTGCTCTCCAGAATGGTTGGATCAGTTAATAGCTTTACCAACAATGTATTATCCACTATCATTTCTAGGCACATATATCATTAACTTCCATTTGTCCAGTTTTTTTAATGTGTGATTTTAAATGTGTTGAATCTCTCTTGCAGACCTCTCATTTCTTTTCCCAATTTTTCTTCTACCTCCCTTATTTGCCTTGTAAAATCTTTTTGAGCTTGAGAGCAATTCACATCAATGTTTGAGATTCCCCATGTGGGCATTTTATCCTTATCTGAGTTGGTGTTTGGGTCTTTTCTGTTTCCACAGTAGCTTCCTATGGTTCAAGGTTTTATGTTTCTGCTTCTTGCTTATTTTCTTTATTTTTCTTGGTTTCATGGTTGATCTGTGCACTTGGGGTGCAAGGGTCAGCATTCCAATCTTCTGATAATGCTGTAAGCCTTGGCTTTGAGCCCACCTGTGTTTGGTGTCTTGCTCATAACTTGGGGTAGCCCGACCTGTTCTCTCCAGGTAACAGCCTGGTCTCCTGGGGCAATTTGCCTTCTCTGCTGAGACTGGAGGCTGGCCCTCTGGTCTGTACTGCTACTGATCCAGGAGAGAGGATCTCAGTTGCCGATATGCTGTGTCTGGCTTTCCCAGAAATTGTCTGGGCTGGACTGAACACCTCTTTCACCCCAGTGAGATTGACCTTTGTTGAAATCCTTATAATCTATTTTGACCTGGAGAGTAGGTTCATTCCATCAGTCTCTGTCCAGAGGCTTGGTTTCACATGCTTTTTGAGGGAAACTGGGAGAGCTTGAACACCTTCTGGATTCACTCTGCCATCTTGGTTTAACTCCAGGAATGCTCAGGGCTGGGTCTTGAAACCAGACATCCTATTTCTTAATTATAGATTGGGTATGCTCTTTTCATTATATCAGCCTGACTCCTGAGTGGGGTGGATGATGAATCTGGATTTAATAAATGTATAAAACCTATAGTTCAGGCAACGTAAATATGTCAGTGATCAAAAAGTTGGGGTAAAGAATGGGAGAGAACTGCAAGATTAGAAGACTCAGAAGCCTCCAAGAGATTGAAGAGATGGTACAGTAGCAAGGCAACCTGAAACTCCAAGGGAGTAACCTGGACCACGTTGGAGAGTGTTTAAGTCATTCAAGGACCAGGAACTGTGGAGAACAGTAATATTTTTAAATAGGATAGGTGTGTGTGTGTGTGTGTGTGTGTGTGTGTGTGTGTGTGTGTGTGTGTGTGTGTGTGTGTGTGACAGAGAGAGAGAGAGAGAGAGAGAGAGAGAGAGAGAGAGAGACAGAGAGACAGAGACAGAGAGACAGAGAGACAGAGAGATAGAGACAGACAGAGTAATATGGCAAGGCATAAGAGTAGAAAGGACTGGAGATTCACAAATTGAAAGAAAACAGAAAAAGAGCTACTTAGATGGAACAGAGGATCCCATCAAAACTGGACTTGGTGCCTGCCCAAATTTCTTTTTCTTTGTTCGGCACCAGATTAATTCAGACCTCACACTGTTTTTTTCTGTTTGCATTTTAGCATTATAGCTCCACAACACCAACAAAGTTTTATAGTATTTCAATTCAGAGTTATAAATGTCAAATGAATGGAATAAGGTGAATTTACAAGGTAAAGGTCACTAAGGTGTGCATCATACATACATATGCATTGTATTATGTACTCTACATTCATAATCCTTTATCTCTGAAAACAGAGACGGTTTTGCATTCTCCTATCTCTTATTCAGCATTTTGTGCCTGTAACATGCCCAAAACACACTTATATGTATACATGTGCACATTTGTTTCTTGAATGACTATTTTAGAAATGAGTGAATAAAAACCCATTTATTAAGTTCTTAGCCAAGTACTTTTGCTAAGTACTAAGGGTCAATATGTCAGGAAGGTAAGTTAACCATGATCTCAGTAGGTTTACATTTTTAGTGTGGAAAGTCAACATGTTTGTTATAGGAGGATTCATGTTTAAGGAGAACAATATCTGGTGTTTTTAATGATGCAGCTGTAGGATGGATGTCAAGGACCAAGGATCTTTCAGGTACATTGATTTGTTTTATGGAAATATCCTTTGGCCTAAGTAGGCTCCTGCCAAAGCAGATGGTAGTTTCCCTGGTTAGATACTGAACCTCCTTAACCTCTTAACTATAGGAGGTAATTAGCAGAATTCTAGATTGACAGAAAGGGTGTGTGTGTGTGTGTGTGTGTGTGTGTGTGTTACTATATAAAAGAGTGAATATAACCTGATTCCTGATAAATCCACAGGACAAAGACCTCTACTCAGTAGCAAGGAGGCTATGTTGGACCATGAAATAGGATAGAGGAAACATTAGTATCACTTAGGAAGAAAAAGTACATCAAAACCAGGTAAAGAATGTGTATGTCAATATGAGATTTCAGTTGTCTGAGAAATCCTTCCATGTATAATCATCGTAGAAAGCTCCTCAGATTAAAAATATTCTTATGGCTCATAAAAGTTAAGATACTTACCAGGGGTCATGCAGTTGAAAGGTGTCAAAGACAGAATTTGAATGCTGACTTCAAGACCAGCATTCTATCCACTGTGTGCCAGACTTCATCTCTTATTTAAATGAATAGTATGTTGGGAATATATTATCCTGAATATTTTAAAAACAAAGATAAGTTAACCTGTCTATTGAATATTTTAGATTTTGTCTAATAGATGTGAAATCCACTGAATTGTGAGTTTCTTGAAAACAGATGTTGTGTTTTATTCTTTTTCAATCTTCCCTAGAGCCTCCTACGGGGCCTTATATTCAGGTGTTATATAAATATTTGAAAAATGAAAGAAAGAAGAAAAGAAGGAAGGAAGGAAGGAAGGAAGGAAGGAAGGAAGGAAGGAAGGAAGGAAGGAAGGAAGGAAGGAAGGAAGGAAGGAAGGAAGGAAGGAAGGAAGGAAGGAAGGAAGGAAGGAAGGAAGGGAGAGAAGGAAGGAAGGAAGGGAGAGAGGGAGGGAGGGAGGGAGGAAGGGAGGGAGGGAGGAAGGAAGGAAGGAAAGAAGGAAGGAAGGAAGGAAAGAAGGAAGGAAGGAAGGAAGGAAGGAAGAGGGGAGAGAGGGAAGTAGGGAAGGAGAAAAGGAAACAGGGAGGAAGGAAGGGAAAAAAGAATTCAGGCCTACCCAAGAGTACAAGGATAAACTAGAAGATGGGTGGACATTCTTGTGACTGTGACACTGGTACGTCTTCTGTGTCCCTGCCTGTTTGTGGACAAGAAAAGAAACTCTCACTCTTTAAAGAATGCAGGAAGAAAAACCATTTTGTTTCTGATAATAATTCTAATTCAAGGTCAAATTCAGTTACCTGAATGAATGTCAAGAGTGAAGATTAAATCCTGTGGGAAAGTCAGGAGGCAATAGCTTAGATAAAACTGCACAGGATAAAAGAAGACTCTAATTTAGATAGAAAGGCTAGTCTTTCTGTGAGAGCCAAAAATCACAGGAGGTCATCACAGAAGCACTGATGTTGGGAATCTTTAACTAGAATAGCAATGTGGATTATCTGCAGATGGGGGTAAAAATAGGTGCTTTGGGGTGAACTGTGGCTTGCTTGCAAATTAAATTCCTTCCTTATACTAGTAAGCTATGATTGAAATCTGATTTCTGTTTCTCCTTTCTCTCTTCCTACTCCCTCAACTTCAGCTTATTTGATGGTATTAATATATTTTCTGAAACATTCATGATCCTTGATTTGGAGTTAGACTAATATTACCTTACTAATATTATTTTGTCAACTGGTATCCAACCAAAAGATGAGATGAACAGGTCTTCAATATGCCTGAAATACATTAGATCATACAATAATTGATCAAAATGCGGAAGAGACATGAGAAGTTATCTAGGCTGTTCATATCATTTCATGGACAACAAGCTGATATTTATCACCATGAAATGAATTACCCAGAGTAAAATAGTAGTAAGTAGTAAAAACAGAATTCTAATCCAGATGCCATTTGAACTGAAATCCAGTGGGAGTCTTTCCCCAAATGTATTCTTTAAATTGCTGCTGTGTATAAGAAAGGACCTTAAGGATAGCAATAGGAACTGAACCAGTGATTTCTTCAGTGTAGAAAATGTCTAGGTGAGAAAACTCCCTGTAGCAATGCAAATGAGTAATTCTTCAATGACTTGAGTTTAATAGGGTTGCCCAAGGCACTAACAGACTAAATCTCAAGTGTACAAAAACATAACTAGTATCTGTGAGAGGCACAACTCAAAATCAAGTTTTCCTGACTCAGAAACTGATCTTCTGTCCACCACATCTTTCATAGAAAGATTGAAGTATGTTTAATCATTTTGTTCAAACACGTGAAAAAGGATATTAAGTGTGCTGCAAATCTTAAAGTGCTCTATAAATGTCAATCTTTATTATTTTATTCTTTTTCACATGTCCCCTTATTATTTGTTAGTTCACTATATCCTTCTGTTCCTTGATTTGGGTATGGGAACTTCTTTCAGGCATTTGTTATCTCAGAATAAATAGAGGGATAACAACTAACTGTGATTTCATTGATATGGGAAATTCTCAGATGAAGAAACTCTCTTAATACAGGTTAGAACTTTCTTTAAAACTGCTGGTCTCAGTGACCTAGAGAACTGAGAGATTAAATGACAGAACCAATATGAAAGACAGATGGGACTGTTTATACTGAGGACTGAGGATATATAAGGACAATTCTCAATCCATTTTGCCATGTCTGCAATTCATAAGAACACAATAGGCACAAAACAAACAAAAATAAAATCCCAACAACAACAACTCCAATGAGAATATAAAGGAATTAATCACTACCACCTGCCTCCCAGTTATCAGGACTTCAAACCATGACATTTCCTTGACTTTTGCCTCTCTCTCTCAATCCTTTATTTCTTTCTAATCATTTGTAAAGTCATGCTTATTTAAACTACATAAAAACTCTTTCATTCATAGACTTCTCCCTACTTCTAAGGCCAAAATCTTGGTTTACATCTTTATTCCCTCTTGCATGGATTACTCTAATAAAGTTCACTGTTGTCTCTGCCTCCAATTTGTTCCTACCTTGTTTTTTGCTGTCCATAAAATGAAAGTAGAGAGTCCTTGCCAGCAGAATCAGCAGTTCTGGAAACTGTGTGTTTCTAAAAACTGTAGATTAGTCTATACCCACTGCCCATCTCAAACTACAAAAAGTTCCACTGACAAAAAGAGAGCTAAGGATGCAGAATGTAGATTCTGTCCAAAGAAAAGCTACCTCGATAGAGTATTCCATCTGAAGTTTACCTGGAGGAAGAAGCCCAGGAGCTATCATATCACCTGGAATTAGCCAATCTTGTTTATTCACAGTACAGTAAAGCCCAACACTCCACAAGATCAATAGCCATGACAGTTCTCAGAAATGTCCTTGAATCATTGAATTTAAGAAACACATAATAAGTGCCTGTCATGTACCTGTAATGAGGGCCAAGAATTCAAAGGTAAAAATGTCACAGTTTCCATCCTCAAAGAGATTATAATTTTATAGGGAATATTAATCTCTCTCTCTCTCTTTCTCTTTCTCTCTCTCTTTCTCTCCCTCTCTCTATATATACAAATGTACAAAATAAAATATGATGAGTACCTACAAGCAGTAATTCAAGAGATAAAAGCAACTAGGGTAGGGGAAATGTTTTTCTGCTAGAAGGAATGAGGGAAGTCTAGAATCATAAGATCCTACATTGAGAGTAGAGAGGAGCCTTATGGGGTCATCAAACCTTACACCCTCATGTTACAGATAAAATAACTGAGACTCAGAGGAGGACTGGAGGTAAAATTCAAAACTAGATCTTCCTGACTTTAAATGCAGTACTTTATTTACTTTACTATGCTACTTCCTGCTGGCATCAAATTGGATCTTGAGAAAGGAAAGCATTTCAACTATCAATATTTTGCCAGGAAGATTCTATTCTTTTTGGTTGTTGGATAAAGACAATTTATGCAAAGGAATGACAGTAAAAAGACAGCAAAATAAGATCATAAATTAGGCAGTGGTACTATTTGGTTAGATTATAAAAGATGTGGAAAGTGGTCCAAGATGGAATTTAACTCTGGTGTGGTATATTAGTAAATATATCTTTTATTTTCTCATAATTCTCATTTCCAAGGTTTTTGAGGCTACCATGATTGTTCAACTAATACTGTTGAAAGATCTATTTCTGCTTTGTCAAGTTGACATCTTTTGCTTCTAAAGGAAAATGCATCCAAAAGTCTCATGTCCTTTGCTCTGCTATATCTATACCTAGAAGCTATTCCTTGTTGCTCAGATGGACAAAAGTGATTCTTTGATCTATAAATTAAAACAATATAATTGTGTGTCAACCTCAAATAGTACTTTCTGAAAAGCACATGGTGTGCTATTATTTGTTATTGTTTTCTTAGTCAAAGCAGTCTAGAGTGAAGGCAGAGCCAACTTTGTGTTCTGTGGGTTATTGTCTAAGCACTGACTTCTCTCTCAAGTCTTTTGAACCCCAATAAAGAAATCAACATTCTACTTCTTTGGAATTTCCAACAAATGCTGACACACTGTTTATCTCACTCCTTTTATATGTACTCTAGTTTTATCACATGAGAGGATACATTGTCTCTATAAACAAACTAAACTTTTTGAGATCAGGGACTATAAAGTCTGTGGCTTTTGATTTGCTCATGATATTTAGCTCATCTCCTCAACCCGTTTACCCCAATCTCTTGACATAGTATATGTCAAGAGCAGGGAACATATTTACTAGAAATTGGGATGGTGACAAAGGGGGAAATCACAGTTGTAGTGCTTTCATCTCTAATAGTAATGACATTGTTACTTCCCAATGTAAGTAATATAGAATTTTAGGATGTCTCCCCTGTCCTGAGTCTCACACAACATGATTATTGCACATTTCACCAATAGGGCATTCATCTTACAAATTCATCTTACAAATATTGATTAGATAGCTTCTGTATACAGAGTTTAATGTCATGCTCCGTGGAAGGTACAAAGTCTAGTTATGGCTCAGTAGAGTGTTCACATGGGAATTCACAGAACAATGTTTCAATGAAAAGAGATCTGGATTTGGAGTCATGGGACTTATGTTGGCACTTTGAGTATATCATAACCTCTCTGTACTTTAGTCTATTCACCCACAAAATGAAAGTTAGCAAGATAGTACAGTGCATAAAGCATTGGACCAGGAGTCAGGAAGACAAATTCAAAACCAGCCTCAGACATTCACTAGTTGTATGACCATGGGCAAGTTTCCTCATTTATAAAATGGAGATAAAAATAGCACCTGTCCCTAAAAATTGTTGTGAAGATCAAATAGGATAATTGTCAAAAGTTTAGTATAGTTACTGTCACAAAACAAAATGGCATATAAATGTAAGTCATTTTATCAATTAACTAATTATTATTATAATTCGATGACCTCTAAAATCTCTTTTAATTCTAAAATTATGATCCTTATAGACCTATGGACTACAGGCATAGAATATTGCATACACAATGAAATTCAGTTATTATAAAGGTTTGTTTACATATAGAAGGAGATGATATTGAAGTTCTATGTAAGCTCTAAAGCATATTCTGTTCATTGCCAATTATGGAAATTTCATGGAATTAGTTAGCTGGACTATAGTAAAGATGAAGGACTGTCATTAATGTGAGAAAAAGATGGAAAAATAAAATAACAACAAATTATGGATGGCCTTGTGTAGTTAAGGGAATTTGATTTTTGCTTTGTACATAATAGACAGTGAGTCACTGAAGATTTTTAAGTATGACATGGCTAAATATCTTTATAAAAAGATTTCATGTAGTAATAAATATAAAGGATAGTTTATATTTCTATTTATATGAAATGATGTTCTAAATCACTATTAATCAAAGAAATGAAAGTTAAGACAACTCTACAATACCACTACACACCTGTCAGATCAACTAAGATGACAGGAAAAGATAATGATGAATTTTGGAGTGAATGTGGTAAAACTGGGACACTGATACATTGTTGGTGGAGTTGGGAATACATCCAGCCATTCTGGAGAGCAGTTTGGAACTATGCTCCAAGAGTTATTAAACTGTGTATACCCTTTGATTTAGCAGTGTTTCTCTACTGGGCTTGTAGCCCAAAGAGATCTTAAAGGAGGTAAAGGGACTCACATGTGCAAAAATGTTTGTGGCGGCCCTCTTTGTAGTGGCCAGAACCTGGAAACTGAGGGGATGCCCATCATTTGGAGAATGGCTGAATAAATTATGGTATATGAATGTTATGCAATATTATTGTTCTATAAGAAACGAGCAGCAGGATGATTTCAGAGAGGCCTGGGGAGATTTACATGAACTGATGCTAAGTGAAATGATCAAAATCAGTAGATCATTGTACTCAGAAAAAGCAAAACTTTATGATGATCAATTCTGATGAACATGACTCTTTCCAACAATGAGATGATTGATGCCATTTACAATGATCTTGTGATGAAGAGAGCCATCTATACCCTGAGAGAAGATTGTGCATTCTAACTTTTTTTTAATTTAGAATTTTTTTTCACAGTATATATGCATGAGTAACTTTTTAAATAATATTATCCCTTGTATTCATTTTTCCAAATTATCCCCCCTTCCTCTATTCCCTCCCCCCAATGACAGGCAATCCCATATATTTTACATGTGTTACAATAAAACCTAGATACAATATATGTGTGTAAATCCAATTTTCTTGTTGCACATTAAGTATTAGATTCCGAAGGTATAAGTAACCTGGGTAGATAGACAGTAGTGCTAACAATTTACATTCACTTCCCAGTGTTCCTTCTCTGGGTGTAGTTATTTCTGTCCATCATTGATCAACTGGAAGTGAGTTGGATCTTCTTTATGTTGAAGATATCCACTTCCATAAGAATATATCTTCATACAGCATTGAAGTGTACAGCGATCTTCTGGTTCTATTCATTTCACTCAGCATCAGTTGATGTAAGTCTCTCCAAGCCTCTCTGTATTCCTCCTGCTAGTCCTTTCTTACAGAGCAATAGTATTCCATAACCTTCATATACCATAATTTACCCAACCATTCTCCAATTGATGGGCATCCATTCAACTTCCAGTTTCTAGCTACAACAAAAAGAGCTGCCACAAACATTTTGGCACATACAGGTCCCTTTCCGCTCTTTAGTATTTCTTTGGGATATAAGCCCAGTAGTAGTACGGCTGGGTCAAAGGGTATGCACAGTTTGATAACTTTTTGGGCATAGTTCCAAATTGCTCTCCAGAATGGCTGGATTCTTTCACAACTCCACCAACAATGTATCAGTGTCCCAGTTTTCCCACATCCCCTCCAACATTCATCATTATTTGTTCCTGTCATCTTAGCCAATCTGACAGGTGTCAGGTATCTCAGAGTTGTCTTAATTTGCATTTCTCTTATCAGTAGTGATTTGGAACACTCTTTCATATGAGTGGATATAGTTTCAATTTCATCATCTGAGAATTGTCTGTTCATATCCTTTGACCATTTATCAATTGGAGAATGGTTTGATTTCTTATAAATTAGGGTCAGTTCTCTATATATTTTGGAAATGAGACCTTTGTTAGAACCTTTAACTTTAAAGATATTTTCCCAATTCATTACTTCCCTTCTAATCTTGTTTGCATTAGTATTGTTTGTACAGAAACTTTTTAGTTTGATGTAATCAAAATCTTCTATTTTGTGATCAATAATGATCTCTAGTTCTCCTCTGGTCATAAATTCCTTCCTCCTCCACAGGTCTGAGAGGTAGACTATTCTCTGTTCCTCTAATCTTTATTATCTCATTTTTTATGCCTAAATCATGGGCCCATTTTGATCTTATCTTGGTATATGGTGTTAGGTGTGGATCCATATCTAATTTCTGCCATACTAATTTCCAGTTTTCCCAACAGTTTTTTCCAAATAATGAATTTTTATCCCTAATTTTGGTATCTTTGGGTTTGTCAAAGATTAGATTGCTATAGATGTACCCTTTTTTGTCCTTTGTATCTAGTCTGTTCCACTGATCTACCGGTCTATTTCTTAGCCAATACCAAATGGTTTTGGTGACTGCTGCTATATAATATAGCTTTAGATCAGGTACACTTAGACCACCTTTCTCTGACTTTTTTTTTCATTAGTTCCCTTGCAATTCTCGACCTTTTATTCTTCCATATGAATTTTGTTGTTATTTTTTCTAGGTCATTAAAATAGTTTCTTGGGAGTCTGATTGGTATAGCACTAAATAAATAGATTAGTTTGGGAAGTATTGCCATCTTTATTATATTCGCTCGGCCTATCCAAGAGCACTGAATGTCTTTCCAATTATTTAAACCTGACTTTATTTTTGTGGCAAGTGTTTTGTAATTTTTCTCATATAATTCCTGACTATTCTTTGGTAGATGGATTCCTAAATACTTTATACTCTCAACATTTGTTTGGAATGGAATTTCTCTTTGTATCTCTTGCTGTTGCAGTTTGTTGGTGATATATAAAATTTATTTTGTATCCTGACACTTTGCTAAAATTCTGAATTATTTCTAATAGCTTTTTAGCCGAGTCTTTGGGGTCATTCTCACTTTTTGATGTTCACTTGCATTTTGTTTTCTTACTCATTTTCTTTCCTTTTGGATCTGATTTTTCTTGTGCAACAAGAGAATACTATAAATATCTTTATACATATTGGATTTAACATACATTTTAACTATGAAAGACTTGGTTCTTCTCAGTGGTTCATTGACCCAAAGCAATTCCAATAGACTTTGGACAGAAAATGCCATCTGTATCCAGAAAAAGAACTAAGGAGACTGAATATAAATCAACACATGTTCATATTCACCTTTTTTCTGGTTTTTTATTTCTCCCTTGGTTTTTCTCTTTAGCTCTGATTTTTCTCTCTCAATATGATTCATAAAATAATGTTTATTAAAAATAAATACATTTACTAGAAAAAGAGCCAATTAACAAAAACACATCAAACAATAACTTATTAAGGATTTATATGTGTTTGTCACCATGCTAAATGTTAGAGATACAAAGAAAGACAGGGAGCAGTTATTGCCCTAATGGAAGAACCAGTGTCAACAATAAGATAAAGGAAAGGCATATGCAGAATGGAAGGAAATCTACTCTTATAGGAGGTTAGGGGAGGTTAGAGGATTAATTTGAGGAATTTTAAATAGGTCAATATAGTCATTCTACAATGTGTGAAAGACAGTAAAGTATAAGATTGGAATAGTATGAAGGGCAGGTTATGAAAGCTTCATAAAAAGGCATTCATTATATCAATTGTACCCTGGAGATAACCATAACTTATTGGACTTGTCTTAGGGGTGAGGTGGGAGATGGAGGCAACTGAGGTACAGAAGGACAGTACATCAAACCTTTCTATGTATTAAAAATACACGTTGGTTCTTAGTACCATATGGATTGAAAATGGAAAACATTTAGGTGGGGAAATTATTTAGAAGATTATTATAAAACTATAGGTGAAAGGTGATAAGGTCCTATACTAAAGTGATGGCTGTGTGTGGAAAAGAGACATAAATGAGAGATCTTGTGAAAAGTAGAAATGGTAAGTTCCAATAACAAATTGGATGTGTGGAGTAAATGATAATGAAGAGATGAACCTAGGGGATAGATATGATAATGATGATGATGATGTCTATTAACATTAGAAAACTGAGAAAAGATAGGGTTAAAGGAGGAAAGAAAAACAATGATTTTAGTTTTGGACATGTTTATTTGAAAAGCCTATGGGACAGCTAATTCAAAGTGTCAAAAAGGTAGCTGGTCATGCAAGACTACCTCAGGAGAGAGACAGGAGTTAAATATATAAATCAGGGAATTTTCATAGGATGATATTTGAAATCATGAGTTTCAATCACAGAGGAGCCCAAAGTGAGAAAATTTAGATAGTCAAGAAAAGGAGACCTCATAAAGGGCTTTAAGAAATATCCATGGTTAATGGATTGAATGGATAACTATCCAGTCAAGGAGAAATAGGGAAATAATCGGGAAAGGAGAATATTACCATAATCTTTGTTAAAAGTTAATCAGAAGTGTCAATTGATGGAAAAAAGTTAACTCAGCTGAGTACTGAAAAAATGCCATTGCATCTAAATCTATGAGATTATGGATAACTTCAGAGAGAACAATTTTAGTTGCATTATGAGGTAGTAAGCCATATTTCAGAGGATTATGAAGAGGATGAGAAGTGACAACATGAATTCACTATATATAGATAGCTGTTTTAGGAGGTTAGCTTAGAAGAGGAAAAAGACAATAACCAGTGCTGTAGGGTAGAATAAAGTGAAAATTTTATAGGTAAGTGATATTTGCAGACAAATGTTTGTACATGGGTGGACTTATAAGCAAAAGGGAGAGAG
Organism: Sminthopsis crassicaudata; assembly: GCF_048593235.1. NCBI lineage: Eukaryota > Metazoa > Chordata > Mammalia > Dasyuromorphia > Dasyuridae > Sminthopsis > Sminthopsis crassicaudata. The sequence continues at coordinate 217,937,429 of NC_133618.1, forward strand.
CCAGTATATATCAGTGTATACACACACACACACACACACACACACACACATATATATATATATATACATATATATGTATATATACACACATGCATGTGTATATATACATATATATATACATGTATATATACATACATACAGAGAGAGAGAAAGAGAGAGAGAGAAATTGAAGATAATAGAAAATATGGATGATGGTAGGAGTAATTTACTGAAGAAAATAGGTAGGAGATAGGATCAAGGGTGCATGTAGAAATATTAGCCTTGTGAAATAGAATATTCATCTCTTCATCAGAGACCAGAAAAAGAACGACATGGTGATGTAAAGATGATGAATGATGTGAGATGATGTGGGGAGAAAAAGGAACTCAGCAAATGATTATGTGTGTATATGGTATGTGTGTGTGTATGTGTATGTATGTATGTATGTGTGTCTGTGAACATATAAAAGATGACGTTTTCAGGAGCGGGTGGGAATAGGAAATAATGTGAAAGATTTGAAGAAAGAAAAAAATTTGAAATTATCCCTGTGGAGAGGAAGAGAAAATTAATTTGAGAGAATAACTGCCTTGCTTCAATGAGGAGCCAATTAAGATTAGCTGACATGAAATTGTATTATACCAATCAGCATTGTTTTATGATTTCTTCAATCTTCATTCAGCTATACATAATAAATAAGAGTGAAGGAATCAAATTGAGGGAGTAATCTAAGGTTAAAATTTGACTGGGCTTAACTGATAATGGGATAAGAGGGCATGTTATTTATAAGCAGAAACTAGGATAGAGTTGAATTAGTTCCTCATTGGATCAAAATGGGGAAGGAAGAAGAGTACAGTCATGTAGTAGTGATGGCTTGGGAAACTACTATGCTATAGAAGTAAGGGAAGTCAGGTTTAGAATTCAAAAAAGAATTTTAAGTTATATAGTGAAATGTGGAATAATGAAATATTACTTCCAAATCAAGGAATTTTGAAGTTTATGAATATGAAAATAGAATAGCAATGATTGATGAGAAGATCATGAATATGATCATCTCTTTGTATACCTGAATTACTGGGAAGAGTGGGTCATGGAGATTGAAAAACTGGGAAGTTAGGATATTTGAGGTTACAAAGAAAAGAGATTTTAAAGAAATAGAAACAAAAAGATTAACTAACTGATCAATTATGTAATTTAAGGAAGTAAGAAGACAACTTCAAGTTCACAAACATTGAAGATTGCTTTCATGGTGGATGAAGCTACTCAGAGTCAATTCAATCAGAAGAGAGGTGAAGGTTTTGGGAAAGATGAAAGAAAGTGGGTTTTGCAGAGTGTTTAACTTGAGATCCCCGATGGGAAATCCAAGAAGAGATGAACTGTAGTCAGTTAGAGATTCAAATCAAGAGAACATGTGAGGGCTCTTCTATTCTCTCATGCCACTCTGCTTCCAGTTGTGACATGTAAATATGACTCTGGAATGGCCAAATTGAACTGAATCTGTACTTTCCACAGGTCACCCTGATTGTCATAAACATCTCACCTGAGACAGGAGATTTGGACATTTTTACTCAAAATTGTATATTATGGAAAAATCAGTCCAGTAACTTAAACAAGTCCTTCAGTCCAAAGAGCTTCTGTATTTGTTAATAACTGATTCTTTTATTTTACCTTATTTTAATGTTCTATAGACCCATTTCTCTCTTTATCCATTTAACTGGAATTTAGAACCTTCCCTTCTTTTTTCATTGTCATATCTTTGTTTTTCTGTACATATGAAACAGCTCTTAACATAATACCCATGTACCCATGGACACCTCCTTTCATAAAAGTAAATATGATTATATTTAACAGATACATCCTCATCTTTCTTTTTCTTTTTTCTACAACTATCATAATAACTCTTTTTCTCAATATAATTTGTGAGGGGTTGTTTGTTGTTGTTGCCATTTTAATAGTACTTTATTTTTTTCCTTAATTACATGTTGAGACAGTTTTTAGCATTAATTTGTAGAAGATTTTGAATTCCAAATTTTTTTCCATCTCTTTCTTCTCTCTTCCAAAAATGATAGACAATTTTTTGTAGGGAATACATGTGCTGTTATATAAAACAAATTTTCATATTAGTCACAATTGGGAAAGAATAAATCAAAGGAAAAAAACAAAAAGAATAAAGTTAGTGACAAAAATATTTTTTGATTTGCATTGTCTATCACTTTTTTAATCTGGATGTGAATAGCATTTTCCTTTGTGAGTTCTTTGTGTTTTTTGTTCTTGGATTTCTGTACAAAGTTTCCAAAAGTTACTGGAATGGTTAGATGAACCTGTTTTAAAATACTTTCTGTTGTGGACAAGAGCTGAGTCATTCATAGTTGAACATCCCATAATGTTGCCAAAACTATGTATAATGTTTTCCTGGTTCTGCTTATTTCACTTTGCATCAGTTCATACTAGTTTTTCCAAGATTTTTTGAAATCTGTCTTTTCAGATTTGTGTTTGAGAAAAAGAAAGAAGGAAGGACTATAGGAGAGGTTGCAATCTTTTCTTTAGCTTTTGGGTCTTGCTTGAGTTAGGAAAGGCTAAATGTGCTGGTATTCTTGTGTTTTGTACCAGTGAAGTATGACAATGCATAGAGGGTCACAGACAGTGGGGGAACTCTGGGTAAGGTATAAGACCCTTCAGCCTAGAGGGAACCTGCTGACAATGTCTCCATCTCCCTTTGATGCTTCTCCCCTTCCTGAGAAGTAAAGGAGGGAGTGACCACCTGTGTTCTATTTGAATCAAGGAATACTTACAGTAAGAAGGAATTTACATATCAATAGCAATGTGCTTATGGTTAATACTTGTGCAGTGTGCTGTGGTGATGTAATGGTTCCATAGTTGGCACATGTTTAGTGTGCTGTAGTGATGTAATCATACTAAGGTATTTAGGGGCTGAGAGGACTGGAAATAAAGGGACTCCATCTTTGACCATCCTCGTGGTTCTCCTGTTTCATCATCCTCCACTAAGACTACTACACTTATACCTTTTCTTTACCCTCATTTTTGAAAGAACACATAATAGTTCTCTTTACTTTGTCACAGAAAAGGTTGTGCTTTGATGCCAAAATGTCAAAGTGTTTTGATACCAATTGTCTAGCTTCGTTTAAATACCTGTTTGTGGGGACCTTTTCTTTGTGTCATATAAAGTATTTTAAAACAGATTCATCTAACAATTCCAGTAATTTTTGGAAACTTTTGTAAAGAAATCCAAGAACAAAAAATTCCATTCACTAATAGATTTGAACCCCAAAACCAGTCAGTAAAGAGAGCTTCCACTTTTCAACTTGAAAATACAGCCAAAGTAAAACTTCAAATTGTGCTCTGTAATTAGATTATTTTTTTTTAGATTACCGGTCTTTTTTACTTTTTCCTGTTACTTTCTATGAAACTTTTGTTCATCAAAAATAAAGTTGAATAATTGAGCTTTGTTATTTAAATGATTGTAATTGCATTTATTGAAATAATGGATTTTCACTGTCAATATAAACAAGTGAATTTTGAGTTACCATTTTGGGCCATGCTATTTGAGAATATTATTGCTTGGACTTCTTATCACAATGGCAGAAGGAACTTTCAGTCAGAGAACTCCTACTAATACAGATCTGCAATTCCTCTGCAACTTAAAGTTTTTAATTCTATCCAAGATGGTAAAGGTTAAGTACTTTATGAAATACCCAAGCTCTCACCTCCAGTAAGTGTCAAAAGCAAAAGCATCAACCAGGGCTTCCTGTTTTCTGACTTGCTCACTCTTAATCACATTCTCTTTCTCTCCTAGACTATATTACTTTAGAGAGGAGAAAATAGAGGGAGATGAAGAGAAAGAAAAAAACATTAATAGCTAGCACTTTAAAATTAATAAAAATTTATAAATATTATCACATGTGATCTTCAAAACCCTAAGACATTCTATTATTTCACCCATATTAACAGATGAGTATAATATTTTAGGGGGGGATTTTTTTGTGTCATAGGCTAGTTTGGCAATCTAGTAAAACCTGTGAAACTTTTTCAGTATAATGTTGTTTTGTAAATAAAATTAAGTTGATTTTTAATACACATTGCTTTATGAATCATGTTGGGAAAGAAAAAAATCAGAACAAAAGGGAAAAATCATGAGAGAGGGAAAAAACCAGAAAAAAGAAGTGAACAAAGCATGTTTTGATTTACATAAACTCTCCATATTTCTTTTCCCAGATGCAGATGACATTTTTTATCCAAAGTTTATTGGAATGGCCTTGGAAGAATAATGCTATTTTATTTTTTTAATTGAACAAAATTGATACAAAGAGTATCACTCAGCTAGAAAATATGTGAAGTTGGATTTGAACTCGGATCTTTCTGATTTCAGAACCAGTCACTTTGACTCTGCTACCTAGAGGAAGGGATGGAAAGAGGTGAGAGAGGAAAAGACATGAAGAAAAAGAGGAAAAAACAGAGAGGATAAAGATGAAGAGAAAATGAGGAAGGGGAAAGAGGGAAATACTTCCTATATTTTCCTGTAGAAACAAAATTGCAAGTATATCATTGTATATACAAAGATAAAGAGTTGCTCCCATACTATAAGGTGTCAATGTTGTTATTGTTCTTATTTTTCAGTAGAGAATGTTGTGGTCAAAAGTGTCCATTCAAAAAGCTATTTTGTGGGTTGTGTGAAGAATTCAGAGGATAAGGGGAGAGAAAGGGAATGAGAAAAAAAATTTAGAAAGGAATTATAAATAGCACATATGAGAGGTGATGAAGACCAGTGTTGAAGTAATGACAATAAAAGTAGAAAAGACAAATATTTTAAAGCTATTTTAGAGAAAGAGTCCTTAATTTTCAAATTTTTTTGCATGTGTCATGAATTCCTTTGGCAATCTAGTGAAGCCTATGAAATTCTTTCAGAATAATGTTGTTTATATTTCATAACTGAAGGTAATAATAAATTTAAATAGTTAGTAAAAATGAAGACATAATTTTGTTTTCCTTGTCCAAGTTCACTCTGTGACATCTATATATAGCCTCTTTGAGATTCATTTGGTTCAGATAAGAATTCCTGCTATGAAGGTAAAGTTGACATGATTTGACAACTGACTGATTAAATTTTGAACTAGGAAAGTGTCACTGATCTATCAGACTAATCAAGATTGGTGAGGGAGAAGATCATAAAGATATTAACAGAAACAGGGAATTTGAAAAGTGAAACAAATTTGGTTGGTTGATCATGATGAGGAGAAATTGAGGCTCTAACCCTAGATGGATCAGCTCTTTTTCTAGTGGTGTGATTACCTCTCTTTCCTTCCCCAAAAACCAAGGCCAGGTCCATATTGCGAATGAATTCTCAACTCAATGCTGTATCAAAACAAAGTCTTTATTGATAGTAAAGGGATAGACAGACATTTGGCCTCCAGAAAGGCCAAACTGCCTGACCAGAACCAAAGTTGGCAGGCACAAGGCCAGGATACTGAGTGCGAGGAATACATTTTTAGAAATTATTTTTATATATAACCAGGGCCATAAAACAAAGTGTGCACAGAGATGTTATCCAAGAGGTTCCGGAGAGATTTGTGAATAAGACAAGAATTTTTAAAATTCTATTAATTATTTTTCTCAAGCTATCTCCTTTAACCTCTCCTAAGACAAGAATTTCTTGTTAATTATTTTTATCTTGGGCTATCTCTTTTTGACCTTATCATTTCGAGTTCAGTTTGTGATAATTAAATGTATGGAACTAAATCACTGGGGTTTAGTGAGCGGTTTTGAGGTGCAGATTTGGAATTTATTTGTACCTGCACTGATAATAAAATGAATCAGAGTGTTTAGGACTTCTATAGCCCAGAGGGCCTCATGAAGAGAAATTCATTGTTGCTTTTGATTGAAGGTCAATAAGTCAAGATTAAAAAGTTTAAAAATAATATCCTCAGGTGATGGACATTTGCTAGATGGCTAAAAAGTCCACAGAACAGAGAGAAATAAACTAACATATAGGACTTTACACAGTTTTAGGGTAGGAAGGAAAAAGGAGGGTATCAGGTAAAGATGCTCAGACACTTGTGGAGGAAGAAATGAAAGATTTTTAATTTTGAAATTGAAGAAGGGAGCCCAAAACTCTCTAAAACTCCTAAGAAGAAAATCTCCTTCAAGGACCCCACCCAAGGGAAACAAGATCAACAGCTTCATTCTGTTATCCAGATGGGGTTGACTCAGTCCCGAGCTAAAAGAATTCCAACGCTATTCAATTAAAGATCTTCTATTCAATTCAATTCCACTCACCAGCTTCATTGAGAGGGGGAGCAGGCTTCCCTTGCAGCCAAAGACCTCCTTATAAAAATGGCAATTAAAAACTCATTTCTTAGCAAAAGTTCTAAACATGCCATGCTATATATGCCATGCTATGGCAAGGAAGCCTCTGCCCACTGGATAATATTCTCTTCCAGTGCTACACACTCTTTACTCTCATCTATTTCCCTAACTAGACTTTATGCCTCTATCAGGATTTCTAACCTTACTTCTCAATGCCCATAATAAACCTCTTTTATCAATCTAGGTTTTGGGGTTTGTAAATTCCTTAACAGAGAATCTCTGTGCCCTGAGAAGGGGGTTCCCCAAAACTCCTTACCCTTATGCTGAATCCCAAGGGGGTATAGGGGAACCAAATTTCTCCATTTGGTTCCCTGAACCCAGAACCTATGACTAGACCTTTTAATTTAACTCCCTGACCACCAGAAACCTAATATTATGTTGGTTCCCTAAATCTAGACCTCATCATATTTTTGGTTTCCTGACCAACCAGAACCCTGAAAAACTAGACAACCTCATCAGAATGACTTTGATTTCTAGATCTGTTCTGTTCTAGTAGGGAGATTTCCCAATACTTAATCTCATAGAACATTGCTAGGTGATAGTGGGCCTAGAGACAGGAAGACATCTTTCTGAGTCCAAATATGGCCTCAGACTCTTATGAGACATGTGACCCTGGGAAAGTCACTTAAAGCTATTTGCCTCAGTTTTTTATATGTAAAATGAGCCCAGAAAAAGAAATGATGAATGGCCTTGACAAGAAAATTCTAAATGGGGTCATGAAGAGTGGGCACTAAAAATACTCCACAACAACAACTGAAGGTCTCTAATTTTTTTTTTCATGTATTTTCTTTTTTTTGTATTTTTTATTTATTTTTTATTAATTTTTATAATTATAACATTTTCTTTGACAGTACATATGCATAGTTTTTTTTTTTTTTTTTTTTTTTTTTTTTTTTTTTTTTTACATTATCCCTTGTACTCCCTTCTGTTCCGAGTTTTTCCCCTCCTTCCCTCCACCCCCTCCCCTAGATGGCAGGCATTCCCATACATATTAAATATGTTACAGTATATCCTAGGTACAATATATATGTGCAGAACCGAATTTTGTCATTGTTGTTGTTGCAAAGGAAGGATTGTATTCGGAAGGTAAAAATAATCTGAATAATCTGAGAAGAAAAACAAAACAAAACAAAACAAAACAAAACAAAACAAAACAAAACAAAACAAAACAAAAACAATGCTCACAGTTTACACTCATTTCCCAGTGTTCCTTTTCTGGATGTAGCTGATTCTGTCCATCATTGATCAATTGGAATTGGATTAGCTCTTCTCTATGTTGAAGATATCCACTTCCATCAGAATACATCCTCATACAGTATCATTGTTGAGTGTATAATGATCTCCTAGTTCTGCTCATTTCACTCAGCATCAGTTGATGTAAGTCTCTCCAAGCCTCTCTGTATTCTGTAGGTCTCTAATTAATGTCATCAGACTAAGTGGGACATGAGTTCTAAAAGTGAAAATCCCTTAGAGATTAGACTGAGAGTTTATTGAACAACCTTGAAGATTACATTTCTTTGAACTCTAACAATCTTATTTCAGGGAAGATATTCCCTTCAATTCATTTTCCATTTCCTCCACAATAACACAAAGGGGTATATCATATAGAAAGGAGAAGAGGGCTATTCTTTGATGCCAAAGAAAAATAATGAAGCAGCAACAGGGAATGAGAAAGAGAAATCAAGCAGATAAGGCCATAATTAGAAGAGAGCCACGTCACAAAATCCAAAGGATGAGAAAATGTCAGCACTGACAAAGCTTCAGAAAGATCAAAAGTAGTAAGTGCTGAGAACAGATCATAGAATTTAATATTTTTAAAAGTCATTTTTATAGAATAGTGGGAATGAAAGCCAGAATTTTAGAGGTGGAGAAGGAAATGGACAGAGGAGAAGTACAGACAATGAGATTAAATTACTCTCTGGTACTGTTAGACAACAGAGATTAAAAATTTAAGATTTTGAGGCTGTGATAGGGTCAAATAATCAATAATATTCTAATCTTATAAATTATTTACATTCTCAGTATTTCAACAACTATTTAAGATTGTAGATTGCAGATGATTTTTTAATCTTCATTTTTGTTACTGTTCAGTCATTTCAGTAAGGACCAATGATTTGTGACCCTGTTTGGTGGGTTTTTTGGCAAGGATAATGGAGTGGTTTGCCATTTTCTTCTCCACCTCATTTTTACAGGTGAGGAAACTGAGCCAAGCAGGGTTAAATGACTTGCTCTTTAACTGTGACCAGACTTCCTGATTCCAGGCTCAGCTCTATATCGGCTGCACTACCTAGCAACCCAAATTGCCTTAATAGAAGGGAATCTACTTAGGCATTTTTCCACTTCTGAAATCACAGGTCCAGACCAAAAATCATACATATGTATATTGAGTTGGAATAGAGCCATCTAATGAGCCTGAAGGGAAAAAGTATATTTGAGAAGGCAGAAGATTTTAGAAAAGTCACTATGGGTTATGTGATGGGGAATCAATTAGAAATTAACTAAAAGATTACCTTGTATTATTGATCACCAAGTTCTATTGTACTTGGCATGATGAGAGATGAATTTGTAGAGGGCCTAGTCACCATAGTTTTATGATTGTCACAAAACAATAAAGGCAATAAAAAATAAAAGTCAGCTTTCAGATTGAATAGAGGGAGGCCAAGAGGAGTTACTTACAATTTCAGGATTTTGATACCCTGATTAACATTGATGCTCCATGTCAATAGAAAGTTTCTAACAATTTGCAATTTATAGAAGCATGAGGTAACCAGGAATATACCATTAGATGAAAACTGAATATATAAAAATTGCTATTACAAGATTTATAAATCAGGGAACTAGTTCATTTACTGATGACTCACTTTACAAAGTGGTCCAGTTCCCTAGACTGGGGTTTTCAGTAAATGTGTCCTTCTCTTATTGCATTTGCTGTGGTATGTGTTCCAGTTAGTAGGTGTGACCATTGTCCATTTCCTGTGATCTTTTGAATTTTAAGTTATTCTGTGGTTGGATGCCTCTTCTTGCTCTTCCTCCTACCAATATCCCAGATCAGCCTTTTGATTTCTAAAAGCTATCTTTCCCAGAACCTGCCAGGAAAGCAGATCTGAGCAACAGAAGAAATTGTAGACAGCTAGAGAATATATATATGGCTGAGGGGGTAGGGAGAGGGGGGTTAGGGTCAAACAGTGAAAGCTTCAGGTTTCACATCTGGGAGCTCTTTCTGGTTAAATTGCTATTTTTCCTTTTTTAACTTTTATGCACTTATTCTAAACATACAAATAACCCTCTATCCTTCCCACTCATACTTTGTGCTTTATTCCTATCAGTTTCCAATTTCCCACTTGCATTGAGATGCTTAAAATTTGCTGCATTCTCCATTTCAATTATGCTACATTTGGGGGACAGCCACAATAGTTTCCAGAAGAATATATCTCCAATCTTACAATTGAACTGTCTTGGAAAATTGAATTCTCTCTCTCTGTAGGTATACACATGTATATATATTTATATATGCATACATATATTTATATATGTATAGTAGATATTAAAATGAGATATGCTTTTCATGCAACTGACATTTTAGTAACTGTTTCTTACTTGAATTTCCAATCATTCTTTCCTACTGTGACAAATATATTTATTGTATTAAAGAAATGCAATGGGTTGGCTAATACCTTACCTGGATTACTTTTGTCAATAGAATAATTTGCTTTATTTTTGAGAACTGGCTCTAAAAAAAAAAGAGAAAATTATGTTTTTCTTTTTCCTTTACTCTTTCATCACTGTCTGTATTACACTGTCTGTGATGTTCCATGAGGATAAATGGCTAAGTTTGAACTTTGGTAATCAAAATATAACAGAACCACATAATTTGGGAAATGGAAGGCCCCTGAGGTGATCCATTCTGACCCATACCCCAAAATGAATGACCACTACAAAAGCTGGGCAAGTGGCTATACAGCCACAGTTTGGAGATTTCCTGCCAGTGAGAATACCTTGCCTGAGGCATCCTCTGATTTTTAGGAAGTTTTTTTTTTTTTTTTTTTTGACATCAGATCTCATTTTAACAATTTAAAACTTTGATCCATTACAAGGCACATTTTCCAAAAAGAAAAACTTTAATCCCTCTTGCTACAATTCTTGGAGTCATTTTCTGAATTGTTTACTTGTCTGGATCATTAAAAATATGATCTTCCACCAGATGTGGTGCTACATACCTAATAGTTCCTGCTACTAAGGATGTTGTTGATGGTGGAGTTCTGAGCTTTAGTGAGGCTGAAATCAATTCTATTTGTACTGTTTGGCACCAAAATGGAAAGAGTACCAATATGCTTAAAAGGAGTGAACTCCTTTGGAACTGGAGTTGGTCAAAGTTTCCATGCTAATAAGTAATAAGAATTGTCCTGAGAATGGCCACTAGTTTCTCTCACCATTGGCAAGATAAAGAGATTCAGTCTTTAAAAAATATTCAGATACTATGACATTGTAAGTTTGCACACTAGATCTAGAGAGGGGGACTAGTGCAAGGAAGAGATTTTGATGTGCTTTTGATATGAAATATTTATTCATAGGAATAGTAGTATAATGAAACACATAGATATCTTCCTTGAACATTTACTATATAGAAAATCCTGTATTTGGTGCTAGGATGGAAGATGAAAGATATTGACATATTACCTAGCTCTACTCTTTGACCTTATATAATTCTAAATTTAGCAGCCTTGTAAGTGGGGATATAGAGCTTCATATACCAAATGATTTCATTGTCCAGTGAAATTGGGAAGATATGAAAGGTGGGTTACTCTGTAGCACTTATTGATGGTTGCTGTGTGTAATGAGAGAAAATAAACAGGCCTTTACCTTTGATGATCTTAAGATTTGGCAGATTATCTATCTTTATCCATATATTTATAGCTTCTTCCAGAAGATACAAGGTAAATCCTCCCATAGTAGTGCTTTAGGAAGGATAATTAACTTCCATTCCTGCTGGGAACCTAAGTACTCAGGCTGGGGTAATGGGAATATTAGGAAGTGGCTTCCCTCTGCTTAGGCTGAGAAAGGAAGAAATGACTTTCAGACACTTCCACCAGTAAGCCCCAAATCCCAGTACCAAATATCCGTATCATATATATATATTCTCTCAGCAGCAAGCAGGTCCATAAAAGAACCCTAGAACCTGTGTGAGGAGTAAAAGAATACACATTTCTCTTATAACCCCTGAACATTTTCATCTGGGTCTAGCTCACTAATGAGCAAGACCTGCTAAGCATGGAAACCCAGCCAGTGTTAAGCAACATATGGGCAATCTTTGGGAAGGTCTCTCTTTTAACTAATTTTCTTTTCTTTTTTTTTAATTGTAAACTTGTGCCTACTGATCTCTTTGTCTCTCTTTGTGTCTCTGTGTCTTTGTCTTTGTCTCTCTCCATCTCCTTTTTCTTGTCTCTCCCTCTCCCTTTTCTTTTTCTTTCCATATATCTAGATAAATGGATATATATGAATGTCTAGAGACACATTCAAACATAAATTGTTTTGTGTGTATGCATTATATATTTATATCTGTTTAATTTGTACAGATAGGTAACTGTTTCTGATGTCAAAAGCAGGTTACCAAGTTCTATTTGATTCTTAATAGTTCCTAGCACATTTCTACCACTCCCAAAGTACCTGACTTCTACCAATCCTAAACTGTTGACTTTCCATGCCTTATAAATAATGAAATGGAACATGAGTGAATGATGATCAGTGTTTTCCTGAAGAACCCAGATTGGCAGTTTCACAGAATAGACATGTGTGACAATATATGATCTGATCTTGCTTGGAAAAAAATCTCTACAGTGTCTAAGATGGGATGGGAAGAATTTTTGTATGGTAAATTGAACCAATTAAGTTAGTTGCTAATTTTAATTAGGACTAAAAGAGGTAGGGACAAATGTAAAAGAGAATGATCTGCTTAAGAAGACCTTAAGAAATATTTCTATAGATGAAATCCAAACCCATCTAAAGTCTAAAAATAAGTACGATGTAATAAAGTCATCAATTACATTTCTTACCCTCCCATTCTAAAAGAAATATGTGGTAAGGACAATTTTGTATTATTATATGTTAATATATAACATCATTATTTTATATAATTTTAATATAATATCATGTTATAAATATATTGTTTTTCCTCAATCCAAAAGTGTTAGCATAATGATAATAGCTTATAGTTATACAACTCCTTTAAGGTTTTTAAAAAATCCTCAAATATATTACCACTTGATTCTCACAATCACCATATGAGGTAAGCATTATTATTATCTATTGTTAAGAACCAAACCTAAGTATGAAGGGATGGGTCAGTTCTCTGAAAGCCCCACAGTTGTGAATCATAACACACTTGAAGGAATTGCAAATCAGCCTTTACTGATGCAGATGTTGCTTGTTAATTAGGAATGAAATATATTGGAGGCAAGATGGAAGAGGAGAGCAGTCAGGAAATGCAATTGCCTCTCAGTCTCCTTGTATCATTATCATCTACTCACATGAAAGGCTCAGTGCTGCTGGTCAGAATTAGCTCCCCAGCAGCCAGTAGCAGGTGGCTCCTATAACAATCTATAGTTTAAAGATGGAAAAATTGAAAATTGAAGCTAGTTAGTATCTGAACTGGACTAAAGTGTTCCATTCATTTGCCACGCAATTTCCCTTTACTTTCATGATTTTGCCCAGTATGTGCCTTCCACGTAGAAATATTGTGAAATGGAAACATACTTTTCAAATTCAAATAATTTCATTTTCAAATGACTAAGAAAGAACTAGAATTAAGGCCAAAATGGAAATTTAAAAAAATATTAACTTATAGAAGTGAAGTGGAGAGAAAGTTATATCAAAATCTTGTAAATTGTTTTCTTGCCTTTTCATTAAGCCTGCCTTAGCCTTTAACCCTTTAGGGTGATTTGGACAATATAACATGGCAGATGAGACAATGCCCAACTTAAAGAGAAGGGCCTCTCAAAAAGGGGTGGAAAGAATGTCTTTGGAATGTAATAAGCATGCATTTTTCAAGGCCTTCTATTACCCTGGATTTTGGTTGTCTCTATTGAAGAGGAAGCACCTCTGTAGATCTGTTCTGCAGGGAGATTTAGCAGGTTCAAGGCACTCAAACTCTCTACCTCTGTTATTCCATTGGTAACCCAAGGAAAAATCTACCAAATCAAGGTCATGTGTAGTCTGTTCAAATAAGTAAGAGGTTTGCTCGTTTGGAACTTGATATTTAGATGGTCAGTGGTTAAATTGCTGGGCATGGAGTCAGGAAAATTTCTCTAAGTTGAAATCTGACCTCAGATACTTACTAGCTGTGAGACCCTGGGAAGATGACTTAACCTTGTTTGCCTCAGTTTCCTAAGCTGTAAAATGAACTGGAGAAGGAAATGCAAACCACTATAGTATCTTTGCCAAGAAATTCCCAAGTAGGGTTATGAAGAATTGGATATGACTGAACAACAAAGAAAAATTTCCTAACATTCAAAACTACCAGAAAAATGAAATACATTGCCTCTAGAAATAGTGGGTTCCCTATCAGTGGAAAGGATCTTTAAGAAGAAGTTGGACAATCATTTCTTAAGGATGCTGTAAGGATTCTGGCTTTATCCCTGAGGTTTTTTTTTTGTTGTTGTTTTTTTTTTTTTTTGTTTTGTTTTGTTTTGTTTTTTTTTTTTAGTTCTCACATTTTGTTAAGGATTCTGTGACCTCTGGGTTACTTTGTCCATATATCAGACAGAAACTGAAGAATGATGAAGATTTCTGGATTTTCTACATTGATAGTAAAAAGGCTTGGCATTTAAGTGACAAACTGATTATCATAAGGTCATCAAAAAGGAACATGGGATAGTGGGCTTTTCTTGAAATCCATATACAGAGAATCATATATTGTTATCCTACTCTATGGCTTGAAAGATCCCACACAGCTTCATTGACTGAAAAGGAGACACTAGCAATACAAGTAAGGTGTTTTTGGAAAGCAGCGAAGGCTCCTGTCTGTAGTTAGTCAGACTGAAATATAATCACTACTATAGAATATCAGAATTTATGTAGTGAATGTTTCAGGGATAATGTAATTCCTCAAACTGGATCAAAGACAGATATGTTTTCCATAAGAGAGGAGATCCTACCTCTACCTGCTTCTAAGGCTTGATATTAATTAGATTTCTATTGTCAACATCAGTGTCTCTACCTAAAAGAGGAAATAGTTGCAGGAGATAGGAGCTTGTGAAGTGGAAAGGCAGAAATGAACCACAAAGGCTCCCTGTGAAAGACAAGGTTAGAAAACTTTCCGTTTGTAACATTTGAGTAGAAGATTCTCATGATTATTTCAGGCCAAAATACACTCTGAGAAAGTGTGTTTTCTCTTTCGGATCCCATTCTAGAAAACCTAGGGAAATGAGTACATGGTAGCCCTTGATTTATTGGAAAGAAGGAAACAAACATCTTTTTAAAAAATATCTATTATGTGCTATATATGTATTATCTCTTTAGATCCTAGCTGATAGTTGCTGATATGGTCACCATTTTTCAGTTGAGGCAGACAGGAGTTAATTAGCTTGCCCAGGCTCACAAATCTAATATGTATCTAAGATTGGATTTGAACTCTCATCTTCCTAACTCCAGGCTTCACTCTTTTCTATTCACTTTTTACTTAGTGGTCTCTGAGCAGCTGTATATTGAGCACAAATGTTGAAAAGTCATGGTGGTAGAGTATAAAGAATAATCATTTTAGAAGAAGGGAATCCATATTCCCAGGACTATGACTGATATTACATAAATGACCTGGTGTGATATGTAGAAATTACTTATCCTCTCCAAGCCCCATTTCCTCTCAGTAAAATGAGGGAGTTGAACTAGATCAGAGATATCAAACATGTCTGCCTTGGCCATAACCAGAGTGAACCCAAAACAAATTAAAATGAAATTGGATACTAGACAAAATGAATAAAGATATAATATAGCATAAATGATATTAATTTATGATTTTCTTAGTCAATATGAGACCCTTAGGAATCTTCATGGATAGTTAGTACATCTTCCCTTTCTATTGAGTTTGATTCCATTGAACTGAATGATCCCTAAGGTCTCTTGAAACTCTATTTTCATAATCTTCTAATATAATTCTATTCTCCTCTTAAAGAAATCTTCCCTTTCCTCCCCCTACCAAACAGAGATACACATACCAATAATTTAATGATAGCATTTTAAATCAATGATGTCAAGTTGTTCATCAAAACCATAGAGGGTGAGCTGTGAAAAGAACTTTTGATATTTGTTATTATTTCAACCTCCTCATTTTTCTGAGGGGCAAATACTTCAAAGTCATACAAAGAATCCATGATTGAGCCAAGGCTAAAATCTGCTTCTCCTGACCACTGATCAATTCTTCCTTCATGAGGCTGCCTCCTAATGTGTCTTAACAAAGCAAACAACCAAAAAACCCTAAAACTACTACAAGTGTATCTCCAGGCTTTGACAAGTTAACATTTTATGAAGATGAAAGATCTCAACTATCCAGGACAGGACCCTATGCCACTAGTTCTTATTTCTATCTAGGTCACATTTGTATAAATGACAGTGACATGCAAGTCAATGATAGGCCTAGCTGTCTGGCTTCATTTTTTGTTTATTTTTTATTTAAATTATTTTCTTTTAGGGTTGATGAAAAAACTCAAAGTTGTTTAAATTTCTGATTCTAATGAAGTTTTATAAAGCCTCAACTGCCAGGGTTCATTTATCTCTGTAAAATCCATTGATCTACAAGTAATAAAGACCATGATTTATCAGCTAAAGGTTGCTCCCTAACCATTGCTACCTAGTTGAATTTTACAGGTGTTTTATATTTGAGGAATGTATTGGCCTAAATTCCATCAAAACATATTAAGGAATTGAACCCAGAGCTATTATTTTGGAATGGGGTAGATGGGTTTTGAAATTAAGATTCCAGGAATGGTGCTAAGTACTTTATACAATTTGAGATGTGGGTGTTATTATTATCCCCCATTTTATAGTTGTGGAAACTTAGACAGAAGTTAAGTGACTTGCCCAAACTCACACAGCTAGTAAGTCTCTAAAGATGCATTTAATCTCAGGTCTTGCCTACTCAAGGCCCAATACTCTGTCCCCTGTGCCACCCACTCACCTTACTTGCATGTTCGAGGCAGTTAGCCTCCTAGTATCCTAGATAACAATCTCAAAATTAAAATTTCAGGACAATTCCCTATCTGGATTGGCTGAGGGAGCTCCCCATAGTAATATGATTTAAATATGAATTACATGTGTATATACATTTATACATATTTATATAACACATTTATTTGTTACAAGAAAATTCTTCCATGGCATAGTGAATAGAGAGTGTAGCCTAATGTCAGGGACCTTATCCTCCTGAATTTAAATCTGGTCTCAGACACATACTAGCTATATAACCCTGGCAAGTCACTCAACCCTAATTTTCCTCATCTGTAAAATAAGCAAGAAGAAGAAATGGCAAACCATTCCAGTATCTTTGCCAACAAAACTGCAAATGGAATTGTATACATTTACACAAATATATCTATTTGTATATGTAAATCTCTGTGTGTGTGTGTGTGTGTGTGTGTGTGTGTGTGTGTGTATTCCTCTGGCACTGAAAACTCTTCACAAGCTGGGCCCTTCCTACTTTTCCAGACTTTTTACACCTGGTTTTCACAAAACACTGTGTGTTGGTATCAGTGCTTTTGCATTGGATATTTTCCATGCCTGGAATCTCAGCACTATAATTTCCATGTTTTGATGCCTCTTTCCTTCTTCAAATCTGAGCTTAAGTGCTTAGAGACTATTTAATTTGGTCATCTAGTCTACCTGAGGAGGAAACTAAGATTCGGAAAGTTTAAAGTTCTCCAAAATCACACAGTGAGCTGCTAACTTATGGAAGCCTACAATTCTACCATCTTTATCTTTTCTCCTGCTTTATCTTTATCTCCTGCTGTGAGGCCTTTCCTTTCATATAATTTTCCATATTATCTCTGTCTCTTTCTTTCTCCCTTTCTTTTTTAAATTTTATATTTAGTTATATGTGTCTCCCATTTCTTGAGGGCATTTACTGTTTTCCTTTCCTTGTTTCTCTAGCACTTTATACAGTGCCTGGCACATTTATTGTTATTGTTCAATCATTCATTCATGTCTGACTCTTTGTCATTCCATGAATCATAACATGTGAGATGCCTCTGTCCTCTCTTGTCTCTCCAATATATTCTTTATCCAGCTCATCCTTTCTCATCCTCTCCTCCTTTTGCCTTCAATCTGTTCCCAAATCAGGGTCTTTTTCAATGAGCCCTATCATAAGTGGCAAAAGTATTTAAGCTTTATCTTCAATATTTGTTCTTCCAATAAATAGTCTAATGTGGCTTTGTTAAAGCCTGTAGAAAGAATGAAAACAAAAGGCAAAGGAGAAAGAAGAAAAGAAATACTGAACTGAATGTAAAATTCCAGAGAACAGCAACAACATTAACTTTCTTAAATGAATAATGCAAATAAATTGAGGAAAAGAGTAGATTGGGAAAGATAAGCAACTCTTCAGGAAAATTATAGATTTCAAAAGAATGACTCATACAAAATTGACATAAAAGATAAAAATGGTACAAAATTCATAGAAGTAGAAAAGATTAAGAATGGGTGGCAAGAATATACAGAAGAACTATATAAGAAAATTTTGATAACTTCTATGGTGTGGTTACTGTCCTTGAACTATAAATCTTGGATAATTGAGTCAAGTGGACCTTAGGAAATCTTAATAACTATAAGATTAGTGGGGAATTCCTGATGAATTATTAATAACCCTAAAAGATAATCTGTTAAAATCATTCATTCTATATCAGCAAATTTGGAAAATTCAGTGGAGGCCATTGGATTGGAAAAAATCAGTTTGTAATTCTAAGAATGGTCAATACCAAAGAATGTTCAAATTACAAAATAATTACACTCATTTTCACATATCACTAGCATCATGATTATGATTTTGCAGGATAGGCAAAATGTGAACCCAGTGGGCATTTAATAAATTCTTCTTTACTGATGCCATCTGAATGAATCACAGGGCGTTTTGTCCCTTGATCAAAAGTCATTACTTCTCAATGATGGTTGACCCAGGCATCATGAATTCTAGTTATGGATTTGATTGTTCTTGTTTGCAAATGTAATTGACACAATGGTCCTCCTAGATTTTGTCCAAGCTGTGAATTCCAAACAAACTTGTTAGCTTTCAGAAAATTCTACAAAGAACCAGAGACTCTTAAGTTGATGGTGAGTAGGAGCTATTCAGTATGAACTATTTTATATAAGAGTCTGTATTCAATGAACTAGGAATTAGCTACATCTTCCATATATTAGGATAGATATCTGGTCTGACTGTAGAAGGTACTTTACTTTTATACTGGATATATAAGTCCTTAGATTGGTTACAGGAAAGATAACATAAGTATTCCCCCAGAGGGACTGATAAGGACTTTGCTTTCTTCAAATACTTCTTTTTAACAGAGCATAAAGAAATCTTATTCGGAAGTTTACATTTTATGTAGAAGATCATAGGTTTATATGACAGGTTTTGGAATCACAGACTTTGGGAGTTCAAAGAGATCTCAGTGGCTAGTTAGTCTGACTCATGTGCAAAGGAATCCCTACTATAATGTGAAAAGATATAAATTAATATTTCCTCTGATTTCTACTATATTGATTTTACAATACAATTGATTTCATGTTGTATTGATTTTTATAATGGTCAGTGTCTGCTGAACTAATTTCCCTTAAAAACAAAGTCTAGTCTGAATTGACTTAAAGGCGTGTTTGAAAAGGAATATTGCTATATAACTCTTGCAACTATCCTATGGGACATCTTTTTATTGTCTATAAACACAAACCAAAGACTTCTCCCTACTGTCTTTGTGCAATTAGGATTGGTTTGGTCTCCTCTAAGAGGACAGCTAATCTGGTGATTTTGATTTTCTAATCAAGATTGCAGGAAGCAGTTAAGTCCTATAAAGCAATTAGCATCTCTTAATTATCAGAGAGGGACAAGATCTGTCACACTTGAATGCCTACTCAATTTCCCTAGTTGTAGCCAGTTGTAAGTCTCTCCAACTATCCTCATTCCCTCTTTTTCTGAGTATCAGTAAAAAAGGGTCTTTCCCTTTTCATGGGATTACTGGCCTTACTGAGGGGGCCACTTTGACCTACTTTGTTAAGTTGCACACATTACTGTTAATAAACCCATCTTTTTTGGATAACTACCTCAATTTAACTTTATTGTATATTGTTCACCACAATTATGTGCCCCCCAAATAATCCTCTAACCTTCTCTTGAAGATTTCCAAGAAGGAGGAACCTCCCATTTATCAAAGCAAATTGGACTATTCTAGTTGTTGAGTAGGGCAACTAAGGGATTTAGTGGATAAAATATGAGACCTAGAGTCAGGAAGACTCATCTTCCTGACTTCAAATCTGGCCTTAAACACTTACTGGCTGTGTGACCCTGGGCAAGTCCCTTAATCCTGTTTGCTTTAGATTCCTCATCTATGAAATGATCTGGAGAAGAAAATGGTACATCACTCCATTATCTTTACCAAGAAAACCTCAAATGGGATCATGTAGAATCAGATGCATTTGGAAGGACTGAATAACAATTGTTGGAAACTTTTCTCTCACTTTAATCCTAATATTGAGTCTTTGAAATTTCCTCTTGTTATTCATGGGAAGAGCAATATATTCTCAAAGCAGCAAGCTTTCAAATCCTTTATCATAGCTATCACACCTCCTTTGAGTCTTTTTTTCCCCTTCAAGATGACTAGTCCCAGATAATTCAATTGATTCCTATATTTTGTGGACTCAAGGCCTTTCAGCTTCCTATTTGCCTCTTCTAGATATTTTTGAATTTATCAATGTCCTTTTTAAATTGTGATAGCCCAAACTAAAGGAACTACTCCAAATGAAGTCTGATGAAAGAGGACAGTAAGACTATCAGTTCCTTCCCCCTTTTCCTGGAAGCATTAACCTTTTTTTAATTCAGGCAGAGATCACTTTAGCTTTTATTTGGCTGCCACATCAAACTGATGACTCACATAAGTCTACAATCCACTAAAACTACCATATTTTTATTTCTTTTTTTTTTTTTCAAAACAAATATTGTCAAACCATGCCTCAACCGTCTTCTACTTGGGAAGTTGATTTTTTTTTTTTTTTTTTGTACAACTCATCTGTGAAAACATTTATCACTACTAATGATTTGTATTGTGTTTGATTAAATATAAGGTTCTGACCAGTCAATATCTTCTTTTGATTGCTAACAATTATCCTTTGTATTAGCTATCCCACACAGTTTAGTTTAATTTTGAAAGGCAAATTTGATGAACATACTGTTTATGCCTCTATTCAAATCACAGATGAAAATGTAAAACAATAAAGCCGAATACAGATTGCTAGAGAACTTATCTAAAGATTTACTTCCATTTTGCTACTGACTGTTTATCAACTATTCTAGATAACCAATGTGTTCTGAATCCATCTGACTATATTCTTGAGTAGTCCCTATCTTTCTAAATTTTCCACAAGAACAGTGGGAGATATTTTATTTTATTTTTTAACTTTATTTAGGTATTTTTATTTATACATTAATTACATATGTATAGTCTATAATATATGTGAATATTTATATAAATAAAATATTTATTTAGGTATTTTAGCAACTTCTGAATACCAAAGCAATGCCTTTGCTGATTTTTTGCTATCTTTATTCTTTATAGCACAACTGACTTACTTTCTATTTCTTTCACATTTTCTTAATGATATCTTTCTTTTTCTTTTTAAATTGATTAATTAATTTTTTACAAAAATTTTATGCATAGGTAATTTTCCAGCATTGACAATTGCAAAACCTTTTGTTTCAACTTTTCCTTTCCTTACCCCCACCCCTTCCCCCAGGATGGCAGGTTGACCAATACATGTTAAATATGTTAAAGTATAAGTTAACTACAATATCTGTATACATGTCCAAACAGTTATTTTGCTGTACAAAAAGAATCGGACTTTGAAATGGTGTACAATTAGCCTGTGAAGGAAATCAAAAATGTAGGCAGACAAAATTAGAGGGATTGGGAATTCCATGCAGTGGTTCATAGTAATCTCTCAGAATTCTTTCTCTGGGTGTAGCTGGTTCAGTTCATTACTGCTCTATTGGAACTGATTTGGTTCATCTCATTGTTGGAGAGGGCCACATCCATCAGAATTGATCATCATATAGTATTGTTGTTGAAGTATATAATGATCTCCTGGTCAAGCATCATTTCATGTAAGTCCCTCCAAGCCTCTTTGAAATCATTCTGTTCGTCATTTCTTACAGAACAATAATATTCTATAATATTTATATAAGTGGTAGATATTTTATAAAAAATTTTGCTAAAAATCAACATAAACTTTGTTCATAGAATTCCATTCATTTGCTACTTTATACAAAAATAAAATACATTAGGTAGTCTGGCATGGAATGTTCTTGATAAAGTCATACTGTTGTTTTGGTAATCATCACTTCAATTACCACATTAAGCATCTATTTCTTTTACTATCTGTTCTGGAATTTTCCCTGTAATTGAAGTAGTTCATTGGCCTATGGTTTGCAAATTCCTTTCTATTACCTTTTACCACAAAAAAAGGAGGGGGGCACAATATTTTTCCTTACTTAATTTTGTAGTATGTATCCAATTTTTAAGCATCTTTCAAATATCACTGACAGTAGCCCTGAATTACATCTACCAATTCTTTCAGGATTGAATTGGGGTGATTTTAATTGACAAAGGATAACTTTTACTATCTTCTTATTTATTTTGGATATCAACTAGTTATTAGTTTTCGTTGTTGCTGTTCTATAATTTCCAGTGTAAAAGTGCTGGAACTCTATCTTTCCAGAAATCAGCAAGAGTCAGGATCACTAAACGTCTTTATTCTAGATCTTTACCGTCGCCTCCAACGCCAGGTCACGAGTGCAAGTGAGCGTGAGTTCCACCACCCAAGTTTCTCTTGCTCCTCCCACACAAGTCACTTCCCTCTCTTTGTCTCACCAATCAAGTCAGCACAGAACAGCTGGGGAGGGTCAACCTTAAACAAGTTAATAGGGAACCGTCCAATTGGCAATTAGTCTCACGTGCTTCATCATCCAAGTGCATTGCTCAGTTCTAGCCCTTTACATCTCCCGCTTTCTTTTGTTTTAGACCACAGGAGGTCGCGCCATCCCTGACCTTTCAGGGAGATGAGAACCCCAAAAAGGAGGTGATCACACCCCCCCTGACTTCTCAGGAGGGGAGATGAAAGCACTAAAAAGGAGATAATCACGCCCTCCCTGACATCTCAGGAAGGGAGATGAGAAGCACCAAAGAGAAGTGGGGATTTGCTAGCGGGTTTCTGGATTGAAGGGCCTTATTAGAGACAAGTATGCACAAACCCATCAGTATGGGAGTTATTACACAAGCACATAGCAATAACGCAGAGGCTATTAGTGGTGACTCTCCCCACAATCAGTGCAGACTCGATGTGGTGTAACAAACAGGAATTGTACATGCAAATAGTGATATAACAAACAATATAAATCAACATGGTATTGTAAGAGATTTCCAGAAGTCCTAGAAGGAGGGTATGTAGACACCAGACACACATACCCCTTCTTCAGCAACCAAGAAATAGTCCAAAACCAATCTATTGTCCATTGCTTCATTGTTAGGGAATCCAATGATCCCCACAAGTTTTTGAAATCCCACATCAGTCTTTTTATATGTTAGGGAATCCAATGATCCCCACAAGATTTTGAAGTCCAGCAACAGTCTTATGATGCCTCAGAGAATCCAATGATTCCCGAGGACTTTCAGTCCTACAACAGTCTTATGATGCCTCAGAGAATCCAATGATTCCTGAGGACTTTCAGTCCTACAATAGTCTTATGATGCCTCAGAGAATCCAATGATTCCTGAGGACTTTCAGTCCTACAATAGTCTTATGATGCCTCAGAGAATCCAATGATTCCTGAGGACTTTCAGTCCTACAATAGTCTTATGATGTCTCAGAGAATCCAATGATTCCTGAGACTTTCAAGTCCTACAATAGTCTTATGATGTCTCAGAGAATCCAATGATTTCTGAGGATTTTCAAGTCCAACAGTTTTTGATGTCCATGGGTCAAACGCCATAACTGCCAGGTTCTTTCAGTGGTGGGCACAGTCAGCAACGGAACCACCCGATGTTTCTTGGGCCTTCTCCTTCGTTTCAAGGGTCTGCTCTGTCTCTCTCCGATGGACAAGGCGAATACGGCTCGTTGGCACCCATCTGATTCCTTCTCCATCTGTAGAGATACAAGCAAACCCTCTCCCCCAAGCAGTTAACCTATCTGGTCCCTTCCATTCACCACTTTCTGGGTCTCTCCACATCACTTGGCGATTATCTAAAGACAGTGGAGCTGCTCGCACTGGACACTGCCCTTCCGGTGAGTTATAAAACCTGTCTGCTGGAGCCAGTGCATCTTTGTCAAAAATTAAAAAATTAATGGTATAGAGAACTAAATTTAGAAGTTCTCTAGGGTTACCCGTGGCTCCCCCTTTCTTTTGTTTTTGGAGGAGTGTCTTAATATCTCTGTTTCTTCTCTCTACTATTGCCTGCCCTTGAGGATTAAAGGGTATGCCCGTGGTGTGTAAAATCTTATACTGTGCACAAAAGTGTGTAAAATGTTTAGATGTATATGCAGGTCCATTGTCTGTTTTTATTGCTTGTGGCACGCCCATAATTGCAAATGCTTGTATAAGGAATTCAGTGACCACTCGGGCTGTCTCTTTTGCTGCTGGTATTGCAAATGTGAATCCTGAAAAGGTGTCTACCACGACATGGATAAAAGATAGACGACCAAAAGATTTATAATGGGTCACATCCATTTGCCAAATTTCATTAGGTCTCAAACCACGAGGATTCTTCCCTGGAGGGAGTGTAGGAGCATGGAAAGGAAGGCAAGCTGTACAGGCTTTTACTATGCTCCTAGCTTCTTCTCTTGTTATTCCAAACTGCAAACGTAAAGCTCGGGCAGCCTGATGATATTTAGAATGAGACTCTTGTGCTTCTTGAAATAAAGGAGTACTGGCCAGCATGGTTAGAAGGCTATCTGCCTTTGAATTACCATCAAAAATAGGACCTGGAAGTCCACTATGGGAATGGACATGCAAAATATAAATCTTACCTGGATGCTTTCTCACTTGCTCTTGAAGCTCTTTAAAGAGCTGATATATATTGGAGGCTACAAATTTTATTTGGGCTGTGGCAATTCTTTGTACCACACCTACTGAATAGGCTGAATCAGATATTATATTTATGTCTCCCGGATAATAAGCAAGAGCTAGAATGATTGCATACAATTCATTCTGCTGAGTGGACTGAAAAGGAGTTCTGATAACTCTCTTTATGGTTAAGTCACAAGAATACACAGCACAAATATTATGTTTGGATGCATCTGTAAAGATAGTTGGTCCTTTAAGAGGAACTTTAGAAACCTTTTCTTCAAGAATCCATTGCCAATTATGTAGCAGTCTGGTTATCTTTAATGGAGACCCGTGTGCAAAATTTGGAGCCATGGCTAATAAAATTTGCCACTCTGGGATGGTTTCGCAGCACACATTAACTTGTGCATTAGTATAAAAGGTATATATCTTATCAGGTCTTGTCCCAGATAATTGTACTGCTCGTTTAATGGCCTTTAATAAAATTCTAGCCACAAGCACTGGGTAAGGAATAAGGCTTTGTTCTGGTTGTGCTGGGAGGTTCACCCACTCTATCACACTGTCTCCTTGATGAAGGACTGCTGTGGGGGCCTCTTGTGTAGCAAAAACTGATATTTCCAAGGGTTTTTGAGTGACTCTTTCAACCACATTGGATAAAGCCAGTTCAACTTGTCTCAAAGCCTCTTGAGCTTCTTTTGTAAGCTGGCGTGGTGAATTTAAAGCAATGTCTCCCCTTAAAATGTCATATAATGGTTGCAATTGACAGGTAGTCAAGCCTAGCACGGGACGCATCCATTGGATATCTCCTATCAATTTCTGGAAGTCATTTAAGGTGTTTAGCTTCTCTGTTCTTAAGGAGAGTTTTTGTACTGTAAGCACCTTAGGATATACTTCATATCCTAAATATTGAAAAGGAGCATGTCTTTGAATCTTTTCTGAAGCTATGTGCAATTTATAATTCCTTAGTGTTTCTATGGTTTTTTGTAGACATGCTTCTAACATTTGTTCCTCAGGTGCACATCCCAATATATCATCCATGTAATGTAATAACATTACTTTTGGAAATGCTTTTCTTACTGGAGTAAGAGCAGCAGCAACATACATTTGACACATAGTAGGGCTGTTTTTCATTCCCTGTGGCAAAACTGTCCATTCATATCTTTTATAAGGCTCAGCTAAGTTAATGCTGGGCACTGAAAAGGCAAATCTTTTCATATCCTCCTTATCTAGAGGGATAGAATAGAAACAATCCTTAATGTCTATAACCCACAGAGGCCATTCTCTAGGCAACTGAGTAGGAGATGGAAGTCCAGGTTGAAGAGTTCCCATAGTTTCCATCTGTTCATTTACCTTTCTTAAATCAGTCAACATCCTCCATTTTCCAGATTTCTTTTTTACAACAAATACTGGGGAATTCCAAGGACTTAGAGAAGGTTGTAAGTGTCCTTGATCAAGTTGTTCCTGTACTATATCTAGTAAGGCCTGAATTTTATTGTTATCTAAGGGCCACTGTTCTATCCACACTGGTGTATCAGTTTTCCACTGGATAGGAACAGGTGAAAGTGTTGGCAGGCCTTCAACAGCAGCCCTGCCTAAAAAACCGAAGTACTCATTTTTAACCCTAATTGTTGTAAAATGTCTCTTCCCCACAGATTGATGGGGATTTTTTCAACTATAAAAGGAGTAAAAACTCCTGTTTCACCTTCAAATACCCATCTTAAAGGGGTAGCACTAACTTCAGCTGCTATTGATCCTCCTACCCCAGACATATAGGTGTCTGCCTTAGTCTTTGGCCAGTGACTGGGCCAGTTGGCACCTCTAATGACTGTGCGATCTGCACCTGTGTCCACCAGTCCTTCTAATGCTATGCCATTTATATAGATGGTGAGCATAGGTCGGTCAGCTGTCACAGCTGCTGTCCAGTATATTCCTGGGTTTTTCTGCTTGGAGTCCGAACATGGGTGACTGTCACCAGGTTGCTTATTAGGAGTCTGTATCAATAAACCCGATGCTACTACTTCCCCTGGTTGATAAGTCACACATTGTCTCCCTGTGTTAGTGACGGGGATATTATCTACACATTCCCCAGTTTCCCACATCAGTGTATGAATGAACACTGTCTTGTAAGTACTCTCAGGAGGTGAAATGGTCAAGCCTACTGTGCCTGGAGGCAAGGGATCCATAGGTTGGAGAGGAACAGATTTCACCTCTCCAGGGGGTATCTCAATTGTCCCAGCTGCATACAACTCTATCCTCCCTAATTGTAGTCCCTTTCTCCCATCATGTTGCTTCCTGGCTGACTGATTGTGTAATCCCTTTCTCCCCTCAGATGGCTTCCTGGCTGATTGATCATGTCTGGGTATTGGACTTGGAGGCACTCTCTGGGTGTGGCGTCGGCTGCCATCATGCCCCAAGTGTTTTTTGCTTGGGGCCCTGGAGCTGGGCCCCTCATCCCGTTTCCCTGAATCAGTCTACACTCTGAGGCCCAATGGAGTCCTCTGTTGCATTTTGGACATGGGGTTTTGGGTCTTGTTCTCCCAGCCTGTCTTCTCACTCTGTCTCTGTGCCAACATTGAGCTTTCAAATGGCCTACTTTACCGCATTGAAAGCATTGACGAGTCTCTCGGGAAACCCCTTGCCAAAAGGGATCCTGTCTCCCCATGTTGGGATCTTGGGAAGCTAGAATTGTTCTAGAATTGTGAAAAGTGCAATTGAGAATTGTGATAAACTAGAATTGCTCTAGGATTGTGAAAAGTGCAATAGAGAATTGTGATAAGCTAGAATTGTTCTAGAATTGTGAAAAGTGCAATTGAGAATTGTGATAAACTAGAATTGCTCTAGGATTGTGACAAGTGCAATTGAGAATTGTGATAAGCTAGAATTGTTCTAGGAGTGTGAAAAGTGCAACAGAAAATTGTAAGAAACTAGAATTGGTCTAGAACTGTGATGAATGTAACTAGAATTGTGACAACCTACCTCACTGAAATTTGTTAACTAGAATTGTGATGTTTTACCTTGTTGACTTCCCACCTCAGTGTTGACATCCTACCTCATTGGCATCCAACCTCTTTGGCTTATTATCTCGAGTATGACTTTGATGAATGGGTTGAACACTTGGGCCACTGTTGAGCCTGATTCTCATTGTCATACTTCTGTTTACTGATTTGCTGCTTTGTACCTCCTTGGGCATAACACTGTCATCTCATGGATCAAGTGAACTATAGCTGGTGCTAAAAGTTTAGCTTGATGAGATGTGCGGTTCCCGCAAAACAAGAGAAAGGGAATTGTAAGGGCCCTTTAAATGGGCGGACACAGTGCATCGGGAGATTGAGGCCCAGAAGTATTAGGACTGCCCTTGGGCGGGATCCTGGCCATATTGAGATAGCTTCGTAATGGGTGACTCTCTCGCTGATTGGCTGTGTGTGTGACCTCACAGGCCCTATATAAGCCCACTGCAGGCAGCAACCGCCCTCTTTAATCTCCTGCTGTTCACCCTGGCTCCCTAGCCTGGGTGGCCAAGCCAAGATGGGTAGCCAAAAGAGGTAAGGGTTTTGGTAGAGAACACATGGGTCTTCTGACCAGGTGTTCACCAGGGAACCAACAAGTCAGGGCATCAGTTAGGGCATTATGTGAGTAGGTATAATAAAGGCTTTAAAGATTACATGTGGTTGTTCTTGAGTGCGCTACCGGTTACTAAGCTATAGATTCAAGAGATTGTGGCCAGAGACCTTAGAAGGCCTCAGAGGAGGCGAGCCGGGTAGAGTTCACACTGCAGAGGACAGTGGTCAAAGGTGCTCTGGTGGGTCTAGGACAGAGTAACTGCCAGGAGAGCACGTTACATAAAAGCTCATTCTTTCTTGGAGCAGAGTGAACTGAAATCCATAAGAATTGAACACATCTCTTGTCAGTTCTAATCATCCCATCTACACCAAGCAAAGTGTGATTTTTCTTTAATCTTCATTTTTTTCCTCTGTACCTCATTAAATAAAACAAAACAAAAAACAAACCTTTTAAAAATGTATTTTACTTCTCTCACCATTTTTAGCTCATGTCTATTCATGTTCATATTTATTTTCTGTTACCCAGTCTATTTTCTGTGCATTTGTATTTGAAATTAAAGTTAGTGAGTTCCCTGTGCATCTACATTATTCTCTTAAGACAAATTCCACTTTTCTACCTAATTTCTGGGTATTTTATCTGCTTTTTTCATCCTTTTGGCTTTAGTCTACTGTAGTATATAAACCAGGTGCTATAATAAGCAGTCATCCCCTTCCCTAGTCATTTTTCAGTTTAAAACCCTTTTGATTAGATTTGTAAGACATTTGGGCAATGCAATCTTACCATCCTATTTAAGGTTGCTTTATCTCTGGCCAAGAATCTGTCAGTGATGTGCTGTAAACTATGCTCCACAAAATCTGAATCCCATTCTTAGCCAATTGTTTACTCCCCAAATCATTTTTTTTCCTCTTTTGCCTCACTTGTCTCCCATAGGCATCAGTGAAGAAGCATCAGCTAGGTCTTCAGGTGTTTAGGTTCTTGCTTAAGTTTGATAATCATTATTGGTGTGTTTTTAGTTTCCTCTTAGAAGTGTAACTTGGGCTCCCATGAATGACCAGAAGTAGAGAAATGCCATCTATTTTGATATATTAGGGGTTCTAGGTTATGTTTTTAACACATGTCTCAGGCAGACAATTGACTTCTCTGCTAGTTTCTAAGGTCAATAAATAGCTGTCTTATAATAATATCCTTAAATGGAGAATCACTTTTATTCATGTGCCCTTTACTAGACTATCTGATGGATTCGGTGGCTGTACCATTATTCTTGGCAAGTCATTCTTTCAACTCTCCTCATTGTTTTTTAATGTAAGGTAATTGAAATGAAGAGAGATGAACTGGTGTGCTAAAGGTGAGAGCATGTTAAAGAGATGGAATTTGAATGCAGATCTTCTAATTCCATATCCAGAATTCTCTGCTTTAATATGAAGCCTTTACAGAGTTATTCTAGATCCTTCTTCCACAATAGGCATATTCTAATCTAATCTAATCCTGACCATTTCTATGCCATACTCTCTGGATTATCCTCTTCCCAGAATTCACACTTGAACTCCTATGATCTTGCTGCACTTCTTATTTCCTTTGCCCCAGGCCCCCCATGACTCTATCAGGCCATCTTCCTTCTATTACACCTGCACTTTACCAATTTCCTTTGTCTTTTCCTCCACCTGGAATGTAGACTACATCCTTTGACCCTGAACTCTGAATGATTTTTGCCCTATATTGCCCAGACTCAATTCTACCATAAGCCATTTGGTCATTTTTATGCCACGTTATTGTATATATAACCATGACCTCTTTCACTCTGATAACCACCATCCCTAAAAAAGATTCTATTCATGGTTTTCTTTTCTGTACATTATTCCCCTACATTCTTCTATTAGAATGTAGGGACAACTAGATGGTACAAGGAATAAAGTAACCCTGGACAAGTCACTTCACACTGCCTCAGTTTCCTCATCTGTAAAATGAGTTGGAGAAGGAAATGACAAACTACTCCAGTATTCTTGCCAAGAAAACTTCAAATGAAGGCAGATGTGACAAAGAACTGGACAATAACAACATTAGAATGTAGGCAGGAATTCTCTTGTTCCTCTGTAATTGTACCTCTATGACATAACACAGTGCTTGATGCATGATTGCTTAATAAATGGCTTATCATTCATTCATTTTTTCATTCATCTACTTAGTGTTTTCCCTCTGACATAAAAATCTATCAATAGTGAACTTTTTTACATTTTCTGCTAGAGAAGTCATTATAGAATCCCATAGTTAGAAAGGTGTTAAGTTCTTACTATGTGCTAAGTCTGTACTTAACAATTCTCTAGCTCAGGGTTCACACCTATAGTTCATACCTTTAAAAGGAGTTTACACCTTTAAAAGGAGCAAATTCATTGGTTGTAAGTAGGTCTCACAAACCGCTGAAGTAGCCACAAGCCCATTCTCTGGGAGGATAAAAGGAGAAGACAGTCTGGAAAGAGTCAGTCTGGTGAAGGTTAAGGAGAAGACTTCCCACATTCTTGGAGGCAGAGTCTGATTCCCACACTCTAGGAGATTCAGAGTCAAGATTTCATTCTCTCATCTACCTTCACTCTGGCTGGAGGCTCCAGAAGCCTCCCAAGAAACCTACTCACAGAGTAAAGGATTCACAGAAAAGAAACTTCCTCCCAGAGAAGGATTACAATTTGAGAGACAGCAGAATATTACATTTTGGCGCCCAACTTGGGCAAGGACTTTTTGCTTATCCTGACTCTGGCTGATTCTGAGCCCTTCAAAGGGGGCTAGCACGAACTTCACATTTTGGCACCCGAACAGTCTAGTGCTTTCTTTGAATTAAAATGCTTCCACTAAATGTTTTTGGGAGGGACAGATGCTTCCAAAGAGATGAAAGGGTAAGAGAAGATGAATTTGAAGAGCTACAAGAGAAAAATACTATCTGTTATGACTGTCTCTTAGAGACATCTAAGCAAATCACTCTTGAATGTGGACACACTGTTTTCAAGTATTGTCTCCAGAAAAAAACTTTTTGCATCTTCATGTTGCACTGTATGCTGGGAATTCTCCCAGCTCAGAAATCTTCAAGTTGATATTGTCATGTTCCCTGAAGGAGAAGGCTTTTGTGAGATACACATGGAAGACCTGAAGTTTTTCTGTGATATCAACAAAGTGCTACTCTGTGTGACCTGTTCTAAATCAGAGAATCATGAGAACCACATACATTGGCCCATTGAAGTGGCTGCTCTCCTTTGTAGGAAGTATATCTTGAAATATTGGAAGCTTTTGAAAGAGTTGATGGATGATACTCAAGAACTTATAATAGATGAGGAAGAGAAAACAATGGCATGGGCTGTTCAGGACACTGGCTACAAAGTTACATGCTGGAGGATGTTTGAGAAAAAACTCTTGCAATACAAGAACACCTACTGGGTATGAAGGATGAAACTGAGATAGCACAACATGAAGAACTTATTGTTGAGCAGATGGATGATTCAGGGAGCTCTATCAGACGCTGAAGGAGTTGGAGGCTACACTGCAATGTAAAATAATGGAAGAAAAGAAGAAGTGGGAAGCTATGATAACCAGACAAAGCAGACTTCTAGCAGATGTAATCCAAAAGTGGGAAGAAAAGTTCCAGAAGCCAAATATCGAACTACTCAGGATGTTGTCCGTGGGACTTTCCATAGGGATTATCAAAGGGTTTATGACCAACAGATTACAGAACCCTACACTTTAATTTTTGATTCTTATTATTATACTGTGGTAACTAAATTTTTGCAATATTTCAAAAATTAAAGTCACCAGAATGCTTTTATTTCTATAGCTTGTCTGAGATAAAAAGAGATGCATCATGGTTCCAGGTAGCTCCTCTGGAAAGAGATATGCCATTTATATAACTGGGTGTGAGGAACTTGAGGCCATGACAGAATCTTGGAAGAAAAATGATATTGTTGGGAAATCCTAATAACATTGTGTGGTCACAACCTTTTGCTGAGAGGCTAAATTTACTCAATGCTTAAATCAGGACCTACAGTACCTTGACCATAAACTTCTGTAGATCTGAAGACTTTAGATCTGAAGATACAAGATGTTAATGTCATTGTAAGTCAACCATTGTTGTAATTATCAGCTATGTAACTTAATGGGTAGAGTATTGGGCATGGAGTTAGGAAGATCTGGGTTCAAATCCAGTCTCAGGCTCTTATTGGCTGTGAAATCTTGCTCAAGTCAATTAACCTGTTTTCTTAACTATAAAATGGAGGAAAGAACAGGTTTTTGCATGGATTAAATGAAATATGTGTAATGACATTGACATTTTGGTGCCAGAACAGGTACCTCAGAAGTGATTTATTCAGGTCTACTTGAAGCATAGATTCCATCTGTTATATCCCCAACAAATACTCCACCCCACTGCCCCACTTTCTACCTGAAGACCTGCAGTAATGGTGAACAAAGAGCTACTCAAGGCAGCTGATTCTATTTTTGTAAACCTCTGATTGTTAGAAAGGTTTTCTTTATATTTGTGGATAATAATAGTATCTAAAATTTATACAGTTTTGTAATATACAAAGTACTTTACAATTGCCATTTGATTTGATCCACATCACAGAGACAGTGGAGGCCAGTGAGACTGAGACAGTGAGACTGAACCATAGGGTAAGTGATTTGCTTCAGATCAAACAGCTAGGAAATGATTGAGGGAGGATTTTAATTCAGTTCTTTCTGACTCTAAGATCTCCACAAACTTGCACCACAGTTACAGTGCTACTGATAATCCTTCTACCCCCACTCTATTATACTCCCATTGTAGATCTCCAGTTCTTTCAATTGGTATTTAAATTATTTTTTTTTTAAAGTGATTCATCCTTTGCTAAGTGTAACTCAGCTTATGTGTTTTAGGCCAGAAATAACCTTAGAGACCATAAAGAGACTCCTCCCCAAAACAAAACAAAAGAAAAATCCAACATACACTTCATTTTCAGATGAAGAAATTAAGTTTGATACTTGGAGAGGTTAGGCTTGTCGTCACCTTCCTCAGATGTGGTACTCAGTACTGAACACATTTTGTTCTTCCTTATCATCATATCTTAGCACAAGTAAGTTAATCACAAATAACTTCTATTTTTGATACATTCTATTCTTCAGGTTCAGGTAGACTTAGTTCCAGCTTTTCTTTTGGTATTTTAGTGCTATTCTATTCCTTGTGCTGATGATGTTGGGCTTTTTAACTACTTATGGTCCAGCAGTAGTTCATTAATAGCCTTTTATCACCAGGAAATGACTTAAGCAGGCCTGACTCATTGAATTACTCTCCTGGACCTATATCAACCCACCATGTCCTAGCAAATTAGGCTCATTTCCTGTGGGGGAGTGTTAAACAGGAATCCAAGTGTATTCATTGACCCAGGAGAATTAGCATCACAGTGACTATTGATGTCATAAGGAAGTCACTGAACAAATTCTCTAGCTGGCAAGAGTAAGATGAAATTCAGCATCATTCAGTAAGTAACTATGGTTTCAGGGTATCTGAAATAAGAGACCAGAAGAAACACAGAGAGACTACAAATCATGAAGAGATATGAGACAAATTGACATTAATTTGTGGATTTCAAGAAAGGAGAGCATTTATTTTGTTCTATAAACACTCATAGCTTCCATAATGGCCCAACCACCTTGTCCCAGTTAGGGTAATGCCATGGGGGTATATAGAAGAAAAACCTGAATTCTATTCTCCACTTTTATCTCAGTCCTTCTGCATGAGGACCTGGCTGATGAGAGATATTGCTAGACTCCTCAAATAATCAGTCACAGCCTATTAGTCCATCAGAAACTTGGCAAGGCACAGGGAAGGCAGGTGTGGCAGAGGCAAAGCAGAAGAGCTATAAAGAGGGTCAGCTGCTGGACAGCTCCATTGAAGCATTCTATCCCCTGCTACAACCACCTTTGTAGTCTTTGGCAGCATGTTATATCAGGCTCTTATGTGCCCTTCCTGCTTTGATATTCCTATAGGTCTAAGATAAAGCAATAGTCACAGTAGAGGATAAAATATGAAAAAGTCCATATAGCCAGAGTAAAATCTTTCTTGGGAATCAGGTATCAGTCAAAGGTCTTGGACCAGGAATATTGAATTCAGGAGGCCCAGTGACCCTTGTGGAAAGAGACTTTTCTAAGACCAATTTTTCTCTTGGACCCAACAAATTGCCTCTCTTTTTGCTGATCTGAATAAATATCACCAAATGATGACCCTCTAGAGATCAGTCTGATTATTTTTGTTACACTAAGAGATATTTCTTCTTAATTATTTAATGCTCTTAATGACCACTGAGCCACTTATTCACTTGCTTGAGGTCCTGAACAAGTCCCTGCTCTGGGTTTCAGTTACCTCATTTGTATAAAAAATATAATAATAATAATAATAATAATAATAATAATAATAATAATAATAATAATAATAATGTTGTTGGATTTGACTTCTAGGGTCTCTTCTTTTGCAAATCTATGATATGCTGTTCTACTAAGAAGAGTTAGGGAAGCTAAAAGACTAAAGCCATAGTTAAAGACAGAAGATTTAAATCTTTATGCCATGACATTGAAAGTAGGGCTTCTGTTTTTAGTACTTACTCCAAAGATAATGCCTGTCCTGAAGGAAAAGCTATGTAGATGGGACCTCAAAAACTAGCTCATCTTTGAAAGAGATTGAATATAAATATACAACCTATAAATTCATCCCCCTGAAAAGGATTTTATATTTTATTCTTAGTTTACTAAACAATGAATATTTGAATTCCATAAGAAAAAATGTTTTAATTTTTAAAAGTAGTGATGGGCCAGAGAGTATGAACAATTTAACATAAGGCATCACTATCAATGGGAATTTAACCATATTCTTTTAATAATGCGAGAGTAACTTTACCTTCATACATACAGAATAGTATACCATCACTCTATGTATTTGTTTATTTATTTTTCTTTTATTCATTTGTTTGATTATTGATTCATTTAAAAAAAATTTTTTTTTAAATTTTGAGTTCCTGGGGTAGCTAGGTGCTACAGTGGATACAGCACCAGCCCTGAAGTCAGAAGGATCTGAGTTCTGAGTTCATATTTGGCCTCAGACACTTAACAGTTCCTAGCTGTGTGACCCTGGGCAAGTCATTTAATCCCAATTTGCCTCAGCAGGAAAAAAAAATCTTTTGAGTTCCAAATTCTTTCCCTACTCTTTTTCATCTTCTTTTGATTGAAAAGACAAGCAATATATGTATTATACATGTGAAGCCATAAAAAAGACATTTTCATATTAAGTGTATTTATGCCATGTTTTTAACCCTCACATTTAATTTGTGCTTTTGACTTCATGATCCTTCTTATCCCTTCTAGTCCTTATCCTTGAGGGCCATAAAATACCAGTTAAGTTTGACCATGTTTGAGATTGGATACACTTAAGCCTGCATATCATATTGCTATGTAAAATTCATTATATGAGTTTGCTGAAGTTTTTTTTTATAATTATTTTTGGTCTCTAACAGTTATATTTTCAAAATGTTGAAACTTCTATTATGTCTTAGGAAATGAAAAAGAACAAAATATTTATCCACATCCTAAATTATTCCCTCATCTGTGAAATGCAGGAGTAGGGTCAGGCAAAATTTTGACTTTAAAGTCTCTAAGATCCCTTCTATCCTAAAATGTATAAGCTGAGCACAGGAAAAAGAATAAGAGAAAGAAGGAGGAGGGGGAAAAGGGGGAGGCATGAAGGAAGAGGGAGAGGAGGAAGAGGGAGCAGAAGGAGGAGAGGGAAGAGGTGGTAGGGTTGTCACATAATCATTAGCTAAAGGAATTTAGACCTTTAATCTGATGATTGAGGGAATGGGGATGCTTATCATAGTAACCATGGTATAGCTTGGTATATAATGGATAGAATTAAAAATTTGCTTCAGTTATTTCCTAGCTATTTGACCCTTAACATTTCAGCTTCTGTTTCTTCACAGTTATTGTTGGGTTCAAATAAAATGATTATAAAAACTCTGTAAGCTTTGTAAAAATCAGTGGGATCAACCACTGAGGGGATTTCAGTGGTCTTGGACTCATGTTTCTAGGCCACCTATTTTTTAGAAAAGACATGTATAATAATTAAAGAAGTAAAATTTCACCCAAAGGGGAGAAATTTATTATATTCAATTAATGAACATGCTTCAGAAAAATATATTAGGAGGGAGAGAGGATGTATTATAGGTGAGCAAAAACTTCCAAGAGTTTTAACCATGGAGATCCCCAGGAAACTTAAAGAAGTGTCTGCCAATTTGAATTTTGGAATATCCAAAACAAAGTTGAGGAATCTTTAGTCTACATTCATACAACCTCATATATTTCCCCTGCTTCCATGGTCATGCTTTGTAAGGATTTCAAGCCTTTTCTAACACACTTGCAGTAATAATTCACATAACTCATAGCCGAAAACTAAAGGTCCTGAATTTGTAGTGTTGTGCCACAGTTCCCTTTTATTGTCCTGCCTCAGTTTCCCTAGTTGTTCTGCCTCATTTTCTCTAAATTGTTCTGCCTCATTTCCAGCTATTGTTCTGCCTCAGTTTCCCTGAATTGTTTTGCCTCAATTTCCTTGATTGCAACCCTTCTTTTCTACCCATTAGAACTGAGATAATTAGGGCTGTGGATAGCTGATATTCCAGAAGATAAGACTCCAGATGTCCCATCTCCCATACCTAATTGGCATTGTTTATAACTCTAAGTTTCTGAAATCCTGGCTCTAAGCTGGACACCTCCTTAACTCCCAGTTTGTAAGAATTTATGGTCTTCCCCTCCCCCCCAACCAGTCAGAACCAGATTGATGGTCCCTGCCTGGAGAGTCCCATTCACCAGAGTTTGGACTCCACCCCCTACTTTTATTTAGTTATCTGAGCTAAGAGCTATAAATATGTCATTGAGAACTCACATTCACTGCTGGATATTTTGGACATCAGCCCTAGGGGCATAAGGCCCCAGTACAATCTCTCCCTCTCAGAAAACCAAATAAATTATTAAAAACTCTCTAATCTCTATCTTGCCTCAGTTTCTCCAGCATTTCAACAGACTGGAGTAAGTCTTGGGGGGTTCCTAAATTATATTTCTTTAGTTTGTTTTCTCCTGCTCAAATGTTTTTATAAATTGAAAATAGTTATTTTGGGGTATTCAGTGTGTATCAAAGATCCCCCCCTTTTATAGAAGCATTCAAGGTTTCAGAGGACAACCTTTCTTTC
Source organism: Sminthopsis crassicaudata (assembly GCF_048593235.1). Taxonomy (NCBI): domain Eukaryota; kingdom Metazoa; phylum Chordata; class Mammalia; order Dasyuromorphia; family Dasyuridae; genus Sminthopsis; species Sminthopsis crassicaudata. The sequence goes on from NC_133618.1 coordinate 217,974,887, forward strand.
ACTTTATTGAAAGAATGCAAAAAGCAAACAACTCCCTGCCCCCCCCCAAAAAAAAAACCCACCAACACAGAATTCTTACAGGTGTTTATAAATAATGAAATTATTTCCCCTCACTATTCTCCCACTCCTTCCAAATTATTCTCCAAACTTGTAGACTTGTAAACCTAAACTTTGGTTTGAACAGCTCTGAAATGATAAATGAACTAGGCATTATAAAATAGACAGATCTTCTCTTCTCCCAAAATTCTTTTGATGCTAACCTATATAACTATCAGAGATGTATATAGGATTTGTGTCTCATGTTACCATCCAAAATGTTTGAGTTTGCCCTAGGAGGAAGCACATCTAGAGGCTGATAAACAACTTTCTTTAAATTGAATCTACCACATTGAAATAATTCATAGTAATAATGGAGGGGCAAACTCCATGCTTGTCATGACTTAGGCCCTTGCAATTCCCCAGCTCTGTAGCCATAAGTGTCATTCTCTTTTCTCCAAAAAAGTAGCATTGTTTAGGAATTCCCTTCTCCCTACCAGAGAACTTCCTTCATGAATCCTCTTCTCTCTAAAAGTCTTGTGACAATCAAGTGCAAAGTTTGCATATATTACTTTTGATTACATTAAATTAAGAAAAAGGTTTTGCACAAACAAAATCAGCTGAAACAAGAATAAGTGGGACTTGCAAAAGTATAAAGCTCCCTAGATGTCATTTTTACCATGTATAAAATTTAATTAAATTAAAAAACATTTATTAAGTGCTTATTATGTACAAGGCATTGTACTAAATGCTGGGAACATAAAAGAGACACAAGACAATTCCTGCCCTCAAGGGACTTACACTCTAAATGAAGGAATTGTATTAAATTGCCTCAAAGGTCCCTCTGTAGTCATATTTCTATTATTCTATATGACCTCTAAGGCCTCTTTCATTTCTAAATCTGTGTTGTCATCTATGATCTTGGGTGACCTTTTAGGTCTCTTCTAGCTTGAAATTTATGATTATGTGTGGGGTGGCAATCTTTAACTCAAAATGACTATTCAGAGATTTCTCAAAGTGAAGAACAGAAACTTTATTAGAATCTTGCAAGAAGCAGGCAGTCTGCTTACTGGAGTCTCAGAGACAGGAAGCCAATTGTACAGAGGCTAAGATATCATTTAAATGGTCAAGGAAAGAAAAAGAAAAATGACAGAAACTATTCTCCCACCCATTTCCTGTTAATCCTCCTAAAACCATTGGCAAACTCGATTTTTATTCCTTTATTTGTCTCTGGAATATTGGTGAGCATTTGTGGCACTAGGGTCTTGGTTAAGCAATACCTGTTTCAAAAAAAAAAAAAAAAATCTTTTCTGCTTCTAAGGTTAATAATCAATTTAAGTCAGAGGGATTAAAGGTTTCTAAAAAACTTAAGGAGAATTGGTTTTACTTAAGGCTTTTCTCAATCAACAAATAGAGATTAGCCAGTTTGTAGACTTCTTGAATATCTCCAGGCCATTAAATCAGATTCTAAGCAGTTCTCTCTTAAATGTTTTCTTTTGAAAAGTCTTTGTTCTTCTTCCCAGAGCCTAATGATTAAACCCTTGGTGCTGAATTTTATTATTCTGAGAAGTCCTCAGTTTCCTGTTTTGCCCTTGGTTAAAGTGTTATAAAATGTTACAGTGTTTGTTACATTCCAGTCTATTATAACGCTTACTCAAACCGATATGGCTGACTTATGTTTGCTCAAGTTTAGCTGGTCACAATAGTAAAGCTATTTTAAGTTCTTTATCATGATAGTTACACAAATAATTTCATTTCCCAAACCCATCAATTTACTTCATACATTAAAATCTTAATAGTAGGTTCAGTCTACCTTAGTTAGTGATTTTATGAGAAACCACATAATCCCTCACAAAAGTGATTTCCAGTGTCTTATGAGGAATGTGGAAATTATTTGAAGACCAGAGGAAGAAGTAGAGAGGAAGGACAGAGGATTTAATGACTATTCAACTTTAGGGGAGCTAAACCCAGATGCATATTTAATCTAAATCTGTGTGGGAAATAACTATATAATGAAAATCACTGGAGGAAAAAAGGCTTCTCTGAGGTTTTGAGGTTTCCCAGTGTGGTTGGTGATGATTTCTGTGTGTAGCATATTCAAAACCATCATTGGTGACCTTTCACTCAGTATAAAAATAAATTAACATACAATATTCTACCTCTCTGCAAAACAAAACAAAATAGAACAGCAACACTCATCACTATCACCACCACAACAACAATAACAAAACTAGCCCAGGAAGCATCAATTACTGTTCCTTGACCATATTCTCCTGCCAGGAATTTAATTCCAATATCTTTGCTGCCACAACTTTCCACTTGCTACTTGGTATCCTATGAGAGGATTCCTTTTAGATGGAGTTAGTAATTGTCCATGTTCCTTTTCAGATGGGATTTACCTTCTCATCTCTTTTCACATCATTATACAACATGTATGCTACCTAATTTGAATTTAAAATATCAAACACTGGCAGTCATTTTATTCTCTTTTGCAGAAGCTAATAAGTTAACCTTGCGAGAACTTGATTACTGGCAGTATGGAGTCAGTGTGTTGTACAGTGGAAAGAGCTTTGACTATATTTGGAATCAAAAGGTCTGGATTGAATTCTGCTACTTCACTAACTCAAGTGCTCTCTCTCTCTCTCTGAGACCCATACACACACACATGTATAGATAGATAGATAAATAGATAGATAGATAGATAGATAGATAGATAGATAGATAGATAGATAGATAGACAGACATACAAATAAATATACAGGTATATATGTAAATATGCACTGTTTCAGGATTTCAAAAGAATTAGGATCAGAGACTTTATATAAATACATTATATATAAAAATATGTATATGTGTGTATTTATTTCTGTTTATTCCTATATTTATCTCGTGTAGAGGCAGAAAAATGAGGGACAGTGAAATGGAATGGAAGGAGGGCAACAATTTTTAGAAAAAGTCACTAAATCTGATTTGAAGGAGCCCTAAATAACAGAATAATCTATGTCCTCTTCTTGTGGAGTAAGAGGAAAAAGAAATAGAAAGAAGCCATCATACGAAATGCAATAGTAATGTACCATGGATGGGAGAAAGGGCATTCTGAAAGTTTTAATTGTGAGGAAGGTAAGACATAAACTATCTTTCCCTGATTTTTGTTAAGGTGGTTTGGTGACATAGTAGTATAGTAGTTCAAGTTTGGCCTCAGATACTGATAAGATGTGTGACTCTGGGCAAGTCACTTAAGCCTATTTGCCTCAGTTTCCTCATCTGTAAAATGGGGATAATAATAATACCAAACTTTAATGCTTTAATACTACATATATGTTAATTATCATTATATTGTTCTGTGATCTAATTGCTTTTTGCAAAAGCCTATACCTTTCTTTCTGACCTCGAGGGTAAAATTATACATGATAAGATAAAGCATACATCTACACAGCATTTACTTCCTCTCCTTCATATACCTATGCCTTTTTTGGGACAGAAGGGAAAATAATTTTCTTTTTCTTGTTTGCTTTTTAAAATGATATTTAATTCACTAATTTGTTGTTTTTAAAATCTTGTAACACATCAGGGTCATTAGTCGATTCCAAAATATAGCTGATGATGTTCACATAGAACCTTTCCTACCCTCTGCCCCCCCATACCCCAACTGTTTCCTAGGTCGTTGGACTTTAAGGGCTAGATAGAGCCAACCTTCTTTGAGCCAAGGAGGAGGAATGAATCTATTCTTGCTTGTTGATTGTTCTCCCTGACTTGCAAAGGCTTGTACTGGAATCAAAGAAATTCCAGCCCAGGAGGCAAAGATTCCCTCCCTGCCCAAAGGCTGCTTGGATCCTCCCTTCACAATCATTTCCCAACCATATCATAAATCTCTAACCTTTCTCTACTCTTCATCATGCCATGCCCCCTGCACCCCAAACAACAATAACTACTAAATGCAGCACAAAAAGTAGGCTTGGTGTTCCCTGACCTTCCAGGTGATGCTGTGAATAGAGATATAGGCTTGAAGTCTAGATGGACAAAGTTCAAATCAGGCTTTAATTCAACAAACAATTATTAAGAAGCAATTTCTGCCAGACATTGTGCCTCAGATATTTTTAGCTGTGAGAATCTGGGCAAGCTATTTAAGTTCTGATTGTCTTAATTTTCTCAACTGTAATTTAGGGGAAAATGTAGCATCTACCAACTAGTGTCATTAGAGAAAGAAAGGAGATATTGTAAAAGAAAGACAAAAGTCACATTACCTAGCACAGAGTAGGTGCCATTTAATGAACCCATTCCCTTTCCTAAATTCAAATCCAGATTGAAACACTTAGCAGCTGTGCCACCATCAAGAAATCTTTTAACTTCCTATGACTCAATTTCCTTACTTGTAAAGTGATAATTAAATAAGCTAATATTTGTAAAGGACTTAGTATAGTATGAGAGACATGATAGACTCTTAACAAATTTTCATTCTATTTCTTCTTTATCCCAAGTTTTCCCCAGGCCTTTGTACCTGCTTTCTTCTGGGGATATGCTATTGCTGTCTTCTAAAGTATTAATTAACTAATCTGATTAATATAACTCTACTAAAGGGATCACCAGAGCCCATTCTCTGAACTCCTTCTGAGCCTTACAAAGGATTTCATATTTTACTTCTGAAGAGTATAAATGATTATAATTTAATCTTTTAATTTTATTTACATATATACATAAATATGTTGCATATATATGTGTGTGTGTGTGTGTGTGTGTGTGTGTGTGTGTGTGTGTGCTTCTTTCTATCTCTTTTCTAAGCCTGGGTCCATTTTGGTTTTGTTTAATTGTTTAATAATGGTCAACTCTTCATGACTCCATAGGTTCTAGCAGACCAGGTCCTTCTATTTTCCACTATCACTCAAAGTCTGTCCAACCTCATGTCTGTTGTTTCCATGACACTATCTATTAATTTAATCTTCAGTCTTCCCCTTCTCCTTTTGTCTCCAATATCTCTCAACAATGAGGTCTTTTCTAGTGAATCCTGTCTTCTCATTATGTGACTAAAGTGTTAAAGCTTCCACTTCAGTATTTGAACCTCCAGTGAATAGTCTTGATGTGGGTGATGGAGATGCCAAATGATAATAGGCACCAAAAGTTGGAATTCAGTCATGTGAAGAATTCACAATGGTCATTTTCTTTGGCAAAAGGTAGATTTATTTTGGGTCATAGGTTATAGACAAAATGAAGGGACACATAGAGTGCAAGAGCATATGAAAGAAAAATTCCTCAGTGCGAAGTCCCAATTACACAATAGAAATGGAGTACTCCATGAGGTTAGGACATGTCCTTAACTGGCAGGTTAAATCCTAAAAGGGACTTCTCACCCTAAAAAAATTTAGTCATAAGAAGAAGTGGGGTTTAGAAGGAGAGTGGAGTTAAGGGAGATTCCATGTAGCATACAGGAGAAATAAGGAGAAAGACACCATGACATGGAGTGTCCTGACAAACTGACCCAAAGGAAGAAAGCAGCCTTGGGATGGCCCATCAGTAGGTTTTATAGGGAAGATTTAATCTCAGGGACATGATAGGGTTTTTTTTGTTTTTGTTTTTGTTTTTTGTTTTTTTTTGACAGGACATGGCAAGATGAGACTCCTTGAGTACCCTATAGAGGATTGGTCTCAGGGATTTGACATAAAGACCTCCCCATAGGGTAGGACCATCAAGCTAAACTGATTTTTACCAGTGCTTTGTCCTGGCTTTCCTCAGGGATTAATTTTTATCAATTCTTTTGCTAACTATGCCCACCATTGAAGAACTCATCAATCTGAGTTAATTTAAAAAAAAAAAAAAAAAGGATTGACTCTCAAAAATCCTCTTCAGCATCATAATTCAAAAACGTAGATGCTGTATTCTCAGCTTCGCTTATGGTCCATCACTCACATACGTTGCTACTAGAAAAAGAAAAAAACAAAACAAAACATAGTTTTGATTATATTGACCTTTGTTAACAAAGCAATCCCCCCCCCCCTCTCTTTTATTATGCTGTCTAGATTTGCCATCATTTTGCTTCCAAAAAGAGTCTTTTAATTTTGTGGCTGCAATTGCCATCTGTGATGATCTTTGTGAGCCCATTGATTTAAACTCTGACACTGTTTCCATTTCTTCTCCATCAATTTGCTAGAAAGTGATAAGACTAATTTCCAAGATCTCATTTTTTTTATATTAAGCTTCAAGACATTTTTACATTCTTTTATTTCATCCTTATCAAGAGGCTTTTTAATTCTTCTCTTTTTGCTAATAAAATACCATTGTCTATGTATAAGATATTGTTGATATTTTCTCCAACAACCTTAATTCTGATATTTTTTATTTATCCATCCCAGATTTTGCCTAATGTACTCTGCATATAAATTAAATAAATAATGTGACAATACACAGCTTTGTTGTACTTCTGTTCTAATCTTCAACCTATCAGGTTCTATGTTTGGTTCTAATTGTTCTTTCTTGACCTATAAGTAAGATGATCTGGTACTATCTCTTTGAGGATTTACCTTGTTTTATTGTTATTCATATGGGCAAAGATTGTAGCAAATTCATTGCTTTCTCCTTAATTCAGCTGAAGTTGGCAAGTTCCTCTGCCTCTTTGGAAACCAACTAACAGCTTCTTGGTTTATTTATTGGATAGATTATATTCTTTGATGATATTACAGATTCTTCAAAATCTTGAAGTATTTAACTTTATTTTATATACTAAGCATGAGTTTTAAAGAGATGTAAATTGCTGGGGCAACTTGGGATTATTAAACATATTGTGTGATTTCTAATTTTTAAATTACTTAAGCTCTTTTCCTTTGAATCACAATCATTTTAACCCTGATTTGTGACAATTAGAAAATAAAGTTAAGATAGTTCAAAACACTGACCATATCTGGAAAATGTATACAATATTTGGTACAGTAGACATCTGCCTCTTGCTCAGAATGATTTTTTAAAAATCAGATTGGCTAAGATGACAGGAACAAATAATGATGAATGTTTGGAGGGGATGTGGGAAAACTGGGAAACTAATACATTGTTGGTGGAGTTGTGAAAGAATCCGGCCATTCTGGAGAGCAATTTGGAATTATGGCCAAAAAGTTATCAAACTGTGCATACCCTTTGATCCAGCATTGCTGTTATTGGGCTTATATCGCAAAGAAATACTAAAGAGGGGAAAGGGACCTGTATGGCCAAAATGTTTGTGGCAGCCCTTTTTGTAGTGGCTAGAAACTGGAAGATGAATGGTTGTCCATCAATTGGAGAATGGTTGGGTAAATTATGGTATATGAAGGTTATGGAATATTATTGCTCTGTAAGAAATGACCAGCAGGAGGAATTCAGAAAGGTTTGGAGAGACACATGAACTGATGCTGAGTGAAATGAACAGAACCAGAAAATCACTATACACTTCAACAACAATGCTTTATGAAAATGTATTCTGATGGAAGTGGAAATCTTCAACATAAAGAAGATCCAACTCACTTCCAGTTGATCAATGATGGACAGAAACCACTATACCCAGAGAAGGAACACTGGGAAATGAATGTAAAATATTAGCACTACTGTCTATCTACCCAGGTTACTAATACCTTTGGAATCTAATACTTAACATGCAACAAGAAAATTGGATTTACACACCTATATTGTATCTAGGTTATACTGTAAGACATGTAAAATGTATGGGATTGCCTGTCATCTAGGGGAAGGAGTAGAGGGAGGGAGGGAAAAATCTGGAAAAATGAATACAAGGGATAATGTTACAAAAAAAAAAAATTACTCATGCATATATACTGTCAAAAATTTTTATAATTATAAAATTTAAAAAAAAATGTAAGTCCTACAAATAGAATTCATCTTTCTTTTTTTTTTTTTTTTTTTTTTTTTGTTTCATTCAATTTCTGGTCCAATTCATTATCTATCATGTTTTACTTAAGTTCTGTGAAAACAGAATTTTTTTTTGTTTCTTTGTGTATTTGTGGTTCTTAGTGTAATACCTGTCACAAATAGGTACATAATAAATGTTGATTGGTTGATATATGTACTTAGGTATTAAGTCAAAAAATTTCCCACTTAAATATACATATCTCAGCTTGTATAGGCATTTTTTCACCTATTTGCCATTTCCATCAGGTCAGTTTTCTGTCTTTTTTCTCCCTTCTCCTCCTCTTCCTTTTCCTACTTGTTTCCTTTTTCATCTTCTTTCTCCTTTTTTCCCTTCTTCTTCCTTTTCCTTCCCTCCTCCTTCTTCTTCTTCCTGTTCTCTTCCTTTTCCTCCTTTTCTTCCTTCTCCTTACTATATGTAAGGAATCATTCCTTCATTTGTACACAGCATTGCACACCCTCTATTACAATGGCAAATACCCTTTACATTTTTGTCTGACTTACTAGTGAAATTCAGGTGCTCATTAAACAGGCATCCCTCTCATTTACTTAGACAAAGAATTTTGTATGATCTTTACTTAAGCTTGGCTAAACCCTTGTTGGAGGACAACTTATGACATTTTACTCTATTGATTAAAAAATAATCAATAAAATGTACCATAAAGTCATGTTCTTTATAGTTAACATTTTGTGAATGAGGACATGCTATACTGTAAAAAACAATCTATGGAAGCCAATCTGATCTTTTCATGAAGGGCACTCAATATATATGTAAATAAACCTTATAGAATTTAATAAAGATAAGAAAGTAGACATATGAGTTAGTAATTAGCGGAATTCTTTTGATGACAAATCTGGGTAGTAGTCTTACCTGTATTTTTTCTCCATTCTTTTTTCTTTTTGGGGGGTGGGGTGGGGTGAATAAACAAAAAACTCTTCTGCTTTATAAGTTATCTGATACACTTAGCAATTTATTCAAAATTATGCCATCTTTAGTGCAGAATTTTTTAATTACCTGGGGTGTCTAAATAGTGTTTTTTAAACTTTATTTCTAATTAATCTTTATATTATAATTATTCTCATTATATGTCTAATGTTGAACTTCAGATATAGAGATTTTAGAGGTCAAGTATAGTCCTGATAATGAAAATAGTTGCAGAAATGATTTCAATAGAAATGATTCAAGTTCCATTGTCTATCTTTTTGTTGTGTTTTTCTCAGTATCACTTCTAAATCATTTCAAAATCAACTGGAAGTTGCCTGCAAGCTATTTTCCCCTTGCATTGCTCTTATCTCTTTTGTGGCATTGTCCATAATCTTCTTATTTTGGGGTGGGGCAATTTAATGTGATTTTATTAACAAGGCCAATAGATTATTAAAAAGAATGATCATTTGACCATCTCTTTTAGACCAAAGACAAATATTTTATCAGGGATTACTTGAACATTATGAGGGAAGACAATGGAAAAGGAAAAAATGGAAAAATCAAAGGGGGCAATCTTCTCTGATAACATTGACAAAATCAAAGAGGGCAGTCCCCTTCCATAAGTAAATGTTCTGGAAAGGAGAGAGTATATGTCTCCCTTCCTTTAGATACACCTGATGCATTCCTGTGACTCTGGTCTGTGTTCCAGCTCAGGTCCCTTGTAGAAATTTCCTACAAAATTGATCTAAAAACACTTCACTTTGCTAACAGATAAGATAATGAAAGTTAGCTTAAAATTTATGAAATCTTTTATTAGACCATCATCTATACCACCTATCTATCTATAAACATAAGTCAGAAGCCAATATTATAAAATAAATTCCAATACAAAAACTAATTCATCTAAAGTTGCCAGATTTATCTAAGAAACAAAAGTTTTTGGAATGGATATATTAATACATTGAGAGTAACAAAGTACTCCCAGTTTAAAGTTTAAAGCAATGCATATATTATTTACAATAAAGCCATTTAACTTCTCTCTCTCTTCAAATGAACAGATTCCTTAACAAATATATTACATCTCCTATAAGATATCTATTCCTCTCCTTTACACAGCACAGTTAATTATCCCCATAGCCTTGAAAAATTAAAGGATTTTTAACTTAACCAGCAATATGTAGCTAGCATACTTCTATCTTACTATATATATACATATATATGCACAAAGTTAGATATGCTCCTTAAATTAGCCTATTATGACTTAATATTGTTTTCAAACTGCCATCTAACATGATTATAGAAATTTGCCATAACAGAACAGGGACACAAGAGAAAGAGAAAAGGACATAAGGGAAAGTATTGTCTTATTTTGATGTCAGTTCCAGGCAAAAGTCATGTAGATGGTCAAGCATATGACAGATGCAAGAGTTGCAATTCAAGAAATATCATGTTGGGGAAAATAATCAGAAGAATCCTACCTTAGCTCATGCGAATAGCCAGGTCTGTCCTCTTGATAAGCTCCCAACATGTAAAACAGTAAAACCTTATAGGATTGCTGTAATCATGAATAATGGTTTCATGATCATATCTGGCATAATTAGTTAATGATCCCATAAGGTCTTAAATAGTAATTTGCAAGTCTCAGTTGGATTTTTTTTCTTGACTATGATCTTACACACAACAGACTTGTAAGCATAGCAATCGAAAATTGTACAGAACAGATTTCATGAAAAAAATTGTCTACAGTAAAAAAAAAAAAAAAAAAGTTCAAATGGACATAAAATTTCCCATTATGATAACACAAGAAAGTTCAAATTCTGAATTAAAAATCCATCTTAACCTTTAAGGTATTCTCTCTAGCTTATTCTCAGAGACAGATTATTATTAACTAGTTTTTGGATCTCAAATGTTGCTTTCATTGAACCACTAAAATAGCAAACAAATATTCAAGATCTTGGGGTCTCATTAATCACAGTAGGTTTGGAATACAACCTTCATTTAAAGTATTTTTCTTTCTTATGAAATAAATGACAAATATAATAAATCTAATAAATGACAACTTTAAAGCAAAAAAAAAAAATTCAACAAAGTACTTTAACAAAAATTTCAGATCACTTATAAAACTACAAATTACTATCTTTTTAAGCTGCAGAAAAATACAACCAATTAAAAAAAATCTTATAACAACAAAATTTTCCAGGCCTTTAAAAATTTACTTAATTTTTTTCTTCTTTAAATATCATTAAAATAAAAACATACTCTGGAATTCCACATGGTAAATGTGGTAATTCAGCAATCCCAGATAATAAGTGTGGTAATTCACTTAAATCCTTTGAAAAAGACTTTAGATCAATATAGTTCCCCTTATTCACTTCTTAATGCAAAATTAATTTTTAAAAATCCTCTAAAGAGTTTAATTCTAAGTTGCTTCAAGATCTATATAACCTTCAATTGATAGGCAAACTATTCTACATTATAAGTAATCTTGAAAATGGTCACTTTCATTTTATACAAGGATCCCCTTTTTCATCCCATTTATCCAAGAATTCCACATAGCAGACAAGATATTTTCTTTGCACTTTCTTTTCCTTTATACTTTCCTTCTTAAAATACCTATATAAATAGTTAGTTACACTTGTAATTAATTAAAATCATAGCTCCAAATAACATAATTAACAGTCTTATAATCTTCATAAGTAATAGCTAAACATCTATCAAAATAGCTAGTTTTAGATGAAATTTCATAGGTCATGTAACTTACAAATTGCACAAAATATAATTTAAAAAGAAATGAGACTCATGTGATCCTAACAATATTGAGAGAACAGTAAAAAATAAATACAACTTTCTTGGGGCCATTTAGCTCACAAATTTCTTAGTGCCAAGCAAATTATCTTTTCCTGTTAGTCCATATGTAATTTTACCAAATTCTGATAAAAAGAGACCTTCAGGTCCAGATTTTGGCTTAAAAAAATAAGCAGTTGGGCCAGCGAGGTGGTGAAGTGAATAGAGCACCAGCCCTGAAATCAGGAGGACCTGAGTTCAAATCTGGCCTCAGACACTTAAGACTTCCTAGGTGTGTGACTCTGGGTCACCCTTAACCCCAACTGCCTCAGCAAAAAGTTAAAAAAATAAAATAAAATAAAAATAAGGAGCTATGAAAATAAAGTTACAACACTTCACACATACACATTGAATCAGGAAATAGAGGGAATTTTGGCTCATCAGGATTGCCAGGGCCATCTATGCTGCAGATACACAGCTCTGGGTGAGAAGGAACCAACATAGTGAGAGTGAGGGTGTGGGGAGAGGGCAGGGATGCTGCTAGCTGTGGGCACTTGCAGGAAGGTGGAGGTTTTCTTATGAGGTTCCATGTTAGGAGAGCTGAAGTGAAGCCAGAGGCATCATCCCCCCTCCCCACAAGAGGTGCTTACATTTCTCTTTAAAAATAATGAACTTGCAAAGAAAGAACCCAACCATACAAACTTACTCTGGGAATAGGGAAGAGCAGGGTTCATCTTTAGGAGAACACTGAAGTTAAAAAGAAGCATTTTCTGTCTCAAAGAATAATATTAAATAGCTCCTTGTTCATTTATATTTTGTAAAATTTATAGAACTCAAAAAAAATCTTAATTGAGAGACACTGAGGAACAAAATGAATAAAGATCATTCAAGAATAACTAGATTATGAAAAAAAGGTTAAGACAATTAGAAAAGGAGATACTGTCTTAAAAGACAAATTAAATTAGAATTTTGCAAGGAGAAGCCAGTGAAGTTATGAGATACCAAGAAATAACAAAACAAATTATAAAGAATGAGAAAAATAGAAGAAAATATGAAACATCTTATAAGTGAAACAGATATGGAGAGTAGATCAAGAAAATATGAGAATAGTTGGACTACCTGAAAGTTGTGATCAAAAAAAGAACCTTGACACAACAATGCAAGAAATAATCCAAGAAAATTGTCCTGGAGTTTTAGAATATGAAGGGAAAGTAGAAATAGAAAAAACTCCAATGATCACCACCTCAAAGAAAGTCTTTGTGTAAAATGCATAAGAATATTCTTGTCAAATTTCAAAACCCTCCAATCAAAGAGAAAATTTTAAAAGAAATAAGAAAAAACAATTCAAATATGTTGGAGTTAACAATTAGAATGCTCATAATCTTCTGCAATATTTTATAAATGAGTCTCTATTCTTTGTTTCTGGCAAGATGAACTGGAATTTTTGACATCTTCATTGTGGTAGCTGTTTACAACATAGTAATAACTAAAGTCAATATCTTTATCATTTCTTATTATATCATTTTCTCACGTCAACGGTTTTCTTGAATAGGTCAGGTTATAGCTGCTACAATTTTATTTAGTATCTTCTAATTTTCATCTTCTAATTTGCTGTCAGTTTTGACCTTTGCTGTAATGAGTTGATATTCTTCTTGCATATAGACAGTTAGTTCAACATGACTCCTAAATCAGTCATTTTTTTCTCCATTAAGATATAGTCAACTTAATTTTTTTAGTTTTCAGTATTCATCCATGTCTAGGATGATAAGACTCTTTTCTTGAGCAAAATATTCATGATTTATATTCAGCAGGATTCTGAGTAGTTGACAAGCCTTTGAAGGCTTGAATTTTTTACACTGAAATATAGTTTCCTAAAATTTTCACATTCTTGCTCTCTGTGCCTACCTTTGCAATAGCCTCACACTAAAATTTATACTTTTTTGTTATACTTTAATTCATATTTTGTTAAATTTTGTTTATAATATATCTACTTCATTCAAACTTAGTTAATTGGAAATTAATTTCTGTGGTGATATTTGTTGTTTATATTCCTGAGTAATACAAAGAGCAAGAATACAGAGCCCTTTGAAATAATCTTTCATAAGAAAAATGTGCCTTTGGGCACATGGTAAAACTAACTTTTCAGCTCCTTTATTATCTTTTCTAAATGAAACATTTGAATCAACCTTCTGCTTAATTTCAATATCTTTTTTTTTTCTGGCTTAATTTTTAGTGAGAATGTCAATATTGATATGGCTCAGTATTTCCATTAATATACTGTTTGTTACTCATTGGATTTAGATATCATGTTTAGTATCTGTTAATATCTGTTTTTGTTCAATTATTCAGTTGTATCCAGTTCTTTGTGATCCCATTGACCACACTGTTCATGAGGTTTTTTTTTTTTTTGACAAAGATACTGGAATGTTTGTCATTTTTTTTTCTCCAGTGAATTAAGGCAAATAGCAATATGGTGACTTGCCTAGGAGCACATAACTAGTAAGTATCTGAGGTCACATTTGAATTCAGCTCTTCCTGAGTTCTTAGCATTATCTCCTATATTTTCCTTTATACTTTTCTACAAATGCAAATGTATAAGTAAAATGGGTTATCTAAAATTGAAAATCATTTTTTCTCTGTTCCAAGGGTTGATAAGGGCTTTTAAAAAAGGCATCTCCTAATGTTCAATAAATTGGGAGATGATATTTTTTATTTATTTATATTGGTTTCCAGATACCCAGTAAACATAGATTATTCTTAAAGCCACAAAGTTTTTCTTGTCTTGATCAAAATGCTAGCACGTATTATATATTGAACTGCCAGTATTAGAAAATGCAGTTACCCCTTAGTATTATGAGATACTGAGATAAGCCTGGAATGAAGAATTTCATTGTATTAGCTTGTATAAAGTAAATAAAATAAATTTAAAATTCAGGTAACACTGGTACCAAATCTCTATGGCAACAAAGGAGTTTGAATAATAAAGATCCCCCTCAAAAATCATAATTGAAACACTGAATATAAACAATATTATTAGAAATTCTTACAAGACAATAAAAATCCACCAAAAGACAATTATTACACTAAAGAACTCCAAGAATATAATATATTAAGAAGCAATCATACTGTGTTTGTTTTTATATACATTCATTCATTCATATTCATGTATACAAATAATGTCATAAAACAATATCAGAAGTAATATAAGAAATTTTAGAGATTATGTTTGAATGGATAACTGAGTAAAGGGTATAACTGAGTAATAGTATTGGGGTATAATGAATATTTCTTATCAGCAAAAAAAAAATGTTATAGGAGGAATAAGTAAAATAACTGTGATAATTGCCATTTATATGGTACTTTAATGTTTGCAGACTGGTTTAGATACTTCATTTGATCCTCACCCAAACATTGTAAGATAGCATCTGTTATTACTCTTATTTGTAGATGAGAAAATTGAGATTCAGAGAGATCAAAAGAAGAACTGAGAACGAGTTAAAAGATGTATAAATAGGAGCATAGTGAAACTGAACAAATTAGAGAGTTACATAAATAATTTTAAAATATTAAGAGATGTAAGTAAACTTGGATGAGTACAATATATCTGGTCTTGTAGAATAGATAACCACCATAACAAAAACAAAGAAAAATTCAATATTCTTCAAATGATAATTTTAATGAATCTTCAAAACATCAGTGGATACATATAGAAATACATATGTATATACATGCTTGTATATACTCATATATATATATACATATGCACATGCTCTACAGAATAACGACATTGATTTTCCAAAACTTCACTAATTCTAACTAGATTTTTAAAACTTGATCTGAACAAAATTTATTATCTAACATAAATTAACTTTTAAAAAATCTTGGAAATGCTTTCTCAAATCTGACTAATTTTGTTGAAAATAGAAGGCATAATAGATAATTAAAAATGAAGAAGACCTTGAAGAATTCATGTACTTCAAAAAGCATTTAGAACTGAGAAATAAGGAGAATCTTAAATAGTTAGAACAATGTACACTTAACAAATGTGATTAACTATAATCATAATGTAAGAGTCTGGATCCATGATAAAAATTACTATAGTATTATGTTTGATAAATTACTGAGTAATATAACTGGACTTGAAAAAAATGAAGACAATGAATAAAAAGACAAAAGGAATTAAGGGAAACATGAATGTGTAATTAAGAAATGGTCACCTTAGTATTTTAAAGGTCCACGATTTCAATAGTAGAGGGGTTGCCTTCAACAATACAGATTGCAAGTCCTTATTGACTTAAAGGAAGTTTTCATGGATTGCTTAAAGTGAGATACCATTACTTATGCTAAGTTTCTCTGAATACAATTTTGAGATATATAGTACTTTACTGGGTACATATTAAAATTTTTTTTTTAGCTGATAAAATAAGATACACTAGAGCCTATGTTTTAGGAACTGGGGGTCAACACCTCTCTAAGAGACTTAAGAACAGGAGGTGAAGGAAGAGAGAAAATGGATAACAGTTAAGGAAAAGAAAAATAAGTTGAATGAAGGTAGGAAGAATGGGAGTATGGGGATCCCTTGGTGATTCTCCTATATTTAACAAATTAGGAACTGAATTTTTAGATGCTTACAATGTCAACTGTACAAAATGCAGAAATAATACTTAGTGTTCTTTCCTTGTATTGTTTAATAAGAAGAATATTAAAATGACTAATGGGAATTCTCTTCCAATAAACAGTGGTGGAAAATAAGACGAATTAATAATTATGATATCAGTTGCAAATGGATTAAAATTGCTCTTAAAGAGAAAATGTGTTATGGAATGACTTTAAAAAATACTATTCAACATATTGTTTAAGGGAACTAAGATTACCATAACATTATGCACAGATTTAAATAGAAGGGAAAGAATAAAACTTATCATCAGTTAGCTCAAGAAAAGCTTTAGTGGGATAGTGCCTGGGGTACCGGACCTGGTGTTAAAAAGCCTATTTTAAAATCCTGTCACAGATATTTACCATTTGTGTGAACTTGGGTAAGTCACTTAATTTATGTGCTTTTTCTTCATTAGAGAACTGAGAGGTTTGCACTTGATTGCTTTTTAAAATCCTTTCCATCCCTAAAACTACAATTCTATGATCCTATAAATTTAGCAGTCAAATTTAAAACAGAAGGCATTAAAAGCAACAAATACTCTATGATTATTATAGACATATTAAAACTAATAAACATATTGATATATGAGACTAGCATTCCTTTGATTTACATGATTTTGGGAAGACTACCCAAATACTACCTGGATGAATAAAATTGGGGAAAAAATTCCAACCACCCAATCGATGGATAGAGAATAATTAATGGAAAAGCTATTGTAATGTATACTTTTGCCAAGTACCTGAAGCATTTATAAAAATTTACCAATCTTTTGGTCATTGTGATCCCTAATCCAGTTTAGAAAAACAGAACTTTAGAATACTGTTTTTATAGACCGTAGTAGAAATAATATAAACAAGGACTCACATTTGGCAATCTACATGGAAATAAAAAATGGTTTATTGAATATTATCTGGTTTAAAGGACAACTATCCCAAATTACTGAAAGAGGTTATTTCAAAGGTAGTACCAAAATAAACATCAAATATACAATTGGTGGGATGTAGACAAAACAATTTATAGAAGTGGCAAATTTATTGTGTTGAATTATTACAGTGGCAAGAAAGAGAAAAAGTTACTGCTTTGAGGCAATTTTTAAAGTAAATTGAAAAAGAACAAAGGGATATTGCAGAGGAACACAGTAAAAGTGAGATTATCAAAACCAAATAAAAATTAATAAAAAATAAACAAAAGAATAACTGTTTTTAATAAAACAAAGATCTATTTTTTTGGAAAAGAGACCAATGAGATTTATAAATAACCCACAAGCATTTTTTAATGGAGAGAGAAAACTCATATAACCAAAATTAGATATGAGGAAGGAAAGATAGTAATGAATACAAAAGAATTAATAAAATTATCAGATTTCTCCACATAATTTTATGCTAATAAATTCCAGGAGTTAAAAGAAATGGATTGTAATGGGCAAACCAGAACATTACAATGGATGACTGTCTTAATAAACGTGCATAGTATTGTTTTATTTTTATCTTGTAATGTGTTTGTAGTGTATTATCTACAAAAAAAAAAAAAATGCCCAAATTGACAAAGCAGGAAAAGCAAACAAATAAGATGTTCTAAGAAGAAATCTGACAAATAATTTGTGACTTCTAGAGAAAAAGAGAGGAAGAAAAAGGAAGAAAAAAAAGGAAGGAAAGAAGGAAGGAAGGAAGGAAGGAAGGAAGGAAGGAAGAAAGAAAGAAAGAAAGAAAGAAAGAAAGAAAGAAAGAAAGAAAGAAAGAAAGAAAGAAAGAAAGAAAGAAAGAAAGAAAGAAAGAAAGAAAGAAAGAAAGAAAGAAAGAAAGAAAGAAAGAAAGAAAGAAAGAAAGAAAGAAAGAAAGAAAGAAAGAAAGAAAGAAAGAAAGAAAGAAAGAAAGGAAGGAAGGAGGGAAGGAGGGAAGGAGGGAAGGAGGGAAGGAGGGAAGGGGGGAAGGGGGGAAGGGGGGAAGGAGGGAAGGAGGGAAGGAGGGAAGGAGGGAGGAAAGAATATGGAAGGAAGGAAGGAGGGAAAGAAGGAAGGAAGAAAGGAGTCTCTAAAGTGGATAAGTAATATTTCCATACCCATATTGAGTATGTATATTATTTCCTCTCCCTCTTCCTCTTCCCCTCTACTATTAAAGTTTTTCTTTTCCTCTCTTTTTTTAAAAAATGATTTCCCATTCTCTTTCTCCTCTATCTTAATGTCATCATTTTTGAAAAAAAAATATTAGCCTTTGTATTCTGCTCACATCTGTGCCCTCTGACTATATCTACTCCTTCTAACTGCCAAAAAAATGAAAATATTCTAATGAGTTAAGATTATCATCCTTCCATGTAGGAATGTAAACAGATAAACCTTATTAAGTCCCTTATGATAGCACTTTCCTGATTATCTCTCCATGCTTCTCCAGAGTCCTGTCTTTGAAAATTACATTTCCCATTTAGCTATCATCTTTTCATCATGAATGCTTGAAAATCCTTTATTTCACTGAATGACCCCCTTTTGCTCTGAAGGATTATACTTATTTTACCCTCTGTTTCTTGAGTATCAGGACAGTATTCCTTTGATAATTTCTTGAATGATGATGTCATAAACTTTTTTTTTTTTTTTTTTATCATGACTTTCAGGTAGACCAATAATTTTTAAATTACTTCTCCTGGATCTATTTTCCAGATCAGTTGTTTTTCCCATAAAATGTTTCACATTCCTTCCACCCCCATTTTTTTTTTTTTTTTTGGTTTTGCTTTATTGAATCTTGATTTCTCATAAAGTCATTAGCTTCCATTTGTTCAATTCTAATTTTTAAAGAATTCTTCTCAGTGGGCTTTTGTATTTCCTTTGCCAATTGGTCGATTTTGCTTTTTAAGATATTCTCATCCTCATTCTTTTTTTTTTTTTTTTTTTTTTTTTGTTCCTTTTGCACCATTCTCCTGATTTTTCCTCTGTCTTTTACTTGATTTTCAAACTCTATTTTGAGCTCTTCCATGGCCTGAAGCCAATTCTTATCCAAGGTAATTCTTTTGATTATCTTGGAAGCTTTGAATATAGGAGCTTTGACTTTGTTATCTAACTTTCAATGGTCAGAAACTTTTTTTCTGTTTTCTGATTATTTTCCTAGCCTATTATTCAGCTTTTAACTCTTTGTTAAAGTAGGGCACTGTTACCAGGGTGAAAGATTCATTGTTCCAAGTTTAAGGGGTTTTATGCATCTCTTTTCAGAAATCTTTTCAGGGATCTGAACTGTGAGCCAGCATTGCTACCAAGATCTAAGTATGGGCAAAGCAACAGAGTCCTGGAACAGTGCCCACTAAGAAGCTCCACAATCTTTCTCTGACCAGCTATCCTTCATCTTCTATTTGTGTGCTGAGATCTCAAGAAGCTCCTGCTTTGCTGCTCTAGTTGCTGTGTTTACCACAGTGCTGCTGCCACTGCTGGTGATTCAGTGGCTCCCAATTGGGTTATCCTCATACTTTCTTATGCCAAACTTTCTTTATGAGTTCTATTTGGCCTTTGTCAGCTAAGGAGTCTGGAGATTGCTGTCACTTCCTGGTTTTTTAGGGGCCAGACTGTGCTGACATGGTTTGTATTGAGATTGTGCTCCAGACCCACTCTGATGCAACCCCAACTCCTGACCTCGAAAGTAAACTTTAGCTCAAATATTGTTCCATTTGGGGCAGATGGTTAGAACAGTAGATAGAGTACTGGCCCTGAAATCAGGAGGACCTGAGTCCAAATCTGGCTTCAGACACGTAACTCTTGCTAGCTGTGTGACCCTGGGCAAGTCACTTAACCTAGATTGTCTGACAACCCCCCCCCCCAAAAAAAAAAAAAAAAGAAAGAAAAAAAAAGAAAAGAAAATTGTTCCACTCATTTTTTGTGTGTGTTTTGATGCTCTAAAATTTGTTTAGAATCATTATTTAAAGGTATTTTAAAAGGTTGGGGGAAAACTCAAGGGAATCCATACCTTCACTCCACCATCTTGGTTCTGCCACCTTCAATAATTTATTGAAACATTATGTATAGTCTCTCTTTAATTCCCCTTTTTTGTTTCTTTCTTTGTTTCTTTTGTTCTTTCCTTCCTTCTGTCTTCTGTCTTACCTTACTTTCTTCATCCCTCCCTTCCATCATCATCATCATCATCATCATCATCATCATCATCATCATCATTATCTCTCTCTTTCTCGTTCCTTTTTTTATCATGATTATCAGGTAGTACATTAAATTTTTTAACTTTTTTTTTTTCCTGAGGCAATTGGAGTTAAGTGATTTGCCCAGGGTCATACAGCTATGAAGTGTCTGAGATCAGAATTGAATTCAGGTCCTTCACGTCAAGGCTGGTATTCTATTCATTGCACCACCTAGTTGCCCTCTGCATTAATTTTTTTTTGTCTTTGCATCTATCTTCCATACATATTAGTTTTTGCTTTTTATATCCAAAATAATGAGATTCCCCATTATCTATAATTTAGCTGTCTATTTCTTCTTGCAGCTCTCTTATCTTCTTTTCTAGGAATTTGGATGCCTATACCATTTGATGCATATATGTTTAGTATTTATGTTACTTCATTATCTATGGTACTCTTTAGCAAAATGTAGTTTCCTTCCTTATATAGTTTTCAACACTCATCCTTCCAAACCTGGAATTCCAATTTTTTTCTCCTTCCCTTAAGAAAGCAAGTAATTTAATATATGTTAAATATATGCAATTCTTCTCTTGACCTTTTGTTCTTCCAGATGAACTTCATTATTATTTTTTCTAGGTCTTTAAAGTAATTTCATGACAGTTTGGCATGGCGCTCAATAAGTAGATTAATTTAGGCAGAATTGTCATTTTTATTATATTATCTTGGCCTACCAATGAGTATTTGATATTCTTCCAGTTGTTTAGATCTGATTTATTGTATGGAAAGTGTTTTGTAACTGTGTTCATATAATTCCTGACTTTGTCTTGTCAGCTTTTAGAGCAAGCATGAGATTTTCACAAGCTTTCTCTGCAGGTGACAGCAGTTTCATGATCTTGGTGGATCACATGGCTAAATCTTGCGTTATGCTGAGGTTTAGGAGCTCACTATTTGCTTTCTGTAATTGTGTTGGAGACCTTACAGCTAGTCTGCTGATCCACGGGCTTTTGAACCAGGATAGAATAGCCAATGCTGTTCTGACCTATTGTCTGATCCCCTTAGGATTTGTGGGCTGAAAGGTTTTGAAATCACCACTGTTGCCACTTATTCATTCAACCCCCAAACCTGCTCTTAATTTGCTGGGGCCCTCTCTGCACTAGTTTAACCTTTACTAGACTGTGCTTCTTTCTCACCCTGTTACAATAGACCTTTCCTGCCAAACTTCTTAGTTTTCTTAGGCTAAAAAAATGTTTCATTTCATCATTTTATGGGTTCTCCTGCTCTAGGAATTTGCTTAAAGTCATTAATAAAAGGTTTTTGGAAAGGCTTGGGGAAAGCTCAAACAAGTATCTGCCTTTACTCTGCCTTCTTGGCTCTGCCTTCAGAGATCATGATTAAAAAAAAAGAATTTCAAAGTTCACATCTTAAAGTTGGCCTAGTTTTTGGGTGACGAGGAAGATTAAGCCACCTGTGTGTGGCTGACCATATGTTAGAGACAAATGTCATTGGAGTTGAGGACTTTGATATATTGGCAGCCAAAAAAAACAAAACAAAACAAAACAAAATCATTATCAGCATGACAACTGAAATTATTAGGATGATCATAATTTTCTAATAATTAGTGAAAAATGTTTATGTCATTAAACAATTAGTTAAATGTGAATTAAAAGAGGTTTTTGACATCTACCTCATAAACATCAAGTTAGAGGGAAAATTATTAAATCTTATGTTGGTAGAAATGAGAAGAACAATGAATGACATTAAATTGCTTTTGGAATTAAAATTTTGTGGAATTTTTGGGTGAATCATCTGACAATTTATAATGATTTGAAAAATTATTATACCTTTTGGCTTACCAATACAGCTAATACAGTTGCTCCTTATTGGTGGATTATGTATTTATTAATTGCCCTACTCAATCTGCCAATTTAATGCATGCGTACTTTTACTGTTATTCAATGCAAAAAGAAAGTATCAATCCCTCAATGCATTTATTTTTAGCTGAGGCTGCACAAAGTGATTCTCTGCCTTTTGTTTCAGCTCTCTTACTATAAACAAGTATCATTTACACAGTCTATTTGGTGCCTTGATTTTTTTTTTTTTTTTTTAGTGATTTCATTGTTTAAAATTGCCCCTAGTATAATGCTTAAAAGCTATTTTTAAGCACAATAAGCCTGTGATATACCTTATGGAGAAAACACATGTTAGATGAAATTTGTTCAGGCATATTATAATGTTGCTGGCCAGGAGTTCATTGTTAATTGTTCAAAAATATGCTATATCCAGAAAAAGAACATGTTTTGTACATGAGGCCATTCCAGATAGTACTAAAGTAAATCTTGTAATAAGAGGCTTGTAGAAACCTATCCCTGTATTTTGTCTGTAATCCATGGTTCATTATAGAATATAACTACCATGATACAAGGCTAGGTATTGAACCCAGCTGAACTCTCCCAACATTCCCCTCCAAACAACTTTAAAATAATTTTTCAAATTGAATTGTGGAGTGGTAAAGCCCTAGAAGGTCAGAGTGAGACATTTTTTCCTGGCTAAGACAACTTAGGGAGTATGCAGGAGAAGTCAGTAATATCAGAGTGAAAACCTGTCAGATGAGTGGCAAGAACACTAGCAGTGAGCCTTGGAGGCAGTCACAATAGTACCCACAGACAGCAGCAGTAGCTATGAAAGCTCTCGGCCTAGAGATAGTGGGGAGGGTGTCAAACAACTGATCAGAAAGAGGTTACAGGGTACACTTAGCTGGCATTATTTGGAATTAGAGCTAATTGGCAATTCTATTGCCCATACATAGTTCTGGCTCAGTTTCACAGGTGCTTGTGCTTGGTCATATTTGCATTGTAGATCACCTGCTTTCCCTGTCTGTGTTCTAGATCACCTGTTTTCCCTGCCCACAAGGACAAGACCATTAGTTCTAGATCACCCAGCTGTTTCCTCTGTCTTTGTGTTCTAGATCACCTCTTTTCCCTGTCTTTGAGTTTTAGACCACCCAGCTCTGTGTTCACTGTCTTTGTGTTCTGGAGCACCTGCTTTCCTTGTCCTTGTGTTCTAGATCACTCAGCTCTGTCTTCCCTGTCTTTGCATTCTAAATCACCTGCTTTCCCTTTCTTTGCATTTTAGATTGCCCCTAGTTATGTTTTCCCTGTGTTTGCTAAGACTTGTTGAAGAACTTCATTTAATAAGACCAAGGTCTCCCAGTACAGCCAGGGCTATCTCCAGTTACTCTGATATATATCTGACCCAGGTGGCTCTGAAGGGTTAAGTGAGGATCATGATTTTGTACAGACCAGCTCCATTTAAATCCAATTCATCTACATGCCATGGCATCAGCTCCCTGATGTTTCCTCATTTCAGTTGTGACCTAGAGATTTGACAAATCCAGATACCTTGGATTTGTCTGAAATGATTACAGATTTAAGGTATTCTTTAGCTACTTTTTATTTTTCCTGAGATTATTATTATTATTACCTACCTCCTCTCAATCCTAGGCTCCAAATATCCTACCAGAAACCTCAGGAAGATGGAAGTTTGGATCTGTTACAGCATGCTAGGGGACCCATATACTGGGCCCAGGAGGCTGCAGACTCTCCCTAAACTGGACCTTCCTTCTTCTAAGCATCCTCACCCTTCCCAGGAAGAAGTTTTTTTTTAATTTTGTTTTTTATTAATTTTTATAATTATAACATTTTCTTTGACAGTACATATACATAGGTAATTTTTTTTTCACAACATTATCCCTTGTACTCCCTTCTGTTCCAAGTTTTTCCCCTCCTTCCCTCCACCCCCTCCCCTAGATGGCAGGCATTCCCATACATATTAAATATGTTATAGTATATCCTAGGTCCAATATATATGTGCAGAACCGAATTTTGTTGTTGTTGTTGTTGCAAAGGAAGGATTGTATTTGGAAGGTAAAAATAATCTGGGAAGAGAAACAAAACAAAACTAAACAACAACAACAACAAAAAACCAAAACCAATGCTCACAGTTTACACTCATTTCCCAGTGTTCCTTTTCTGGATGTAGCTGATTCTGTCCATCATTGATCAATTGGAATTGGATTAGCTCTTCTCTATGTTGAAGATATCCACTTCCATCAGAATACATCCTCATACAGTATCATTGTTGAAGTGTATAATGATGTCCTAGTTCTGCTTGTTTCACTTAGCATCAGTTGATGTAAGTCTCTCCAGGCCTCTCTATATTCCTCCTGTTGGTCATTTCTTACAGAGCAATAATATTCCATAACCTTCATATACCATAATTTACCTAACCATTCTCCAATTGATGGATATCCATTCATTTTCCAGTTTCTAGCCACTACAAAAAGGGCTGCCACAAACATTTTGGCACATACAGGTCCCTTTCCCTTCTTTAGTATCCAGGAAAAAGTTTTAATACTTGCATCTGGAAGCCTTGTGGGGTCCCTGGAGGCTTCTCCAGGCAGGCCTACGTTAAGGTCAGGGTCTAGACAAGGAAAGGAGTTCAGAAAAAATATTTTAATTGTACTAGAGGTCACTTCTAAAGGGCTCTGTTTCTCAAAGATCAGCTCCAGCTATATTTGGCTGATTGGAGTTCCTTACGGTCCTTGAATAACTAATACCCAGATTCCTGCTCTAGTATCTTTACACTCACTTTAGCTTTAACTTTCTTAGCAAAACAGCTCCCTTCTTGGGGCAGTCAATAATGAATTCACTTTTGGTGGAGGAAGTAGGCTAAGTGGTGGTGGTGGTGATGGTAGGGATATATTCCTGAAGTAAAGGAAGGAAACAAGTTTGAGCCCACCTGAAGCTGGTCCCTTCCCTTCCCTTAATGATCAGCCTGAGTGAGAATGGGGACCTGTCTCCTAATTAAGCATTAAGTCATTCATTGTACACAGAAGCTCCTGGCTTCTATCCCTACCTTCAAACCTGCCCCAGAAGGCCAGGATTTAGATAGATCCCACTTGTATATGTGACCCTATTTACCTATCTGTAAAATGAGCTGGAAAAGAAAATGACAAACCACTCCAAAATCTTGGAAAAGAACATCCCAAATAGGATCACAGAGTCATATGTGACTAAAATTGACTGAATAACAATCTCACCAAGTTCCAAGTGAAAAAACTCTTTGGGTTTGTGACCCTAGCATCTCAGAGCTTCCCTGATGGCCTGGCTGCAATATTGAACCTAGAATCCAAGTCCCAAGATCTCCATGGCTTCCAAGTCTGAGACTTTTACCCATTTATCTAGAGCTGAAAATGACAAACAAAAGAGACCAAAGCCTAAATTTGGGGAGATGAAGGGACACAGGGATTAAGATTGGGGGGGAAGTTTTGTACTTCCAAATAATAGTTTTCTCTAGGAGATCCACAGCCACTTAAAGGGGGTCAGCCTAATGAACAATTCTGGAGTGGGGGAGGACAGAAGAAAAAAAAATGCATTAACACTGTAGTGAAGGAGAAAGAGTATGTAGCATGTGCCAGACAAGTCAAACTACCACCATGTCCTTGAGGACTAATTGCTCTAGATCCACTGGAAATAGCCCAGGATCCTGAACCCTATAGTCACGGGAATAAGACTGCTTCAAGATCAATGCCTATAATCACTAGTCAGTAAAGCAGCTCTCATATCAATGCGACCCAGTACTTGCTCCTGCAGTTACTACAGTCACATCTGTTGAAAACCCAGAAAAGAAATGTCTTGCTACCAAAGTTCTTAGCATTGTCAAATAATTCAATTTCCAAAACAAGTATGATTTTATAAGTGGAAATGACACTAAAGAACACACAGTAACATCTGCTTTTCCATTACGTGCTAAAGATCATGTCCATCTGCCTTGTATCTGCAATTTTCCATGTATGTTGTGTAAGAAGAATATGTGTTACTTGAAAGGAGGTTTTGTTAAAGTTTTAAAATTTGTATCCTCAGTGCTTAGTATGGTACTTTATTTCCATGTAGTAAATATAGAATAAATGCTTTATTCATTCAATTTTGAATGACTTGCCCACATTTGTTTGAATGGACAGCCAATTAGTGTATTCCCTTTTTGTCTCTGTTTCTGTCTCTCACACACACACAATTCCTTCATATACACACATACATATATATATATATATATATATATATATATATATATATATATATGTTTGTATACACAAATATACAAATTAATAGGTAGAAGAGAATAAAAAGAGCAGGCTAGATTACATTTGATAAAACCTGGAGTATTTTCAATAATTTTGTAATATAAAATCCAGCATTTTAAAAGCCTATATTCTTTCAGTGATCAAAATCATGAAGTGTCACAGTCTTTAAGAAAACAAAGTTGCAGGTAGGTAAAATGGGTGTATTTGGCTGTAGAAAATTATCAAAGACTATTTACAAAAAAAATGAAAGAATTTAAAAAATAAATTGAGAAAATATGTGACTAGAAACAGAAATAATTTGATCATGTAACAGAAGGGGAACTAACAACTAGATAGCTTTTGTTTGAATGTATAGAATATTTAAAGTTCTATGAGGGCCTTGAACTTTTGAAAAGAAGAGCTATATAGGATTTATGAAAATAGACTGAAAACACATGAGATGAGAAGATTTATATGGCTTATACAATTATGAGTGTCATAGATCCATCAAATATTGCAGAAGTGGCAGTAAATATTTTTCTAACAATGAGAAATATAATAACCATCTTCCCAAAGTTTCAGTCTAGGAATGATGTTAAAATAGTTTATCTCTGTAAAAAGGCTGTTGATCTTTGAAAGTGATTTGCTCTGTGATGCATGTGATGTCTTGAACTAGAAGGAGGCAAGGTTCTGACCAGTATCAGATTTTGTTCTTGCTAGTTAGTATCATATAAGGATCCTCTGGAATCATAACTGTTCAAGTAGCCATAGCCCATTTTCTCTGGGTCCAGAGACATTTGTATCCTGCTGAATGGGTGTAGTCTTCTACCAAGAGGAGTTTGCTCCTCTTAAATCTCAAATACTCTATATTATTGCTTAATTTTCATTCTGGCCTGAATGGTCACAAGTTTTGTGACCCCTAAAGCAAGACTATTTCAGGAGGAAAAGCAGTTCTTTCATGTGTTTTTATAGAGATTAATATATTTTATTTTATTTCATTTCCATGGCAATTTATGATTTGTAAAGTAGATTGTGTATCTTTATTTCTTTGGATCCCTTTTAAGGTATGTTCCATAAATTGCTCCTGCTTGACAGATAAAGAAACTTAGCCACTGAGTGTTTATGTGATTTGTACATGATAACAGATCTAGTGAAGGGTCAGAAGTACAATTTGAAGATAGAATACTATAGTGCTATCAGAAATGATGAGAAAGATGATTTCAGAGAAACAGCAAAATATTTGTATGGACTGATGTAAAGTGAGTAGACTCAGAAAGACAATGTGTACTTTAGTATTAATGTAATAAAATAGTTTTGAGGATTTTATTAACTGATGGAAAAGAAAATTGGAAGAAGCAGGAGAATAATTTATAGAATAACAACAGCCTAGTAAAGACAAACAACTTTCTTATCAAAGCAAGGGCCTACCATAATTCCAGAGGACTGATATCATATGCTTTCTACCTCCTGATAATGAGGTGACTAATCATATACCATATCCATATATGTAAATATGTATACACATCATCAATATACACACAGTGTGAGACTATGATGTATATCCATGCATATATGTACATGTGTATGTATATGTATATGTACATGCATATAAATTTGGTCATGGCCAATGAATAATTTGTTTTTGTTACCTATGAGTATTCATTCCATGGAACTACTTTTCCTCTTTCAAAAGAGTAAGGAATAAGAGGAAGAAAAAAATAGATTTCTATTGCTCAAAACTTAAATAATAGACAGAAACAATAATTTGAGACCAGAATTCTCTTGATTTCAAGAGCAGCCTCTTGTTTATTATAACACATGTATTCTCTTGTTACTAAGGCCTTTATCTCAGTGATAACAAATAATCTTTTTTTTAAACAAATAATATATAAATATACCAACGGAAGAGATTCTAACTTTATAATGATCTTAATTTTTCATTTAAATTGTGAGACAACATCAAAAAACAAAACAAAACAAAACAAAACAAAACAAAACAAAACAAACAAAAAAATAAAAAAAAAATCCATGGTTCCAGTCTGCCCTTTAACAAATACTAGCTGGATGACTATGAACAAATAATTGAAACTCTCAATTCCCCATACAACATTCTTAAGACTATAAGTTATATGCATCTTGTCAGTATTTATCTGCAGGGTAGGGTCAGGGAGAATATATGTATGTGCACACATACATATATGAATATATGACTGTACACATGCACATATATACACATATCATATGCTTGTATATGTATTTATGTAAATGTGTTTACATACATATGCGACACACATATTCACATGGTGTGTGTATAACATTTCTATAGCACTAACTTAATAACACCTCTATGAAGTAGCTGGTGAAGGAACTACTATCTCATGTTTATACATTGGGAAAGGGAAGCAAACTTACAGAGTGTGATTTGGCCACAGTTACTGAGTTTTGGGGGGTGGACTTGAAGCCAGGTCTTTTGACTACCAGCTGCATCTTCTTGCAATTACAGCATTGTTCAGTGAAACAGGTAAGAAAAACTGCTTGTTTGTCTGCAGTCAGCCTTCTGGGAAAGGACTAAGTATTGGAGAAGCTAGTGAAGTGAAGAAGATTTGCACAATTCTCTTTTCTGTCCAATTTTTGCATTGCTCTATTGCTGTATTAAATTTGAGTATAAGGATAACATATCAAAACTTCATAAGGTAGAAAGTAAGCCTTTGGAGAGAGGAGCAAATTGTTTTCCATTTTAGTAAAAATACAATTTGTTACCTGAAAATTTTCCACGGAGAAGCAGTGAATGAGAAATCATTATATTATTTTTCTGCTGAATATCTATAAACATCCATGGGGTAACCAAAATTGAAGGGAGGGGAAGAATTTGAGGGCCTCTCTCTTTTTCTGGCTGCACAAATGATTCATCTTTTTCTCTAATTGGAGGAACTCTGCGATTTGTAAGGATGGAAATGTCAGCCCAGAGAACACTGCTGCTTTATTGTTAGAAAAAACTAACCTGCTTTAAAAATATCATATAACAATACTATATCTTTCATTGTCTTATTAACTTTGTTGGGTGCTTTTTTTTTTTTTGCCAGAAAGTATCATTAAACTTGTGTGTGTATATGTATTTGTGTATGTGTATTTTTGTATTTGTTTGTGTATATGTATGTGAATGCTAAAGGAAGGGTACACAAGTTTTCTGCATCCATTTGAATTTATTTTAATTTGAATTCCCCACCTCTCTATAAGTTCACTTCAGCACCATTCAAAATGGATTATTTTAAGTGTATAGACAATGATATGGTACATACTGTGCATACGCATATGTACTTATACTTATACACACACATACTTACAGGTTTGTTTAAGCTAGGAGTGTCAAATAATGTAAATGAGTACTAAATCTAAAATACTGTGAAAGTGGTCAGGAAGTCTCAATTGAAGATGAACATTCATCAAGAAGCAGATGGCAGATTAACTTTCTCTCAACAGATAATCCCCCTTGATGTAGTGGGGGACTGCAGCTTTGGAAGGTATCATGGACCACAAATGATTATAGAGTTTGTGACTATAGGTAGTATTATCCTAAACACTGGCTTTTCTCTTTTATACATTAATATGGAATGGATCTATGATTTCAAAGCTTATTGCTAGGTGGTGCAGTGGATAGAGCTCCAGCCATGAAGTCAGAAGGACCTGAGTTCAAATTTGACCTCAGACACTTAACACCTAGCTGTGTGACCCTGGGAAAGTCACTTAACCCCAATTGCCTCAGCCCCCAAAAATATTAATAATAATGAAAAGAAAGAAAGAAACCCCCTTCCTCCAACCAAAATTTTTTACATGGAAAAATATTCTAAGGGAAAATTAGGTACAAGTGCTTAAAATTTGAAACATTTGGTATAAATGACCAGTTTCAGAGCCTTTTAAACCTTTTGAACTTCCATTCATTCTTTCATCAGCCTGTTGTGCAGAAGGGCTATATTTTGGAATGGCATTTTGCAAGAGTGTCACCTGCTCTATGTCACTTGATCAGAATCCAACACCTAATGGGTGTCAGAGGCAAAATTTGAACCTGGGTGTCCTTGACTTTGAGCCCAGCACTTTATTTATTCTGGATAGAGCCATGCTTCATCTATATATTCAATAATAGAAACATTTTTTTCCTCCTCTTTTTTTTTTGGTCTGATCATATGATTTTATTAGTACAGGAATATGTCATCTTCTTATATATGTCAGCAACTCCATAATTAATAGATTTAGCAGATGTCTGGAACATTCAGAGATTAAAAGATTTATGCACAATCATTCAATTAGGGTGTGCCAGAGGAGGGGACTAAAACTTCATAAAGTTTTATAAAACCAAGAGATCCTCCATTTAGAGAAGAAGATGAATCAAAATTTCATGCAGCAGTCAAACAATGCACAAATTTCTCAGTTTTCCAGATTCCAAGGTTAGCCCTTTATCCATTGTGCCATACTGTTTCTCAAGAGTAACCATGGTATCCAATAATAGCCACAGCATTATGGCTGTAATAAAAAATTTGTAATAATAGTTTAATAAATAATCTGTAATAAAAGTTTAAAAATGCTCACGTTTGGCACTTTAAGGATTAAAGAATATCTTTGTCATACTAGTGTTTTGCAGATTAAGAAACCAAGGCTCAGAAATAGAAAAGGACTTTCCCAGAATTGAAATACATAATAAGTGAGGCATTTGGATTTCGCCTCATATCTTTGAATTATCAAACATTTAAGGCCATACTGCCTTTCATTAAATTTCCAAAATATTTGCATCTTTAATATCTCATAAGCCTTGATACATAGGCAGTGACAAAAGATGTAATGGAATGCATAGTGGATAAATACAAAGTGAGGACACTCACACTTTCTTTTTGTGCTACTCATATAAATGGGGAAACAATAGAAGCACTGTTTTATTTCTTATGCAGAGAAAAATGAGCAAAATGCAAATTTTTCTGTCTGAAATGATCAAGCCAGCAGTGATAACTATAAGTCTTGTCCTGACATATGTCATAGGTGAAGGAAGCTGTAGCCAGTTGGTATGCTGGCCATTAAACTGGTCTAAAGAATACTTACATTTATGGAAGGTTTCAACAATGATATTATTTAGAAGAGAGCTTTGCTGTGAATCATTAAAGATCAACTAGAATAGTTATCCAGAATACAACATTAAAAATTGTAAACAAAAAAAAAATTGTGATTTTTTTTTCTGGTTTATTTTCCTTTGATGGGGCAGGTAGGTGGTAAAATGGACTAGTAGCTTTTGCCACTTTGATTACTGATTTCCATGTTTCCTTTAAGGGTGGAGTAAAATGCCACATTCTACAAGATGCCTTCCCCAACCTCTCTCAATTCCAATGTCTCCCTTCTGTTAATTTTTTACTGTTTATCCTACATATTGCTTGTTTTGTGTCTGTTTTCACAGTATCTGTCTCATCAGCTCCTTGAGCGAAGGGACTTTTTCTTTACCACGTTTTATCCCCAGTGCTTAACACAGTGCCTGGGACACCAAGTGCTTAATAAATGTTTGATTGATTGATTGATTTGATTCAGAAAATGAATTCAAATATATCTTCACTTAGATATTTATTAGATATGATACCCCAGGCAAGTCATTTAAAACTTCTGTTTGTCTCAGTTTTTTCATCTATACAATGAAGATGATAGTTCTACCTCCCAGGGTTGTTGAGAGAATAAAATGAGTTAATATATGTAAAATGCTTTGAAAACCTTAAAGTGTTATATAAAGTTAGCTATTATTATTATTATCATTTCATAAAACTGAAACCGTGGGAAGATTATTAGTGCATTTGCTTCAGGTAGTTGTGTACATTCTTATTTCTTGATATAATGCATAATGGAAGATTGGGGTAAGTTACAAAATGGTTATAAAATTAGTAAACTTGCAATAGATTCATGCTTCACAGGATAAATCAAATATTTTCAACTTAATAATTCTAGCTTCAAAGTAATTGTTTTATTTACATACTAGTCCTCTTGGGAATCATAAATTCTCTATGGAATATATCCCCAGAGCACGAAGACAAACTTATAATCTTGTTATAGCAGGAAAAAGAAAGATAAAGAGAAGAAATGGGAGATAGGAAGGGAGGAAGAAAGGTGAAAGTTAAGAAAGACTAGAAGTGGACATAAGTTCAGGTAACTATGAATGGAACATTTTACTTAAAAATACATTTACATTTCTCCTGCTCCCAAGTCTTCAATATAATTTTAATTAACTATATTCTTTATTGTACTTGTTCTAATATGGTCATCAACATTCCTGATCTAATATGGAGTGATCTTTATAGACTTTGGTTTCTTAGAAGGAAAGCTATAGAGAGGGAAAAGATTTGAAAGACTATCCATTCTAGGCCAAACCTCTTGGTTTTCTAGAGAAAAAGCCTGAGGCACCGTTGTCAGAACTGACCTTCCATGTCCCAGGGGAATCTGCCAGGAGGCTTAGCCAAAATACAGCTGCATTGGCTGTTCTGTCTTGGTTGTAAAGGCCAATGAATCAGAAGACTAGCTGTGAGACTTCCAATGCAACTACAGAAGGCAAATAGTGATCCCCCGAATCCCAGCATCACAAGCAGGACTTGGCCACATCCACCCAGCATGGGAAGGAAGAGACTGCACTGGCCCCAAGGTAGCATAAAACCTGCCCCCTCTTAAGGAAGCTGGGGAATATCTTCCCTTTTCTCAACCTTTAAAAATATGCAAAAAAGGCAAAAAGAGCTGTGACCATAGATAGCTGTTATGGAGATAGTGAAGAACAGACCTCAAACTCTGAGGTCACTAAAGCCAAAATACTTCCAGGTGAAGCCTTAGAGGGTGATATTCCAAGGCACTCTTGGAAGAATTCAAAAGGGATCTTAAAAAAAGAGTTAGAAGAAAAGTGGGAAAAGGAAATGAGAGCCTCTCAGGAGAGTTTGGAAATAAATTATATGAAGAAACATTAAAAAATATATTTGGTAAAAAGGAAAGAGAAAAAGATTGCTAAAAAATTGGTTTGGAGAAATGAAAAAAGAAAACAACTCTTAAAAAAACAGAATTGATAAAACAAAAAAAAATAGAACAACTCCCTAAAAATAAATTGTTGAAATGGAAAAAGAAATCCAGTCAATAGTTATATATTCTTATAAATCAGCTCAATTCTTTAAAATGAATTCTTCCCTTATGAGTGGAGTAATTGTTATTGTTCTTTGCTAAGAACATAATAACTTGAGGTTTTCCTCATAGCCACAGTTAAGGAACTATAGTCTAAAACAGGCCACAATTGTGTAATGAGAAAGAAGAGAAAGTTCAGAGAAGAAAGTTTGAGCTACAAATCATAGAGAATCCTGAGATGACTATGACAATGGGGAATGTATACTAAAAGAAAGAACTGGAGGCAAACTGCCCTAGCATCCTACTTATGGCTGATTGTATTTTCTGATGCATGTTAGTCTTCCTGTGAGAACTATGTAGAAATTTCAGAGATTTCTATCTCTATCTTTTCTTCTTCTATATGTGAATTTAGCTATATCTTCTTCATCCATATGAAAGGAGTGAGGTCATGTGCTAGCTAGGACTAGCCCTTATTTGTTTATTTTTTCTGTTTTCAAGTCATACCAGTGAATTGCCCAACCTTATACTTGAATTCCTAGCACCCAACACAGTGCCTGGCATCTGGTAAGAGAGCTCTGGCAGTACTGTAAAAATGGGTAATTCTCCTTTATTTTTTATATATTTTTATTATAATTTAGTAAATTCTACATACCCCAGGCATCCAAGTATATAGCACTCAAGATGAGCTAATAAATGATAGGTACTCCAATCAATAAGCACTTTGGTTATTCTTGGATACATCTTATGGATTCATCAGTCATTCTTGCCATTTCTGATGGAAAAGATGGTTAAATTGGACCAACATGCTTCTCAAATGTGGTTCAGATTTTATCTCTACTGAAACCCTTTCTGGATTCACCCTTCTATTAACCAAATGTCCCCCTTGGAACTCATATATTACTTTCCTTTACAATATTTCCATTAGCGGCAATTAGGTATCATAGTGGATAGAGCACCAGCCCTGAAGTCAGGAGGACCTGATTTCAAATTTGGTCTCAGACCCTTAACACTTATTAGCTATGTGACCCTGGGCAAGTCACTTAACCCCAATTGATCAGCAAAAACAACAACAACAAAACTAAATCTAAAATTCTTCCATTGATTTTGATTTTTATACAATATTATATGTATGTGTATATGTCTTTATTAAAATGTAAACTTTTTGAGAGCAGCTATAATTTTTTATCTAAACTTTATATGTTTCTCCCAGATTCCACTTACAATGCTCTGCATATAGTAGCGCTATAATGTTGAGAAAAATGATTTGAAACCTTTTTCATCTTTGAACAATGGAGGTTAGGTAACTTTCTGTTATCATAATCTAAGAACAGAAAGGAGATTGTGCTGGTTTTCATTAGCAATGTTAGAAGGAAATTTGTAAATATTTCGTTATCTAGTACCTATCCTGCTCCTGAAGAATTAATTGAGATTATATGCATGTTCCCCACAACATTATCATCATCTTCATCAATAACCATAAAAAATTTATTTCTGCCATTTGATTTTTATGTTACAGTTAATGCTCAATGTTATTTCCCACTTTAAATAGGTCCCTTCTTTAAGGCAAAAAAAAATATATTAACTAGTATCTGAAAATACTATACAACATTTGGAATTTTCAGTCCCACAGCTTTTTCCTTAGACTTGAAAGGCAGGTCTCCTTATTTGTGTTCTGCAATGTTATTCTTCTGTGATCCCATGATCTCTAGTATGTTTATGATTCTATATCAAAAGTCTTTAGTTTGCAACTCTTCTGATATATTGGATATTGCCTTTGAAACAAATAACTAGATTAAAATTGCTGCTATGATATCTGTGAAATGCAAAAGTCATGTATCCTTCAACTGGAACCTATGTAGAGATCTCTCTGCTCAGCAAGCTCAATTCTTACTTTCAAGTCTTGATAACACTTTTTAGTGTGAACCTGCCCCCACCAATAGTTAATTAACATGAAGTACTTTATTACCATGTCAGGTGTATTTTTTAGACCCATCTTTATATCCTTTCATTACAAAGAGAAAATACTGCATTGATCTGACAGGGCTCCTCTCTGTTGCATATGAAAACACATTTCCTATTTCTTATAAATGGTCTTGACTGACACAACTTCCTCACCCCTAAGGCAGTTCCTTTGTAGAAGATGCCAAAGTCTGTCTTCCTGTGAAGTATCAAGGGCTATGTTTGAAGTGCAAGAAGAATGTTCAGGGAATGCCTGTATAGAGGGAGATTACATGGTACAGCTCTGCTGTGATTGTTCCCTGTAGTATGCCTTGTCTGATGGGCGGCAGAGTCCATATGCAAACAAAGGTTATTCAGTTTTGTAACCATTACTGTGACTCTGATACTGTCTAAACAAGGGAACAGGGAAGTTAGCACAAAACCTGCTGAGTCTAGAGAGGAATAGAACACATCCTTTTCACTCCAATTTGGCTCCTTTAAAATTTTGTGGTTCTTTTACTGCATACTTACTCTATTCTCAATGCAGAATGCAAGCTTTTCTAAGGCTGCATAGCAAATAGAATCAAATGTGATATTTAGACAAATCTAATGCAGCATTTCCCCCCATTTTTTCCTATCACTATCCTGAACTGACATGCAAGAGTAGTATATCCATTTTCTTTAGTATATAGTGCCTTTTTTCTTAAAAGATATTATGTACAGTGACAGAAATTTCCAGGGAAGAAGATAACATGAAATGTTCTTTTAATGGAATCCATTCCTATTTAATAAATGTAACATCCCTTCTCTCCAAAACAAATACTGCTTATTTAAATGACTTATGGAATTCACGTAAATACAGAATTTCAGAGTTAGAATGGTTCTCATAGACTATCTTGTCCAACTAGTCATTGATCAACATCCCCTCTCCAATAGAGACAAGGGATTATAGAATTATAATAATAGTAATTGTAGTTATTATTTAATCACATATACCAAGCATTACGATAGTTGCTAGGAATATAAAGTGAACAATAGAGAATTTCTTGATTTCCCAAGAGCTCACAGTCGAGACAGTAGGTAGCACATGGTTGCTACATACATAATGTATAGATATGAAACATAAATACAAGGAGAAACTAAGTGTTTTTACTAAGGTTGTTCATGGTCATTTTTTAAAAATAGCATTTTTATTTTCAGAATACATGTAAAAATAGTTTTCAGCATTCACCCTTACAAAATCTTGTGTTCCAATTTTTCTCCCTCTCCCCTGCCATAGAGAGAGCAAGTAATCCAATATAGGTTAAATATGTGAAATTTTTTCAAACATTCCCATATTTATCATGCTGCACAAGAAAAGTCAGATCAAAATGGAAAAAAATGAGAAAGAAAAAAAGCAAACGACAACAACAACAACGAGAGGTGAAAATATTGTTGTTTTTCACATTGGGTCCCATATCTCTCTCTGGATACAGATGACTCTCTCCATCGCAGGTGTCTTAGAATTGTCCTGAATCACTCCATTGAAAAGAGCCAAGTCTATCACAGTTGATTATCACATAATCTTGTTTTTTTGTACAATGTTCTTTTGGTTCTTCTCCAAATACAACATGAATAAATGCTAAAAATTAGCATCGGTTCATGTAAAGTCTCTCCAGGTCCTTCTGAAATCATCTGATCATTTCTTATAGAACAATTATATTCTATTGCATTCATATACATGGCCATATTTGAACCTAGTTCCTCAGAATCTAGATTCAGTGCTTTTTCTCATATATTATTTTTTTTCTTTTTGAGAGACAGTTCTTTTTGAATCATGTGTAGGTAAATGTGATCCTAGGTAGATTATTTAATTCCTATCTTTTTCAGTTTCCTTATTTTTAAAATGAAGAGGTTAGGGGCAGCTAGGTGGCACAGTGGAGAGAGCACCAGCCTTGAATTCAGGAGGACTTGAGTTCAAATCTGTCTCAGACACTTCACACTTCTTAGCTGTGTGTCTCTGGGCAAGTCACTTAACCCCAGCTTCAGGAGAAAAAAAAAGAAAATGAAGAGGTTATATGGTTTTGGAGGTGTTTTCCAGTTCTCAATCTGTAATTTCTGCCAGTTTTTTGAGGGGAGGCTTTAGCAGATGAGGAAAGGTTTCATGTAGAAAAGTGGTATTGAGCTGAGTTTTGTGGGAAACTAAGACTTTTGAAACATGCAGATGGAAAGGAAACAGTTCATATTCATTTAGCACTCATTAACCATTCATTAAGAGTACAAGAGGCTTTAGTTTCATTAATTTTTACAATTTTGTCTATAACAAGTAGATGCTATTTTTATTCCCAGTTTACAGATAAGGAAACTGGGCCTCAATTTAAATAGCAAGTGTGTCTCTGTAGTAGGAACTTTCTTTCTTTTTCTTTTCTTTTCTTTTTTTTTTTTTTTAATTAAAGCTTTTTATTTACAAAACATATGCATGGGTAATTTTTCAGTATTAACCCTTGCAAAGCTTTCTGTTCCAAATTATCCCCTCCTTTTCCCCTACCCCCTCCCCTAAATGGCAGGTAGCCCAATACACATTAAATGTGTTAAAATAAATATTAAATCCAGTATATGCATACATATTTATACAGTGAATGGAGCATCAGCTTTGAATTCAGGAGGACCTGAGTTCAAATCTATATACAATAAAAATGGGATCAATAAGGGAAAAAATGGGAAAGAAAACAAAATGCAAGTAAACAACACCAGAAAGAGTGAGAATGCTATGTTGTGCTCCATACTCAGGTCCCATGGTCCTCTCTTTGGGTGTAGTAAAAACTTTCAATATTTTCTGGCTTTAGCACTATAGCTACTATAACATGCTGCCTCTCAAAACTATGTGGCACAGTAGAAGGTATAATTAGGCAGTCTGAGGATTTCAGTTCAAATACTAATTATAACACATATCACTTATATCACTTTGTACAAATAACCTCCCTTGGCTTCAATTTCCTTCTTTGCAAAAGGAGGACATTGAACTAAATCACCTTTGAAGTAACTTCCAAATGCTAAATCTATGATTTGATAACACTTAGCATTTGTAAAGAACTTTAAAAATATATCTTTTGACCCTTTCCAAAACTTTATGATATACATACTATAGATATTAATAAAATAATTTTGCCAATGAGAAGAATTACACTCAGAGATTTTTAAATGTGGAACAGTTAATAAATGTCTTTGGCTTCCTAGCACCAAACTCAACATTCATTTACTTATGTTGTGCTTAAGTTAGAATTAACATTGAGGTCAAGTAATTAAACCTAATTTTACAAATGAGAAAACTGAGTTGCAGGAAGATTGGCATCCATAAAATCATTAGGTATCTTTTGGGAAAGGAACCTTTTGTTGTTACAAAAATATTTTAATAAGAGTTTTAGTTTAGAACTTGATGAAATTAATGCAATCATTTGTCAGTAGAAATATCTGAAGAACTTCGTCTTGGATATTCTCTTCTATTTGGATTTTGACACTGTTGAGAGGAACATGCTTTTTTTTCTTATGCCTTACTTGATTATAATTCACAGAAATTCCTTAAAGTTTTTGTTGTTACATCTGCTATTGCTTCATGACCATCAATAAAGAAGAAGCCATTATTTCCATAGGCATCCTTCCACTTGGGATAGTTGTCTTAGAAAGTTATTTCTTAAATCAAAACCCAGTTTTCCTCTATGTGAATTCCATTTGATATCAATGAAATTCATTTAACACTCCCCCCAATAATCTCAATGATACTAACTCATATGAATATATTGCTTTCATATCCTTTATCTCATTTTTGAATTGCAAATTTGCAAACTGATAAAATTACAATTACATTTATCCAGATTTCTATAGAATTAAAAAGAAAAGATAAATTTCAGTTGAGTAGAGGCAACCTGATATAATACATAGAGAATGGGCTTGAGTCAGGGAGGCCTAATCCCATATTAAACACAAGTAACCTTTGGCAATTATTTATTTGTGCCTATCAGTGTCTGACATATTAGAAGGATTTAATAAATAATTTTTAACCAATGACATTCTAGCTATATTAAGTTATATGTCGAGATTTAGTCATAAATTAGTTGTTTCTTAGGTTAGTAGAATTTGAATGCTTCAAGTTTCCCATACTGATAAAATTAGAGATACCTTACATATAGTAACATAGAGGCTTTGTGAACCTAACACCAGTGATGTAGAATCTGTAATCTCAAGTTAAAAGAAATTTCATAGGTTATCAAATCTATACTTGTACTAAAATTCCCTCTGCAATATTAGAGAAATAACAATATACTTTTGCTTAAAGACTTGTAGAGATATGAAATTCAGTGCCTTCTAAGATCATTCATTCAAATTTTGATTGCAGTAATTTTTATTGTTAAAGCTTTTTATTTTTCTAAACATTCATCACAAGATCATTGGAACTGGCCTGGATCATCTTATTGTTGAAAAGAACCAGGTCCAAGGGGCAGCTAGGGGGCGCAGTGGATAGAGCACCAGCCCTGAATTCAGGAGGACCAGAGTTCAAGTCTGGCCTCAGAACTTAACACTTCCTAGCTGTGTGACCCTGGGCAAGTCACTTAACCTCAGCCTCAGAAAGAAAAAAAAAAAAAAAAAGAACCAGGTCCATCAGAATTGATTGATCATTGTATAATCTTGTTGCTATGTACAATGATGCCATCTAGGGAAGGGGGTAGGGGCTTATTAAATACTAGATTACTATAGTCATTGACTGTTTTGTCCTGTGAACCTAATCTATTCCATTGATTGACTACTGCATTTCTTAGCCTGTACCAAATGGTTTTGATGACAATTGCTTTGTAATATAGTTTTAGATTTGATACAGCTAGGCCACCTTCATTGATTGTACTAATTTTTAGGAAATTTTTCCTAATATGAAGCTAAAATCTGCAAGCAGAGTCCCCAAATCTTATAATAATGCTCAGGGAAGGAATACAATAGAATTTATTAAAATTGAGGGATTTTTATTCTATTCCTTAAGTGAAGTGTTTTTCTTTTTGAGTTTCATTTTATTGTCAACATGTACAGCATAGTGATTAAATTTAAATGTTTCTAATATAAAATCTAACACCAACATCATATAAGTAGTCCCATTTAATCAATGTTGAAGTAATTTGCCCATTTTCCACTTTTGCTTTTGCTCTTTTTCAGAACCAAGAATAACAGGCAGAATCTTTTTTCCATTCTACATTTGGGGTGGATAATTCCCATTCCAATATCCAGCAAACCATTTTCAAATGACTTCATGGAGAAACCACAGGAAATTAGATAGCTCAGTCACTTCTAAAATCATGTCAGAAATGTCCAAGAAAAGCATCACACATTAAAGATAGATCACATTTAAAGATGCCAGATTAAGTGAAGTATGAAAAGCAAACTTTGAAGACAGTTTTATTTGTGAATTTGAGCATAGGCCCAAATTAATTCTCTGGTTTAAATCAAATTATATTTTGGATTCAGCAAAACAATATATATTGAACAGAACTTCTTTATACTAGTTAGGGCATATTCATCTTCTGAAGTGTTGATTGGCTATAGAGTTAATGACTACAGATAATGGATAGCCTATTTTCAAGACAAAAGCACTTGAGAATCTGCTTTTAAATAGCATATATCATCAGGATGATTGGATTTTTAGGAAATTCAAAGCAATATCTAGGTTGAGAGGTCATTTTCAAAATTGTATACAAGAATCCTTTTTCCCCATTCTTCAGGGCTGGTAGTTATGTCTAATAATGGTATATAACCCATAAATAGATGATTATTGGATGAAAACAAACAAAAAACAGCCAGGTTATGTGTAAGTCTATATCAGAGAAGCAGTATTCTATTCAGATACCAATTTTTTAATATAGTAAAGAATATGTTCATTGTTATATGGTTGTTAGATATTGAACATAAGAAATGCCAAATAATTAAAAATGAATATCACACAGAGGGCAATGGAGAGAAGCATGGTGGGTATGAGCAGATTTCAAACATATAACAAATAAGGAACAATTAAAAATAGCAGGAATAAAGTATTTAATAAGAAAAAAATGTAAAATTGAAAAAGACAGCTGATCACATGGCAAAGTAAGGAGTAATAATAGTATAGTCTTATATCCTCCACCTACACCCTTGCACTGTCAAAGCAAAGTAGATGAAAGCACCTAGCATTTTGAGTGACACCCTCTGTGGGATAAGATTTTCTGAGATAACAATGGAAGAGCCACATAAGATGCAAAGGCTTGCATGGGCTTTGACTTGGATAATTAGAGGGAATATATAAATTGATGTTACCACAGATCTGAATTTGAATTTGAGTAACCAACAGACATTCAATATGTCTGAGGTAAAGATTCATAGAGGATTGGCTTAGCACAGTTTCTGGCCCGTAAAAGATGCCTAATTAATGTTTTTGACTGATTTATTAAACTTCACTCTCCATAAGATAAGGGACAAGGGAAGGAGGGAATTAAGAAAGGAAAGGAGTCCAAAAGCAAAAAGAAGCACTTTGTTGCACTAGCTGGCTTGGCAATCAGTCAGAACCAATGCAGCAACTGTAACAATTTAAACTGTTCCTGCATGTTGTTATGGTGACTGACAGTTCAACCATTGGTGACAGTGTTAAAAAAATGGAGCAGGCACATTTATTTGTACCCCTATCACTTTTTCGCTGCCCCATTGCTAGAAATTTCCTGTATTTATTCTAGTATCCTAGTGTCAGTCTCATTTGCAACCAGGACATCTGAAAACTAACAGCTTAAAGAGTATTCTTAATTTCTGCTGGATTCCAACATTTATTGCCTTTAACTATTTGAAGATCACATCAATAAAAAAATTGTGTGCATCATTTCCATAAATATCACAGTCGTGTGAGACCATATGTTTCAGATTGAAAGTAAGAAAAGCATCATAAACCTTAGGCTTTCCACAGATACCTGGAGGATTAACATTATTATGCTAATACTGTACATAAGCTATCCTGTGGGATGATGTGCCAGGTACAGAGGCTGCTGCCCCCTTTGATGAAAGGCTTTGATTCCTCCCAGGACCACAGACTATCTATCCACAGGGAAAAAGAAAAATACCCTGAGAAATCTCTCACAAACTCTTCCTTTGCTATTCAAGTTTTACTTCCTAAGGAAACAATTGAAGATTATTCCAGGTGTCTGAAATAATAATATATAGTACAATCAGATTCCTTCCAAAAAAAGCCAAGAAAGGTTTGGCAACCCTCCCATTCTGTGCTCCCAACTTTGCAGCTAGAATTCAACCATATGGCACAGTATTTGATCCAATAAAGATGTTTTCCTGGCAACGGGGGATGAATAGGCATGACCTACCGGGGCTGATCATTTTCTTGCTTACATCAGAAAAAAATGTTACATGCATAAAGGAATTATTTTGCTCCATGTAATGTAAGATAGATCATTGTATTCTAATTTCCTGATAAGCTCTTGTCAACCCGACAGAACTAATTTGTAATCACAGCTGGTAGATGATTTCATCTGCCTGCAATTAGAGTGGAGGTGAATAAGTAAATGTCTCCACACTGACAGAGGCAGATGTAAGAACAGACATTCTGTGAAAAATTTCACGTGCATCAAAGTTTCCTCTACAGGTTCATGTCAGTTTGACCTCTGACAGTCCTGCTTTTTGGGATGTATGGATAGAATCAATCTTCAGGGATAAACCTCTTATCCACAAACCTGTTCAGCCCTATCTTGTTGTAATGGTCATCTCCCTTCTTTGACTACAGCAGCTTTAGTGTCAAGAGTTTATTTTGGAACTGAAGTATGAATGAGAGTTGGGAAGGTAAGATCAGGAAGAGGATAAGCAGTTTATAAGACTTTACAATCTAATATTGGGAAGGATGAGCAAGTGGGAAAATGTCTGAGATTTTTTTTCCCCCAGAAAAAAAGCTTTTTGCATTTCAAGAAAAAAGAAATTTAAATCATAACTTCATTATATATTTAAAGGAATGGCAAGTTGTATATAATGGATTTGAAGATTTATATGCAATTTAAAATTATATTATATTATGGAAATACTTTTTTATTCCATAAATTAAAATACATTTTAAAAAATTAAAAATGGAATTTATCTGTGTACTACTTC
Source organism: Sminthopsis crassicaudata (assembly GCF_048593235.1). NCBI lineage: Eukaryota > Metazoa > Chordata > Mammalia > Dasyuromorphia > Dasyuridae > Sminthopsis > Sminthopsis crassicaudata. The sequence continues at coordinate 218,018,579 of NC_133618.1, forward strand.
CCTAAAAGTTTTGTTTCCACATCATTGAGTTTGGGTTTCTCTTGAGCCTCAATATGTATATAGTCCTGAGATTAAAGGAGATATTTCAGGAAGCTTTGGGGAAATCATATATAGACCAGGAAATTATCTTTTCACCAATTCTAATTTAAAATACATATACATATATATATATATATATAAACACATTGTATATGTTTATGTATATGTATGTAAATTGTATACATTCATGTATATATTTATAATATATGTAATAAACATATATACACACATCTTTACACACATACATACACATATATTCATTCAGTACAAGTCAAAATTCAAGAGATCATTATTGGTTTTTAAAAGACAAAGTAGAAAGGGAAGGAAAGGTTTGAAAGGCTCCTTTTCCTAAACAAACACATAGTCCTCTCCCACCCCTCCCAAAAATTCTCTTTCTTTTCCTAAAACATCAACATCATTGCTGCAAACTACTTTTCTTGAGTTTACTTATCTAGATATATTCCACTATTTATCTCAAAAGTATTTTGTTTTCATTTCACTGACTTTTCCATCCTTCACTTCACATCTTATCCATGTTCATGGAGTGACAAAATTTATTTACAGGAAATTTTTATCTATGAATGACTTGTAACATTAAGAACTTGTTATGCATAATCAGTATCTACTTCTGTAGATGGCTATAGCCATGTTTATTTTGGTGTCCTCATGAGAAGACACTATGCATTGGTACTTTTTATTATACTCCATATTCCCTGATACTATGTCATAAAAGAGATGGACCCTGTCTATGACTATGCCTAATGACATAGAAACTGATCATTTTATTCTTTAAAAATCAAACTCCTGATTTAATGATCATTCCATGAAGTCTCCTTTAATGTTTCTTTGGGAGGAGAATGTTGTTGTCCCTTAGTTTTACTGTCTTCATTCTTGTTACTATTGCATGTCCCCCTCAGTGAGACTACTTAACTACCAAATTTAAATTTCATGTTTCATGGTAGGCTTGGACAAGTCATTTAACTTTCTTGGATCTCAATTACCTCATTTTAAAAAACATTTTTAAAAACCCATTTTTTAAAAATGGGGTTGAATGAGATGCCTCTGATAGTCTTGTACCTATTTCCTGTGATCTAATCCTAAAACTTTACAACTTTTTTCAAAGAGCACTGGCCCTGGTACAGACTCCATGAAGCAAAGGGAGCTAAAGCTTATATTGTATTCTATAATATTCTGGCAAATGCAGAAGGAAGTTTAATCAAGGCCAATAGGATTTTTTTAGTCCAGAATGTTTTGTTTTTGTTTTCTGTTCACTTAACATTTGTATCTGCAGGGGCTTGAACTTAGTAGGCATTTAATAAATGTTTGTTGAATTGAATTGTGGCTGTTGTCATTCCATTAGACCTTTAAGCCATTGTACTAAATATAAAAAATAACTTCAACTATTATGTATGTATATTTTCTTCCTCATTTTGAATAATGTCATTAATGTTATTTTAAAAGAAATTTTCTTTCCTTTGGATATGTTGGCTCTAAGAAATTTTCTGTATTCCTAAACATGATATTATGACCCCCAAGCGATATACCAAAATATTTTTCTATGGAAAACATCTCCATTTTTATAATGGAAGTCAATGAGAAAAACAAGATGTAATACACAGAAATGTGCTTTACAAAAAGCACATTAATTTGAGGGAATACTTGTAGATGTTACTTTGTACTTTTAAAATGCCATATTAATTATAATAACTACAAACTAGATAAGCTTTAGCATTCTGAAAAAGAAAAATCCTACTTCAGTATTTTATGCATTACTTTTTCACTGCGCTTTTCCCAATTTCCTCTTTCCATTCTGAGTACATAAAGACCTCTTACTCCCCGAAAACCTCATGTCTCCACTAAGCATCAAATCTAATGACATTGTTCAATTAGATTTAACAAGAATTTCTCAAATGTCTACTATGTATGTAGAGTATTGTACTAGGATCTTGGTATACAGAGCCCAAAGAAGGGATTGAGAGATGCTGGATGAGGGGGCTGAGAAAATGACTTAAAATTGTTAACTATTCTCCTGACAGAGGAATGGCATGATTCAAGTTAGGATATGACAAATACACTAATGAGTAAATGGCAAAATAACTGGAGAAGAGAGAATACAAGCACTTTTATATTACTTATTATCAGCATATTAATTAGTCAAGATGCTGCTTCTGCTTCTTCCTTCCTTTCTTCTTTCCTTCCTTCCTTCCTCCCTCCCTCCCTCATTTCTTCCTTCCTTCTTTCTTTCTTTCTTTCTTTCTTTCTTTCTTTCTTTCTTTCTTTCTTTCTTTCTTTCTTTCTTTCTTTCTTTCTTTCTTTCTTTCTTTCTTTCTTTCTTTCTTTCTTTCTTTCTCTCTCTCTCTCTTTCTTTCTTTCTTTCTTTCTTTCTTTCTTTCTTTCTTTCTTTCTTTCTTTCTTTCTTTCTTTCTTTCTTTCTTTCTCCTCCTCTTCTTTTTCTTCTTCTCCTTCTCCTCCTTCTTTTTGCCCTTCTCCTTTTTCTCCTTTTTAATCTTTCTCTCTCTTTCATTCTTTCTTCTTTTTTCTTCTTTCTTTCATTTTTTTCTTCTTCTTCTTTTTCTTCTTACTTCTTCTTCTAGAAGCATCTCTGCCCAAAGTCCTCTCATTTCTTCCAAGGAAAAGTTGATACCCATGTTAACTTATGTTCAAATACTTTGTTTCCTAAAACAGTGTCTAAAAAAGTGCCTATCCTTCACTGAGGAGGTTTACAGTCTCAGCTATCCTTTAGCTGGTGGGAATACTCCTAACCTTAAGAATAATCCATCTAATAATGCCAATTTCCAGGTATTTTGATGAAATAGGACTTCATTTTCCTGAATTTTTTTGTTCATTGTTTGATAGAGTGTCTAAAAGATAGTTTATGGATCAAAGTGATTGGTTCACACTTGCCTAAAGCAGAGCGTGTGTACTAGAACAGCTGATTTACACAAATCTACCATAAGAAAATACCCAGTTTACAGAGGACCTGAATTATAGTGCATAGGGGAAGGCATAGTTGACATTTTGTAGGTATATTTAAACACATCATGCATTTCTTATTACCTGTCTTAATAACCTGTTTTCTTCTCATTTCTATGTTTTCTAATTCTGCTCCTCTTAAATTTCCATTAATGAGTAGCAAATCCAAAAGGAATTGAATCAAAGAGCCTAAGATCAAGATCAGGAAGATTAAACTCTTCAAATTCATGTGAAAACCTTCCTATTTCAATCTTAGTTTTCTCTCCCAAATGAAGTTCCTATTGTCATAATGTTTGGATTAAACTCAGAGGACACTGAGGGCGAAAACTCAGTGAAAACATAATTGAAACACAGAGTGGGGTCTGCTTTTGCAGTTTGCTTTTGCCCTCCCATCTCTCAAGCATTTTCTTCTTCCCCTCTCCTGCTGAGTCTCTGAGCAGCTGCCTAGAAGGGCAATTCTGAGCCATTGATTCCAATAAATTCAAATCTACACTTTATTGAGTCTTTTAAAAAGCCATTTTCCATCCTGCTTTGATAAAATACATAGCAGAGAAAATTATAGATGTAGAATTATGCAACTTTCTCATTGTTCTTACATCAGCTCTTTGTGGTCTGGTTTATATTGCCACCACTCTATTGAAATACCTCTTCATGATAGAGCACAAGTGCTAACTCCTTGAGTGACCTTGGACAAGTAGCTTAATTTCCCTTGGCTTCAGCTTGCTCGTCATGACAAACTTAAGTTATATTACCTTTACCAGTTTTAAAACTATATGATTCCTTTTGCACATAGTTCTGATTTCTCCATGGAATCACAGTTCTACTGTCTTATTGACCCCCTCGAAGCTACTACAAAACAATATCAGTTTGCTGAACCTGCCCTTCCATCTAATTTCTCATATTGCCAGTCCTCTATTTTTTCACTTGGATTTCTGTAATCATCCCCTTGTTGACTTGATATTTTCAAATTTCTCCCTCACTGTAATTGATCTTTCTACTGTACTGCCAATGCAATTCTGATCATTTCCTCACTCAAAGATAGTTTACAAAAATGCTGAAGTAAAATGCAAAATCTTTAATCTAGTATTTGAAGCTCCATGCTCTGACCCTAATTTGCTATTTCAGACTTTCATTAGTTTCTTTCACAGGCACTACCTTCAAGTAAACTGAATCACTCGCGATGGATCCAAACATGAACTTCTTTATCCCATCCTAGTGTCTTTTATAGTGTGCTCTTCACCTGCAATGTATACACTCTCTGAGGACAACTGGTTTCAGTTTGTAAATTGACACAATTTTCCTTCTTTCCTGTCTCTTAACCCCCACACAAAGGCCTTGGCATCCACTTGATAAACTTTGGATCCACTTGATGAACTTTCCTGTTGGGCAAACTTTCTCTACTTGATATAACCTATTATACTTTTGGATAACTCTATTTATTAGGAAGCCTTTCCTTTTATTGAAACAGATTGTCTTGTTTCAATTTCCTCTCATTGATGCTTCTTTTAGTCTTTGACTTTTAGGAACTAGTACAATCCCTCTTTCTGATGACAATATATCAAATATTTGAAGGCAATAATATCATTCTCCCTAAGTCATCTCTTTCCCTTCTCCCTATCCTTCTATCTCTTGCTGTTCAATTGTCATTTTGTTAAAAATTTCACTAGTCCTTCAGAACTCGTTCAAATGCTACCTATATAAGCTCCTTGAAAGCCTTTAGCCTTTCTTTATATCTACAGTATCTGGTAAATAATAAGAACTTAATTAGTAAATATTATTTCTTCCAATTAGAAGTAAGACTTTTCTCCTCTGAACTGTACATCAATTTTGTACCTGTCTAATGGGACCAATGGGACTGTCTAATGGGAATTTCTATCTTAACAGTAGAGGCCTGTGTATTGTCTTGCAATGTCCTGTTAGCTTTGTAAGGGGAAGACCTGAGACTTAATTTTCTTATTTCAAGAGAATGTAGTATAGACAGGGCTCAGCATATTGAGAGCATTTGATCAATTTTTGGTCAACTGATTGTCTAACTGTTGAGAAACTGTCACAAAGTAGATGCAGAGTTAGTCTTGGAGTCAAAAAAAAAAAAACCTCTAAATTTTAATCCTGCTTTAGACACTTATGAGCAAAGTGTCTGGACAAGGCACTTAACCTCTTAGTGATCCCAACAGCCTTCTGAGATTGCTTATAGGTTTCAGAGAAACTGAGGATTTGCTTTGATAGGAAAAGCTTCCTCGTGCAGTGAACTCTGTACAAATTAAATCATACATCTAACTTAAAAAGGAGAGAAAAGCCTTTATGGAATAGAAGTCTGTTCATTTGTTGATTTGAAGGAAACAGTTTTTTTTTTTGTTTTGTTTTTAATCATTGGGCATAAAATCTTCAATATTATCTTTGTTCGCTATACTTTGTAGTCTTGAAATGTATGGGCTCAATCTCTATTTAAGAGTTGGAAAAATACTGACATTTGGCAGCATCAATAAAGTTAATAATATTGTAAAGTGATCTAAGCATGATAGCATCAAACTATCGCTGTTACAGAGAACATGAAACAAGATAGGAATCAGTGAGGGAGAAGGCCCTATTTCTCCCGGAAAAAAAGGATGAAATCTCTCTGCTGGGTATAAGAACCCTTTAGATGTGTCAGATGCACAGTTCAGATATTACTCAACTAGACTTTTGCTCAACTGTGAAAATTGATCCATTTAAAAAAAAAAAGTTTGAGTCTGAATTACAAGCCTAATATATTTATTTAAGGAATAGCTGCTTTAAGCAATGATTTCTGGCTGACTCCTTGCCTTTACCCATCCTTGGCCTAGATCACAGGCGGGCTGAGTTCTTGGTTTTAGACTTCAGGGTGGCCGGATAAATTCTACTGGGCCTGGAGGGAGGAAATGAAAGGGGATTCTGAGGATATCTACTAAGACTGAGGCATTGAGTACTTATTGAGACAAAGCAGAAGGAAAAAGGATGCCTTAAAGTTACGTAATATCTTTTAAACAGTTTTAAAATAAACTATAATATTTTTCCATTAATGTCACTTTTTAGAACTATTTGTGTTTGGAAATGGTACCCTTAGCAGGTAGTTTATCTCTATTGTTTCTCTTTAAACAAAAGCTGGGGGATTACTTAGTTAATAGCCAACACTGATCTAGAAGGAGGTTTGTGTTCAGCTATTAAACTATATAACTTCTGAGGTCATATGATTGATTTTGAGTTGAAAAGCACTACCATCCAGTCCAAACCCATTTTACAGACGGGAAGCATGATGTCAACAGGAGTTAAATGATTTGACCAGGTCATACAGCTACCAAGTATTTGAGTCTGCACTTGAGATAATTCTGAGAAATCCATATAATCATCACACCAGCCTTGAAGTAGGAGAAGAGTTTACAGCAAGTTTTCCCTTTCTACCATGAATGACCTCTCTGGAGCAGCTATTTCCAGTGCCATACCAAGAAAAGATAAGAATAGTGACCAGGAGAAAGTATTGGACAAAGGACATAGGAATAAGGAGAAATAATTTGAGGGGTGTAATAGTTAGAACACTAATGTTGTAGGCACATTTGCTCAGTAAAGGCACTAATTCATTGTTCAACTCTGTACTAAAAAGTGTATCCCTGGAACTATTTTCTCATTTTTAAGTCTTGACTTACTTTATTACCTCAAAGAATTGTGTAGAAAAACCTATCAAAGCAATTTAATTGTCAAATAATAATAGCAAGAATAACAATAATGGTACTACCACTGTGACATTTTTGCAATGTTTTAAGACTGCCTTGGTCTAAAACAGGCCTCTACTAATTACCATAAACATATTTCCAGCACTTTCATTTGGCCTAAAAGGAAAAACAAAATCTCTCAGATAAAGTCTTACTCTTTCACAACGTTGCTTCATTTCAGAAGGAACTCCCCAAAGCTCACTTGATATTTAGGTTGAGGAGATAAATTACTTTCAGCTCCCATCATGCCTTTGTCTGCTAGTATTAGAAACAAGTAAAGTATTCAGAATTTCCACACCTGTAAGAAGGCCCTTAGTGTTAGCACATTGGCTGGGGCAAACACTGCCCTACTTCCCTGGGACTCCAACCAGATGGGTCCTCCTTATACTTAAAATATCAATAGCTTACATAAATTTTATGTAAAACATTAAGATAGCAAATGTGCTTTCCTCATAAGTCTATGAAGCATATGAAATAACATCCCCATTTTACAGACAAATCAACTGAAGCTCAGTGAGAAACAATTTTTTCCAAGTCATACAGCTAGAATTTTGCAACCTCTCTTCTTACTATAAACCCAGCAAACATAAATTTTATTCCATTTATGAACAATGTGTTCCCAATGCAAGTGAAATCACAAGGCTAGTCCAGTCAAGTCTTTTGGCTAAGAGATCATAATTTGTCATTCTGAGCAGATTTAGCCTTTTGAGATCTGGCCTTCTTAATGTGGTTAAGGTTAGTGCTCAGGCAAGTCCTATTCTTACCAAGGTTTAAACAATGCATTTTTCATGGAAGTGATTGAGATTGGGAGTGGGGAGGGAAGTTCTGATTCATAGAGCATCCAGTCAAAGGAGTTATCAATAATGTAAGTAATACTGGGGAAACAATTGTGATGACAGCAAATGTCCCAATCCTGAAGGGAGGATTAAGAGGAATGACATAATAATAATAATAATAATAATAATAATAATAATAATAATAATAGCAGAATACATTTTTGTTAGTACTAACTTCAACCTGCCCGAGCCCTTGGTGAGCCTTGGCAGACTTTCCCTGACTTTCTCTCACTCTGACACTAATATTTTCTTTACTACCCATGGGCATTAATCTCCCTTAGGGACAGAACCTTCACAGAGGTAACTGGAAGAGCCAGGTTCCTAGCTTGTTGTTTAATTGAAGCAGTTTAACTTTGTCTGATGAATAAAAATTGATGGTCATGAAGAAAACAAAGCTGTTTCCTCTACTTTAGACTTCAGTTTCAGGAGATGCTAGTGGGCATGTCTTCATTAATCTCAACTAGCACAATGAAATAGAGGAACGGAGAAAGTCTCTGAGAAATGTGGAGGCCTCCAGAACTAATGTATACATTAGAATATAAATGCTTTGAGAATTGAACCAACAAATCCAAGGACTTGTGTCCTTGCTGGATACACTGTGACTGATAGGTTCCTTTGGGTGTCATTGCTTGATAGCCTGCAAAGAAATTCATTCACTTTTGTTTATCAGGTTGCTTAAAAATAAAGAAAAGCTTCAAAAGGCAGGTTCCATGGCTACTTATGGCTTGGGAAAATGACTGTGTCTATTTTGCTGGGCCTTTATGAATGAAAGACATCAGTATAAGTGAAGATTCTGGTATAAGTGGAGTTGCAGGAGGGATTTCAATACAGTTTGGATATAGCTGCTCTTTGAGTGTAGCCCTGAGCAAGAGGACTCAAGGATTCCAAAGTGGGGAGCCTTGCTAACATGTTTTCTCTTATGTTCTTTTTTTCAGTGACATTCAATGACTGTAAAGGAAATGACAAGCTGAGATTTGATGTCTCCAACTCCTACTTCCAGGTGAAGCCAGATGGGGCTTTAGTTGCCCTGAAAAACATATCAGATGTTGGCCCAGCTTTATTCATCCATGGTCGATCATCCAACGCAGAAGACATGGCAGAAGTTGTGATTGTTGGTGGCAAGGACAGTCCCGGCTCCTTAAAGGTAATAGTGGTTGGGGATGAAAATACCCATGACAATTTGTTGGTCTTATGCAATAAAAAACTCCCATCTTTGGATGATGGGTTTCCTTTTTTTATGAAAGTTTTTTGGACCTAGAAAAAGACACTGAGTTGTAGTGTTCAATTTTCATGTACTTTTCTTTCAAGAAGTAGCTCCTATTGAGGCGCAAACCTTGGAAGATGAATAAGATGCATACTGTGTCCCTCACACTTGATCTCTGTTTCCCATAAAAAGTGTGTGTTTTAATGCCCAAGTTACTGAACACATTCTACTATCTATACAAATAACTTATGCTTACACCAAAAAGCTGAATGGCATCTTCCCTTTGCCTCTGAGAAAAGGGGAAAAGAGAGGGAAGGATGACTGGATTGGAACTCCATTTTCTTTTTCTTCCTATCATCATTTCTCTATCCTTACCTTCTTCTAGCTCCAAAAGTCCCCTCAAATCCACTGTGTACTAGGAATTTCCCTTTCTATTGTACAGGCTAGAATCTTTTCTGATGACTCTTAAAGAGAAAGTTTGGCTCCAGATTCAGTGCCTCCTCCCTCCCTATTTTTTTAAGACAATACTAAAATATCTTTCCTGGCTCCAATGACCATTTTAACCAGGCTGTAATTCAAAATAAAAACTATCATCATGATATATTTTCAGGAAGGCAGTCATAAAGAAGATGGCTCTTGTGTTCTTGTAGTAATAAAGGTAGCTGGCCCCAAGGGTTGTTCTAATTGTAAAAGGTGCTCTCAGGAACAAAAGTAACTTGCCCTTGGGTTCCCACCATTATAAACAATGTTCCATTTGGTAATGTTATAATTTATATAATGAATGTGAATGATTTTTGCTTTCACTGCCAGTGATTTGTAAATAGCTACCTGCTGACTCTGTATAAATGTGGTATCATTATGCTATAGGTAACATGTGATCTTTGTTCATTGTGAGAGCCATGGTTTGGTGCCCCGAAATAGATGCTGATAAAATTTCTGGTTATAGAGATGGGATTAGGAGGTCATCAACATGCTTGACATTAGGAGGTCAAACAGGACCATTTTGGAGAATGAGCCTAATATCTGATTTACTATGAAAAGCCATTTAGATTTGGGATCTGTCAGGCCCTATCCTTCTAATCTTAATACTGCCATCTAAGAAAACATGACCTTGGCAGAAAAACAAAACACAACAAAAGCAACACTGAAGGCCATTGAAGAAAAACAAACAAAAAAACATACAACTGCTTTACACTGCTAAGTAGTACCTAGTACCTCAAGGATCTGCAAAAACTCTATTTCAATTCATATCCTAAATAATTGCAGTCAAATAAGGAACATGCTAAGCAAGCAAGCATACTAATAACAGGCAAAATATTTTAGCAAGTGAAATATTGAATTTAGACTAATCAGATAAATTTGGGTTCCAATCCTGACTCTAAATCTTATTTTTATGACTTTTGACAAAACACTGAATCTCTCTCAGCCTCAATTATCTAATTTACAAAAATATCTAACTTACTGATATCTTAATCTTGTTTTAGAGCCAAATCTATAGGCCTATTATATGAAATAAGAGGATATTCCCATATTAAATATTGTTATGATGCCATTATTTTTTTACTTTCCTCTGAGGTATCAGTTTTCTCCAGGATAATAAAACTATAAACACAAGGTTATTTCTCCCATTTTCCTGAGAAGAAAACTGAGTCTTAGTGAGGTTAAATGACTTACCCAGAATCCTACCAATAATAAGCATCAGAAGTAGAATTTTAAGTCAGGTTTTCTGGACTATAGGGCAAGTGTTCTATCTGCCATTCAATTTTGTATTTAAATTTAAATAAAGTACTTTCCTCACAATAAACCTATAATAATAACAAAAACCACCACTGCAAGAGTAATAACTCATATAGGATATACTATGTGCCAGGCACTGAGCTTTACAAATATCCTTACAACATTCTGCAAGATAAGTTCTATTACCTCTACTTTATATTTGAGTTCATTGAGACAAGTAGTTTAATTGGTGCTTAAAGTCACATCGCAAATAAGTATCTGAGGTTGGATTTGAACTCAGGTTTTCCTGATTGCAGGTCCAACATACTATCTATTGTATCATGTATCTACCTAAGGAGGGAGGTAATGCAAGGATTTATTTTTATAGATAATATCCTTAGAAAATACAAGAAGAATAATTTTGATTCTAAATTCAGTGAATTATTCATAATTTTCAGATTTGCATCAAAGTAACCCTAACTGTGAGGGGAGTCAAGAAATAAAAATGTGCAATAAGAATGAGGAAATACTCCTCAGGGAGTAAAAGAAGTAAAAATAGCAGCAGTCCAATATAGGTTAAACATGTGCAATTCTTCTAAAATATTTCCATATTTGTCAAGCTGTGCAGGAAATATCAGATCAAAAGGTGAAAGAAAAAAAAAAGGAGAAAAAAGTAAACAACAATTACAGAAAATAAGGTTAAAATGCTATTCTTTGACCATATTCAGTTTCCATAGTTCTCTCTCTCGATATGAATAGCACTTTCTATCTCAAGTCTTGTTGGAATTGTCTTAGACTATCACATTGCTGAGAACTAAGTCTATCTGAATTGATCATCACATAATCTTGCTGTTGCTGTGTACTATACTCTCTTAGTTCTATTCCATTTAGCATCAGTTCATGTAAGTTTTTTCCAGACTTTTCCAAAATTACCCTGTCATTTCTTATGGAACAAATATATATAGTGGATTTTCAAGTGCAAAATAGATAACCTTGTTGGGGATGTAGGTAAGGCAAAATGCTGATCAGGTATAAACTGAATTGTCAACTTCTGCAATCTTTTTCTAGCTGAGACTCTAAGTTTTGGAATTATAAGTAGCCAATCTGCTATTAGGAACATTCAATAAGAAATGGTCCCTCTACCTCATACCTCTCAGATTGACTAAGATGACAGGAAAAGCAAATGATAAATGTTGGAAGGAATGTGGGGAAACTGGGACACTAAAACATTGTTGGTGGAATTGTGAAATGACCTAATCATTATGGAGGGCAATCTAGAACTATGCTCAAAGGGCTATAAAACTGTGCATACCCTTTGTTCAGCAGTGCCATTACCATATCTGTATCCCAAGGAAATTATAAAAGAGGAAAAAGGATCATGTTCAAAAATGTTTGTAGCAGCTCTTTTAATGGTAGCGAATAATTGGAAATGAGTGGATGCTCTTCAATTAGGGAATGACTGAACAAGTTGTGATACATGAATATTAGTTTGAATACTAGAATATTAGTTTGCTATAAAAATGATGAACAAGATGATTTTAGAAAGGTCTGAAAATATTTGCATGAATTGATGCTGAGGAAAACAAGCAGAAACACAAATATGTTTTATACAATTACTGCAAGAATGTGTGATGATCAACTATGAAAGATTTGGTTCTTCTCATCAGTTCAGTGAAAGGCAATTCCAATAAACTTTGGATAGAAAATGCCATCTGCATTTAAAAAAAGAACTATGGAGATTGACTATAAATCAATATGTTCACTTTTATCTATTTTTTTCTCTCCCTTGGTTTTTCCCTTTTGTTCTGATTTTTATCTCCCAACATGATTCATAAAGCAATGTGTATTAAAAATAAATTAATTAATTTAAAAAATAAAATAAAATCTACAATTAAAAAAATCATCAAAGCTATTTTTGAAGACAAATTCAGTTGGAGTAGCAAGTCCAAAATAAGAGTTTCAAATAAGGTAAAATGAAGGGTGTTACTTAGGGTCACTGCTGAAGGGAGGGTAGAAACTGTGGGACAGTGGCTCAATATGCAAAGATCCTTGGGTACCCTAAAAAATACTGCTGCGGAAGCCATCTTAGATAGAGAAAGAATAAAGAGAGCTGAACCAAGGAGGAACTGAATTGTGGCTTCCTGAGGGAGTAAGGGAACAGGAAGAAGTGGGATATCTGGAAGTTTCTTATTTTACCTGAGTCTTGCTAACTTGGTCAGTCAATTATTTCTACCTAATAAAAGGAACAGGTACCCTGTCAGTATCCTTGACAATTTGGTATTCAAGAGTCAAGTCCTGGCTGAGTCACTTAATCCTTCTTGTAACTCTATTCTTATTCTGTGCTATGTTAACCAAAAGGAGGAATTTATAATCACAAGACAATTCTTATTTTGTCTGTAGCATAAGCTATTCTGTCATATTCTGCATTTGGAATTCTGCAGATCACATATAAAATAGAAAATACATACAAAAAAGGAAAACATACAAATAAATAAACACCAAATACAAATAGTCTGTATAGCTTTTTTCCCCTGTGAATTAAAGAAAGGATTCAGGAGATTTTACAAAGATTTTAAGGGTTAACATATATAATCACTTCTCCTGATTTATTCTTTCTGATACAGAGAGTGTAAGAAGAACAAATGTCTTAAATTATGGCAAGAGAGATTTAGGTTAGACATTAAAGGCACCCTCTGGCTGTAAGAGCTACAAGACAAAGGAATGAATGTCTTCTGAAGGAGCCCAGTGAAATCCAAAGATCCCTGAGGAGTATACAGTCTCCTGAGTCTCTTTTTGAGGCGAAGCTCTTTAATGCTCTGGTACTCTCTCATTTACCAGTTTTTGAGCATATTGTTGGGTGAGTGCTACAGTAATTGTTTGCTTCTTTCAAAGCACAACAGAGGCTGGCTCAATACTCACTTTGCCAACCTCAAGCTGAATGGAACTTGCCTTCAGTCATTTTGTGATATATGAAAATAATCCTTTTAGAAACCACTGGAATGTGTCTGACACAAACCTAGCCAGCCAAAATCATGAAAGAACACTCTCCCTGTTGTTTTGATGAATCTTGGATAAGACCCACTTGATGTATCAATATAATAATCAGTAAGTTGTTAATATTTATACTGAACCTCCACAATGAAGATATACTTTTTTCCCTCAAGGGGCTCACAGATTAGGGAGAGAAAAGGGACAAGTAGAAAATCATGGAATTATAAATTGAGAACTGGAGTCCAATTAGTCCAAAATCCTTATTTGACAAATGATGAAACTGAGGGCCAACTAGTTTACTTGATGTGTATAGTCATATCAAATAGTGATTAAGAGATAGAATTTAAATATGACACCTTTTGGCTTTAAATCTAATGTTTTCTGCTATCACACTACCCTGGAATTGAGTTCCAAAATGCAAGGTATGGACTATATATGCAATAAGACTTAATAAAAATATGAATTACAATAATTAGGGAAGTTTATAAGAAATGTGGATTCTGAACTGGACTTTGAGGAATTAATAAGAATCATATAAATAGAAGAACTAAAAAGAAGTATAGATCCACTAAGAAGACCAAGAAAATGTGGACATAGAGCTATCTTTCAACAACAGACATTTATTAAGCACTTGTTCTGTTCAAGGTCATATAAAGTAAAGTTCCTGCCTACAGGGAACTCACAGTTTCAAGCTGCACATTGTTGGATAGGAAGAAGAAATCACCTTGAATAAGGTGCTAAACTATAGAGGAACTTGAAAACCTAGGACTGCCTCTGGGATTTATATGGTAGATAAAAAGGAACCATTGTTTATTGGGGAATTGTAGTTATCACCTCATTTCTGTATCCTTGCTTTGGTGGTTTCCTTCAAATTTCAACTTAAATCTTCTGTAAGAAGTCTTTTCTTAACCTCTTTAATGCTAGTGGATTCACTTTCCATTTTATCTGGCATACTGGTTTTGTACATATTTATTTTCATGTTCTCTTCTTCCTTAGGATGTAAGCTTCTTTGTACCAGAGGCTTTGTTTCCTTTTTTTTTTTCTCTCCCCAGAATTTAACTCTTTTCATGGGAAAAAGCAGGTGTTTAATAAATGAGAGCTGACTGACTAAAGAAATATTTTAGAGTGAAGAGAAGCTAGAGCTAAGGAAATTAAGGTGAGAGGTAGGGAAAATCTGGATTAGGGTAGAAGTGATGGAAATGGAGGAGAGAAGACAAAAATGATAAAATTTTGAAGGCTTAGATATGAAGGCTCAATGTTGATTCTGGGGTGTCTATTGCATGGATAGTGATATCACTATGGCAAATGGAAAAATTGGTAAGTGAATCAAAGTTAAGGGAAATGCGAATCCTGTTTTGAACATGTTGAATTAGATACTGAGAGAATAGCAATTAGATATGTTTATAGGCAGTTGGAAAAATAGAACTGGAGTATATAAGAGAAGTCAGGTTTAGAGATAAAGAGGGAAAAGTGGAGATTTCCCAAGAAAAGAAGTAGAAGAATCCATACCTGTAGACATGTAGTTGAGAGAGAAAAGAAAAGAAAGCCTAGCTGTGAGGGGTGGACATAGGGAGTATAAGAGAGAAGGAATAAGATGAACCTAAAAATGATCAGGAAGAAGTGGTCAGGAGAGTTTGGAACCAAGCCAGAATAAAATGGTGTCATGGAATCCAGGGAAATAGAAAAGTTTAAACTTTTATATCTGAAAATTTCTCTCTGGTCAACATACTTCAATGTTAAAGTGTGGTTTAGCTTGCAATACCAAAAGCATAATACCTCCTTTAATGAATAGATAAGTAGCTATTATACTTACCTACCACAAGTGATCCCAGTTATAGCTTGAAAGGATGTGGCCTGAATCTGTGAAATCCTCTTGTCAAGGGTTTAATGACAAACTCTCAGGATATTTCTACATTTCTAATGGTAACCACTAATGCACAAACTGGCAGGCTCTGTGTAAGATAACCTTAGATCTCAGGCTGAAGAAAAACTGTTTAATCCCTAATCCATTTCCAAGAGAGGAAGGGATTGTTGTTAGAGGGTTTAAAAGCTAACTAAGTGTGACCTGAGAGGTTTTGTATCAACTGAAAGAAAGGGAGATATTTTTTATTTAAAAACTTCCAAGGCTAGAAGGATTGTTGGTCTTATTTAGATGACCCAACCCTGTATACCTCTCAGAGACATATTTGCTCACTAGGTAGTGGTTTTTTCTGTACCGTACCAGTTCACTGGGATTCTTTGATCCTCATTATATAGCTATCAAAGTATGCCTGGAAAATGTCAAAATTTTCATTTTTTCATGTACAGATGATATATGTTACTCAGTCCTGGATGGCACTTTCTAACCTAAGGCTCAAGCCAGATACAAAAGGATTCATTTTATTTTTCCAAGTGAAGAAACTTTATTTTCATTATCTAAGATTAGAGTCAGAAATGCTGCACCTCCAAAGCCAGAAATCAAGGCTTGTTGGGAGATGAAAAACATTAGTTGGAGTCTATGCATTGTTTCTTGAATTTAATGAAAAATTTTTGGAGGGGAGATTGCTTTCTTTTATAAAAATATCTTTTTATTTTTCTAAATATATGCAAAGAGTTTTCAATGTTGAAAATTTTTTTTGGCTTCAAATTTAGGGACTGAAAAAGTACTGCATTTAGTCTCAGAATTGGACTGAGGTTATGCTCATTTGATGGGGTGAGACAGAGGCTAATCAACCTAACAACAATGAAAAATCATGTATTATTCTTACCATCTTCCTGGCATTGTGCTAAAAGCAGAATTAAAATAGTCATGATTATTATTAATAATGATATATTTAACATAAAGTTTACTATGTACTGGCACTGTGTGTAAGCACTTTACAATTATTGCCTCATTTAAATTTACCATCATCTTGGGGCACAAGCGCTATTATGACCCCCATTTTACAGATGAGGAAAATGAGACAAAAGGAGACTGAGTGACTTTCAAGGTTAGAGAGCTATTAAGAAAATGAAACCAGATTTGAAATTTTTCTGACTTTGTTAGCTACTACTGTTACTGCTACCTAAGGACCCTTACTACATACAAAAGTTAGGGTTTGGGTGGCTCAGTGGACAGAGTCTCATCAACCCAGAAACTGATCTTCCCGAGTTCAAATCTGGCTTCACACACTTAATACCTGTGTGATTGTGGACAAGTAATTTATTCCTGTTTGCTCCAGTTTCCTCCTCTGTAAAAGGAGCTAGAGGAGAAAATGGCAAATCACTTCAGTATCTTTTTCAAGAAAACCTTAATTGGTGTTGTAAAGAGTCACATACAACTCAATGAGTTAAATAACAAAAATGTGCTTGTTTCTCACTTTACTTTTTGGAATTCATAAATTCTTCCAAGATAGAGTTCAGAAGCTCGTTCCTACAAGAAACCTTTTCTGAACAACCCAATTGTTTGCTTATTTCTCCAAAATTAGCATGTGAGTACTTTGTATAAGGGGAGATAGTCCATTCCACAGATCAATCAAACAAGACAAATAGAGAAGTCATACTGAAGTATAGTTGTTTTAGGATTCTGCAAAGAAAGAAAGGACTTCTATCCCTTCATTTTAGGAATTATGAGTTATTTTGGGCACATATGCTTCCCAATGTGTGTCTCATTACCACCATAGATTAAGATTATGTGTATATGTAGAAGAGTGTACGTCAGATTTGTTTTTTTTGGGGGGGAGGATGTTTTATATCAATTTTTCATACAATTCTTAGTAAATACCTTTGATAGTAACTGTTTAAATATTCTATTTGATTATTAAAAGTAAGCACAGTAATATAATTTCATGATTTAAAATAAAAATTTATTATATATATATGCACACACACATACACACACATATATGAATAAAAAATAGAAGTTGTCACCCACAAAGTTACCTCCGGAATTCAAGATAGAAATCATCCTCTGGGAACCCGACCTGTGACTATGAATGCAAGTGAGAAAAATAGGCCAGAGTGGGGTGTTATATTTGTACATATTATCTGTGCTTACTTTGTTTTCTCCTTGTGGAATATTAAATTTTTTTCAGGGCAAGGTCTATTTCTTTTTTGTCTTTGCATTCCCAGTGTTTAGCACAGTGCTTGACATGTATATAGTTTTTAATAAATGCATTTTTTAAAATATTGAATTAATCTAAATTGAATAGAATATTAAAAGTAGGAAAGTTTTTCAAAATCCTATTGTACTACCCTCCTTTTTGAGTTTTATAACCTTTTGACACCTCAACAATATTTTCAGAGAATTATTCAAGGCTTACTAAGCATGCCAAAAGCTGGACAACATAGCTTGATAACTTATTTTTACAATTTAAACATATAAATTATAAATTCATTACATGAATTTCCAGCTAGTTTACATTTGCAGAAGACAGATGGCTAAATTCGAAAGGCATGCCCTATTTAATCCTAGAAGGCATGCATCTATAATTTATAGACACTAAGATGAGAAATACTTTCCTTTTGTAAGAAGCATTTTATCACCATGAAGTTGCTCACAGGTAATATTTACTTACTAGTGTACTCTGGCACTTCAAAGTAGAGTGGTGTGTATTGTGGTCCTCAGTGATTGCAAAACACCCAAGTACCTTAAACTCCATCCTCATCTCTGGGATTCTTTGTTTAAAGTCCTAGATTAAGCTATCAAAAACTCTGTTTAGTGAAATCAGATGAATAGAGGTTGTAAGGTGATGTTGTAGATAAGGTGCTAAATTTGGAGTCAGGAAACCTGAGTTTGAATCCTGCCTTTTGCACTTGCTATGTGTGATCTTATGCAAGTTACTACTCTGTGCCTCAGTTTCTTTATCTGTAAAAAGATAGGGTTGGCCTCAATGATCTACAAGTTCCTTGCATCTTTAAAATTATGATCTTATGATTTCATGAAAGTGAATTTGAGGAAGACAAGAAAACCAAATAAATGAGTAAAGTATAATGTGAACAAGTCTGTCATATTCTACCTCATTCAGGAAGGGGAGGCAGGAATCATGATCTTGAATGTCATGTATCTTCTCAAATAAAAGTATGTCCACTAAAGGCATTTTCTTTTAATATTTGTTCAAAATATAAGCATAATTATAATTTTATGTAGTAGCTGCCCAAAGCAGATATAAATTATATTTCCTATAGATAGACTAATGTATATCAGGAAGATTACAAACTTTAAATCTGATGATTTTGGCCATGCAGCCTGTACCTTTTTTAATATTAAATTCCAGGCTTGCAGGATCCTTGGTTCTACCTGCTTATCCATAGTAGTCGAAATCTTTCTCTGTTCTTTCAGTATGGAACTGAAGAATAACATTTAGCCAAATGGGCAGAGACAGGTCACACAGATAATTCATTTTTTTTTCACTTTTATTATTTCATGCAGTGTTGTGAATGTTTTTAAGTCAGAAGAATCATTCTTCTTGAGAGTTGCAAAGAGGCTGAGAGAAGCAGAGAAGCTCAGACCCAAGGCAATGAAAATTATAAGGTCACTAACAATATTTTTTATTCTTTTGAAGAATAGAACCATCTGAGCTTTCCCCCCTAATTAGCATGGTATATAGTCAAACTAGAAAGTTTCTAAATAATGGCTTCTTCCTTCTAGGAGCCTTATATGAGATGTACATGCACTCTCCCTATTGGTCCCTAGAAGAATCTTTAAGATATCTTAGGGTATCTATAACCTCAAAATAAATTGAGTGAATGCTTCATGTGATTTGCCTCAGGCACAAAAATTACTGGTCGTGATTCTGTTATTTATAAATATTAGTGCCTGGAGAATATGGCTCTAGTCTCATAAAGGATTATTGAATGGACTTAAATGCAAGCTTTTCTTTTGATTATCATTATTATGCTCAATCATCAGGAAATCATTGTATTGCCAAACAGTGGACTGGTTGTTGATTATGGCACTATTGAAGTGGCTATAAAAATTAAAAAGGGCATCATATGGTTCCATTTTTGTTTAAATGGTCTTTAAGATAAATCAAATGGCTTGAGTCAAGGTCTAATTCTCTGATGACTGGATATGGAATCAATTGATTGTTCAATAACATTGATTAGGGCTTAAGTAAGAAATTATATCTTGTCAATCAAGTTCATTTTTTAAAAGAATTTAGTTTAACTTTAGAAGATCTGATTCAAAATCCCATTTTTCTATTTACTATGCTTGTTGCTTTGGATAAAGTACTTGCTCTTCTGAATCTCAGTTTCCTCACTTGTAAAATAAAACAGTTGTAATCAAAATTATCTAAGGTTCATTGTAGTTCTAAATCTCTCTAAGTTCAGTAGTAAAGGAGTTAGGAGAACAATTCTCATACTGAACTGATTCAGCCAGCTTGGTAATTTTAAAACACTATAAAATATCATCACCTAAGGAACAAGACCTCTCCTGTTACTATCAAGGAAAATGAGTATCTGTCTATCTGTTATTCAGATTGAGCTTGCAAATTACCGTACAGCTTGGAAATTGAGCCTCAAAATTACCTCAATTTTGGTACATAGCTAAAATGTTATGATTATGACTTTTTACTCCTGATACAGTTAAAATAGTGATAAAAAGACATGTTCTGTTCATTCACTTAAGTAGATAACAAACCCTCCTCCTGTTCTCAATACTACGCAAACTGTTTCCTGAAGACATGTTTCTATTGAAATGTGAGATGTTTAATTCAGACTGGAAGTGGTTGCCAGAATGGTCTATATAACTCAAAGTCTCTATTTAATAAATATATATATATATATATATATATATATATATATATATATATTGATGGCTTTGATTTTTTTATATCAGTAAAACACAGTCATTTCTTTATATGTTCTCCCACTCTGAAGCAATCCTTCTTTGTAATAAAGGAGGAAAAAAGTTAAACAAGCTGAATCAATACAAAAATTACATATGTTTAGGGATACAACATTATGCACCTCTAAACACCCACCTCTCCTTATATTCCCAGCACTTAGCAGGATGCCTGGCATATATGTGGTTCTAAAAAATGCTTATTGACTAACTAATAAAAAGTAGGACCAAGATAAGTAATTTTCACCTAACCTCATATCTTTTATTTTTGATTATATATATATATATATATATATATATATATATATATATATATATATATATGTATTTAAAATAGATATTTTGGTTATCCTGCAATAGTTCTTACATATTTTCTCATATTCCTCTTTATGTCTTATGGCAAGCTAATATTCCATTACATTTGTAAGTTACATTTCCCCCCCCCTCCGCCATTCCAAAATTAATGTCTTTCCTTTTTAGTTCTTTTTATTATTATTATTATTTTTGACTGCAGAAAGTCCCTTCTGTGTGATTATTAGAAATTCAATTAGAAGTATTCCTCTTTTAGATTTCTGTTCAGGATATTTGGGGTTATCTAAGCACATTATCAAGGGACCATGTATATATACATTTGCACAATCTTAAATCATTCAAGTGCTTTAGGGACATATAGTAAGAGCTGAGTTCACAGTTATCCTGAACATATTATCCTGAACTGGAGGGCTAGTTCTCCAGTGGTTACAAATAAGAATTAGATATATCTGAATGGATACTGGGGGAAAGCTGGACAATCAAAAGAATTGATATTTGGTCAGGGCACTGTGATTAAATCCTCCTTATTCAATGCAATGTCTTTAGATCTTTATTAGCTGGTGGCCAATAGCACACAGTTATGTCTCTATCTCCAGAAACTCAGTACTTCTGAATAAGGAGGCAATATCAAAGGCAAAAAACAAACATTCCCTCCCCCAAACCTTCTCCATCCCCAAACCCAAAAGACTCTTCTTCCCTTTCATAAGCAGCAAAGGTCTGATTTTTAACATTTCTTTGGCTGTCAGATCTGAGGTCCTGGGAGATTCTATCCAGTATAAACCCAGTTTCTAAAACTAGGGCAGATTCCTTCAAAACCAATCCATAACCACCATTACTTGCTGAAGTCCCTATCTTGTCTCCCCCTGAATATTTATGAATAGTGCATTGTCTTTCCCTCTTCTACTTTTCCTCTCTACCCTTGGGAGAACAAGGCTAAATCTGTCCAGCATCTTGGGGACACATTTCCCTTGCATATAGCCCATTTTCCTTTCCATCATTCCACAAAATCTGATCCATGTACATTCTCTGCAGAAATTCCTTTCCAGATTTGTAACTGCTTTTCTTTTTCCTACCTTAAAGCATTCATAAACAGCAATAAATATCAAAGATTAGGAAGAGAGGACATTCCAGTGCTTAGATAGTCAACTCTAATGTTCTTGTCAGCTATTCCTTTGGGACCAGCAGGATAGACATTAGGATAGGAGTATTGACTGTAGCAGATGTCAAGACTAAAAATGACATTTACCTATCTGGGTCAACAGAATATTTACTTGAGGGAGAGTGATAGCATGCTCTTGTGATATATTAGAAAGAAAAACTGATTTCCAGATCATAAGATTCATGGTACAATAGAGAAAACAAAAAATTTAAGAGTCACAGAAAAATGGGATCAAATGCCCGCTCAGATACTTAATAAATATATAACCCTGAGCAAATCTCTTATCTTAATTTCATTTCAGTTTCCTCATCTGTAGAACAGGGACTTGGATTCATTAAACTATAATGTGCCTTCTAAATATCCTATAAACTCATAAAGATTTTGGAATTAATTCTCTTAAAACCATTATCACTGATAAGTTGGGTCACCAGAATTTGACTTTAATGTCCTTTAGTGTTCTCAGAGTAACTGAAAGGAATTATGGAATTTGCTTCAATGCTATTTGTGCAAGCCCTTTTCCAGTGTGTATCCTTCAATACCATCAGTATAATTAGTACAGTAACATCATTTAGGATGGCTATGTGGTACTGTGAATGGAGTACCAGGCCTGGAGTCAGGAAGATTCAACTTCCTAAATTCGAATGTTGCCTTAGACACTTTGTAGCTGTGTGAGTCTTTGCTGCTGGATCCACATGGCTCCAGAGGAGGGAGTGAGTCTGGTCTCTTTGTACAACCCTCCCTCACTTAAATCTAACTCACTCACACCTCATGGCATCCTTGATATTGTGGTCCTCTTCAGGAATGAAGGACAAACAATAACAATAAAAATAATGACTCTAGGCCAGTCACTTAACTCTTTTTGCCTCAGTTTCCTTATCTGTAAAATGACATAAAGAAGGAAATGGCAAACCACTCTGATGTATTTGCCAAAATCCTCCCCCTAAAACAACAAATAAATAAAAAAACATCTGTAGTCACAGTCAGACAACTAATAAAAAAAGACTGAATAATAACAATATCGACTAGCTGATTAACATCAATTATTATAAAGGGTTATTTATTAAAAAGCTGTAATAAGAACAAAAATATATTTTAAGAAACCTCCCTGAACATGGGCAGTCTCCCTCTAATTTGTTCCTTGAGAAGAGTAGGTTCAAACTTAAAAGTGGTAGCTACATTCTCCTTATCAAAATTTTTATTTCTGGGTGTATTGTGGCTAATGGATTAGTCTCATTGAGCGTTCACTTCCATTTGTACAATTCTAATTATTAATGAATTATTTTCTTCAGTTAGCTTTTTAACCTCCTTTTGCATTTGGCCAATTGACAACCTTTTTCATGAGCTGTTTTTTCATTGCATTTTTTTCCATTACACCAAGTCTGTTTTTTAGGAAGTTCTTTTTTGTTTCCATTTTACCAATTCTATTGTTCAAGGAGTTGTTTTCTTTTTCCAATTTGCCAAATCTTTTTTAAGGAGTGTTGTTCTTTAGACACTTTGTATGTTTCCTTTTCCAAAGCTCTCATTTTCTTTCCCCATTTTTCTTCTAACTTTCTTTTAAGATCCTTTTTGAATTCTTCCATGAGAGCCTTGTAAGATGGAGAGCAACTCATATCCCCCTTTAAGACTTCACCTGGAAACATTTTGATTTTGGTGTCCACAGGGTTTAGGGTCTGTTCTTCCTCTCCTGGAGCTGGTGTTGTTGGCTTCTCTCTTGTGGTGGGTGAGTGTGGGCCAAGCCCCTCATTATTAAGGGGTTCACTATTTGCCTTCTGTAATTATGTTGGAGGTCTCACTGCTAGTCTGCTGATCTCCTGGCTTCTGAGCCAGGACAGAGTAAGCAATGCTGCTGTACTTTGGCTAAGAGCCTCCTTGTAGATTTTCCCATCAGGTGAAGGCCTCCCCTTTCTCCCTGGGTCTCTCTGCATTGCAGCTGCCCTGAGCCACCTCCTCCTTACCCAAATGCTACAGTTTCCTAAAGTTCTTCCAAAATATCTTATGCTGGGAATTTATTACCTTCAAAATATTTGTGGATTTTGTCACTCCAAAACTTGTTCAAAGGCTTGATCTGGGGTTTATTTACATGGAAGCCAGGAAAAACTCAGCTTACCTGTCTACTCTCCATCATCTTGCCTCTCCCCTAATTGCTTTTTTTTAATATACATAGTTTCTGCTCAGCAGACGACTAAAAGAATTCTTCTCATCATCATATTGTAAGCAGATAGCTACATTTACAAAATATCTCCTCCATTTCAAATTATCATGCATTTTCAAAATCAGAAATGAGAGTGCATTCTGAGAGTAGGAATTTTGAAAATTGGAGGCTGTAGAAGCACATTTGACTTTGGGGGAAATGAATCTTCCAGGTTGACAATAGAATGTTTAAGGGATTATGAAGAGAAATATATGAAAATGTATATTAAATCCACATAGTGGAATCAAATGAACAATTTGCATTTATTAAGTACATATCATATGCCAGGTACTCAGTGAGCAAAGGTAAAAATGAAACAATACAGAACTTCAAGGTGCTTATGATGGGATAATATGTATGTATTTGAATGATAAACTAGGGATTTTTATGTTATCCTGTAGGTACTAGGGAGCCAGAGAATAGTTTGAGCAGGAAAGCAAGTTCTGTATTCTGAATTAATTTTACCAGATTTATTAAGTTAACTTCCTTGGAATATAAAAAAGCTTCCTTCTTTCAACTTGACACAGAGCAAGGGAGCTTCAAAGGTCAAAGTGAATTAGTTTGAGTGTCATCTTGTCAATGAACTTCTGGCCTTAAACTAGTTCCAAGCTCTAAGTAATCTTATTAGTGCTGATAAAGCAGAGCTTTGCTGATTCAATTACTGACACATAGAGGAAAGAACCCAAAGAAGGCTGGAACTTCCATTAAGGAGAAGCTGTACTTAAGGTTAAGCCAGAACATGGGGGAAACACCCTTCTTTTGTTGCATATTTCAAATATACATGTATATGATGGCTCAGTCTTCCTCTATATCTTTATTTTCTAAGTAATTGAGTCTCAAAAAATGTTCTGCATTTAGAATTAAACACCCAGGATTTGAGTTCTGGTTCTGAAGCTGACTAGCTGTATAATATTAAGCAAATCATTTAGCTTCTCTGTGCCAATTTGATTAACTATAACTTGGGAATTGTGATAATTCTACTTGAGAGGAAGTTAGGTGGTATAATGGATAGAAAACTTGAAGTACTGAATACTTGAGTTCAAATATAGCCTCATACATTGAGTAGATGTCTGACTTTGAATAAGTCACTTAACTCCTACTTCAGTTTCCTTTTCTGCAAAATGGGGATAATAATAGCTACTACCTCCAAAGGTTGTCATGAAAAAATAATTGAAAAGTTATTATTATGTGATTATGATTTTTTGTCTTTGTCATTCCTAATCCTTAGTAAAAATAATACCATCTGATCAATTACCATTACTATTGTTCATGATAGGAAAAAGCATCTACCTCCCTGTATCTCTGAAGCAGGTCTGTTTTATATACATGTGAACTGTTTATCAACCACTGCATTCTGAGCTCATGCTGCCTTATAAGTTTGCTGCTGAGAACAGCAACTGTTTCACACCTGTTTGCTTTGAACAGACTTTTATGTATATAAAATAATGGGTTGTTCTGAAAATGTTAGTGCAGTTTTAAGCTTTAATAGTTTGGAGGTATATATCTAGATTCCATTATGTATTGATTAATTACAATGTGCTTTTTAATCAGTCAAATAATCAACATTTATTAAGTGCCTACTACATTGCCAGGCAATGTGATAAGTATAAAGAAAAATGATTGAATCCAGCCCGTCTATTTGGCCATTATGAAAACTATGTCTCAGTGTTCCACCTGTCTCTGTTTCTCCTCAATCTGGCTCTCCTGCAATCTAACTCAGATTCTGCTGTGACTCTGAGGAAAAGGCCTTTGTGTACATCATCAGATACCTTAGGCTGTCTCTCAGATACCTACATTCATGGAAATTGACTTTCAATTTACAAGGTGGCAGAAATAAGTAGTGATTTGGACTTGAACACTTAAGTTCATATATATACAAACAGCAAAAAAAGGCCAAATTTTTGTTCTATGGAGGGAACTGCGATAGAACCCATGTGGGAAACTGGGAAAGCACAAAGTGTGTACTTATTAAATAGTTATTGAAGGGGAGAAATTAAATAGCTTAAAGGGCATAGGTAACCTTACTGTGAATTGATGGACATTGCCATTGAAATATGTTGAAGTCTGCAATATAGTATGAAATATAGGAAAAAAAATAAACTAATTTGAACATTTGTTATTTTACATTATTCTATTATTTAACATTTAAATATTTGTTATTTTATTATTATTTATCTGTTCATGAAATCATAAGAAGCCCTGCCTGTTTTTATTTTGAGGTCTTATTTCTTCTCTGAAAGAAAGCCCATCATCTCCCATTTCATTAACATTAAACATTCAGCCACAAACATTTATTAAGTGGCTACAGTTTCTCAACATGAAGGGAGTCAACAATTTAGACTGCTGGACATGTTTGTCCACACCAAAAAAAAATTGGTGTGATGCTTTTAGCCAGATAAATTAAATATTCAATACATTAGAGAGATGGGTATTGGGATTATACTTTTAAAATTACTAGTGCATGGAACTTCTGGATGAAGACATTCTTTCTTCCAATGCACTTTGCCACCTTCCTAAAGTTTTAGAGAATTGCCTAACACTGAGAACTTAAGTTACTTGTCAAGAGTCAGCTAGTTTATATCAGAAAGGGGATTCAAACCAGAATTTCATGGCTTTGAGGTCGGTTCTCTATCCATGATAGCAGGCTGTCTTGACAATATATTATTAAATTATAGATGTGCAAAAGTCCAAAGGTCAACTGGTCCAACCCTTTTATTTTACAGAAAAAGAATCCAAGATCTGGATATACATTTTTTTAAAGTGACTGTGGACAACAGGGGATTCAAATCCAAAGTTTCAGACCTCAAATCCAGTGTTTTTTCAACTTAGCAGCACACTGAAAATGGCTTAATTTCTTTTTTTCTATGTTGGTATATGGTCAACTTCTTTGGATTAATCTTGTCCTTGTTGATGCTAATATAGTCATGACATGTAAATGAGAATAAATCAAATGTTTTAAGAGAAGAAAATAGTCCAGGAAATTAGAAAAATAAATAATTTACATAGCAATAGTCTAAGAGCTAACTCTAGCATACTAACTCACTGGATGATCCATAGGCTATGTTTATACGAGTTAATGGTTATTTCTAGAAACTTTCACCAAAATGAGCAAGCAGCAGCAAATGCCCCATTATCCTCTGTTTGGCTAATGATGCATTATTTAGTGTCATAAAAACCTGAAGAATTTTTATTGATGCATCACTGCAAATCTAAACTGTCAACATTTCTTTGCAAAGTAAAGGCCTACAATGATAAAAAAAAATCGAAGATTAACAATGCTGGCCCATAGATTTTCATCTCTCCAGGAACACTGTCATATAAGGTATAAAACAGTAATCCATCGCCTTATAGGAAATATGCCATTAAGAGACATAAAACATTTAAGAACATTTGGGAAAGCAAAAATGGAATACTCCCACAAATGAAGCCTTAAATGAGGATAATAGCAAAGCTATCAACAGCAGTGATTAAGTGAACTATATTTTTTTAAGGGAAAGTTTCATGGAGTGTTCTTATTCTGTGTGCTAAGTAAAGACTGGTAAATAAGCCACTCTCACAGAAGGGAAGATCTTTAGAAGATCTTGTAGAAAAAAAGTCTAGTAACATTGTAGATATCAGAAAATTTACCCTGTCAAAGACTCCACTGCCTTCATTATTGACTTCTAGTTTTCTATAACAATAGAGACCTTGAGAATGACCCTGACTAGAAGGAAAGGACTTCAAACTGAGAATTCCTTTACATTCTGATGGATGTGGCCCTCTCCAACAATGAGATGAACCAAATCAGTTCCAATAGAGCAGTAATGAACTGAACCAGCTACACCCAGCGAAAGAACTCTGGGAGATGACTATGAACCATACATAGAATTCCCAATCCCTCTATTTTTGTCCGCCTGCATTTTTGATTTTCTTCACACGCTATTTCAAAGTCCGATTCTTTTTGTTCAGCAAAACAACTGTTTGGACATGTATACATATATTATATTTAGTTTATACTTTAACATATTTAACTTGTTTGGTCAACCTGCCATCTTTGGGGGGGGAGGGGAAAATTAGAACAAAAGGTTTGGCAATTGTCAATGTTGTAAAATTACCCATGCAAATATCTGGTAAATAAAAACTATTAATATAATAATAATAATAATAATAGAGAATTTCTTTACGTCTTTACCTTCATTTTTTTTTCTTTTTTGACAGGGCAAAAAACTATCTACCTGGGACCTAAAACAAGAAAAACTTTAAAAATTGTAGTTGCAGAATGTAAAATTTGATAAAGAGCTAGTCTTGAATCAGAATGACCTGTATTAAAATTCTACCTTATGTTTCCGATTACTTAATGTTGTTTAATGTATGTGAATTTACTTAATCTCTCTTCACCTCAAGCAACTAAGAAAGAAACAGTTGCTGAGCAGGTAACTATTTGTATTTTTGAGAGCATTCCATTCTATGAGTGCTCTGTAGTGATGAAATCAGGAAGAAAAAAAGAAAAGACAAAAGGAAGGAAGGAAGGAAGGAAGGAAAGAAGGAAGGAAGGAAGGAAGGAAGGAAGGAAGGAAGGAAGGAAGGAAGGAAGGAAGGAAGGAAGGAAGAGAAGGAAGGAAGAGAAGGAAGGAAGAAAGGGAGGAAGGAAAGGAGGAAGGAAGGAAGAGAAGGAAGGAAGAGAAGGAAGGAAGAAAGGGAGGAAGGAAGGGAGGGAGGAAGAGAAGGAACGAAGGAAGAGAGGGAGGGAAGAAGGAAGGAAGGAAGGGAGGGAGGGAGGGAGGAAGGAAGGAAGGAAGGGAAGAAGGAAGGAAGGAAGGAAGGAAGGAAGGAAGGAAGGAAGGAAGGAAGGGAGGAAGGAAGGGAGGAAGGAAGGGAGGGAGGAAGGAAGGGAGGAAGGAAGGGAGGAAGGAAGGAAGGGAGGGAGGAAGGAAAGAAGGAAGGAAGGAAGGGAGGGAGGAAGGAAGGAAGGAAGGGAGGAAGGAAGGAAGGGAGGGAGGAAGGAAAGAAGGAAGGAAGGAAGGGAGGGAGGAAGGAAGGAAGGAAGGAAGGAAGGAAGGAAGGAAGGAAGGGAGGGAGGGAGGGAGGGAGGGAGGGAGGGAGGAAGGAAGGAAGGGAGGGAGGGAGGGAGGGAGGAAAGAAGGAAGGAAGGAAGGAAGGAAGGAAGGAAGGAAGGAAGGAAGGGAGGGAGGGAGGGAGGAAAGAAGGAAGGAAGGAAGGAAGGAAGGAAGGAAGGAAGGAAGGAAGGAAGGGAAGGAGGGAGGAAGGGAGGGAGGGAGGGAGGAAGGAAGGAAGGAAGGAAGGAAGGAAGGAAGGAAGGAAGGGAGGGAGGGAGGGAGGAAAGAAGGAAGGAAGGAAGGAAGGAAGGAAGGAAGGAAGGAAGGAAGGGAGGGAGGGAGGGAGGAAAGAAGGAAGGAAGGAAGGAAGGAAGGAAGGAAGGAAGGAAGGGAAGGAGGGAGGAAGGGAGGGAGGGAGGGAGGTAGGGAGGAAGGAAGGAAGGAAAGGAGGAAGGAAGGAAGGAAGGAAGGAAGGAAGGAAGGAAGGAAGGGAGGGAGGAAGGGAGGGAGGGAGGGAGGAAGGAAGGAAGGAAAGGAGGAAGGAAGGAAGGAAGGAAGGAAGGAAGGAAGGAAGGAAGGAAGGAAGGAAGGAAGGAAGGAAGGAAGGAAGGGAGGGAGGGAGGGAGGAAAGAAGGAAGGAAGGAAGGAAGGAAGGAAGGAAGGAAGGAAGGGAGGGAGGGAGGGAGGAAAGAAGGAAGGAAGGAAGGAAGGAAGGAAGGAAGGAAGGAAGGAAGGGAAGGAGGGAGGAAGGGAGGGAGGGAGGGAGGAAGGAAGGAAGGAAGGGAGGGAGGAAGGAAGGAAGGAAGGGAGGAAGGAAGGAAGGGAGGGAGATAAAAAGAAAAAAAAAGAAATCTAATGGCAAAAAGAAGGAAGGGAAAGAAAGAAGAAGGAAAGGGAAATAAAGAGGAGGGAATAGAAGGGAAGGGAAGAGCAATAAAGGAAGCTAAAGAAACAATGACAGAAATGAAAAGTTTATTGAAGCACTGAAAGAATTCATAGCTGTGTGTGGTCAGCATGAAAGTTCACACGATTTAGCTGCATTGAGAGGCATAGATAGTATCTAGATATAAGAATTTTTGCAAAGTGTTTTGAAAACCTTAAAATACTTTTATTTATACAGATAAATTTGAGTCTCCATTAGAATGAAAAAGGAAACGATCTTTTTGTATTTTGTTCTGACCAGATTGACCCAGAGCATTGTGTTCAATTCCGGGCATCCTGTTATAGAAAGCACATTAACAAACTAAGTTTAGAGGAGAGGAGTCAGAATGACGAGGATGCTAGAGACAGGAACAATGATGGAATGGTGATGTAACAGCGGACATTTACATAGCATGCAGGGGCTGAAGAAGTACCTGGGAACAAAGTGCTTTCTTTTGCACCTGTAATTGGTGCATGTGCTAGTGCACGTGGTGCCTGATGCAAAATGCTAGATACAAGTCATAATAATTATTATTTTCACAATGAAACATTTTTAAAAAAACGATTCAGCTTACTCTGTGTGATGTGTGTTGCAAAGAACTTTGAATAATGATGATAGTTCATAGTTATAGAGAGCTTTGGAGTTGTCACGTGTGTTCTTGCCATTATGAGACTTATGACCAGGAGCAGTTGTTCCCCCCCATTTTCTAGATCAGGAAACATTCCCAGAAGTCGCACAGAAGCTTGGTGAAGCCTAAAGTCAGCCCATCCCCCCTGAAAATTCAAACCGCTTGATCTGAGCCTCTTTACTGTGATTGTTACCTTATATTTTATTGTTCAGTTATTTATAAAAACACCTTAGCCCCTACACCCCACTAGTTCGAAAGCTTCTCTAGGACAAGGACCATTTGTCATTGCCTTTGAATCGTGACAGAGCACCAAGTACAGTGACCTGCAGTTACTGGGTTTTCAATTAATTTTTCAATGATTGAATAAATGAAAAGCTTCCTGTTTGCTCTCATCCTGAAGTGTTTACTTGGAACCAGAGCCCTGCTTTTCTCTACTCCCTTCCTGGGAGCCCACCAGGCCCGAGCTTGATGGTCCCTCTGAATTCTGGGATTTTTCTCCTTCCCATAGCTTATCTCCTCTTAGGCCGGCCTCCCTCTGAAATCACCAGGACAATGTGATAAGTACTCTGCACAATTACAGCGCTTCAGCAGCGGGCAATTCGAATCAACAGGCGTTTATTCTGCTTTGTGCCAGAGTTTGGTTTGGCTGGGTTTGTTGGGTGGGGGAGGGGTCGGTAGAGCCAAGATGGCAGAGTGAAGTCAGGCCGCTGCTCCTGCTCTCCTCGTGTCCCTCGGGAACCGGAAACCGGATCTCTGAGCAGAGTTTGACAGATGAGATCCCTCCGCAGTTCAAGACAGAGTGAAAACTTCAAGAAAGGTCAGAGTCACTAGGGTGAAAGGGTGTTCATCCCAGTCAGAGAGACTCTGGGAAAGCCGGTGAGAAGGACTGCAGAGCAGCAACAGAGACCCTCAGTCCTGGCTCGGGAGAGGAGCAGATGTGGGCAGCTTCCAGTCCCAACTCAAAAAGCAAACTCTGGGAAACCGGAACAGAGCAAACACAAGAGGGCACTGTGCTCAAAGCCAAGCTCAGAGCTGCACAGGAAACGGGACAGCGCCCCCTGTCGCCCAGGAGGAAAGTTCCACCTTAAAATTAAAAAAAAAAAAAAAAAAGGAAATAGCAAAAGAAAAGGAAATAAAATGAACAAGAAACAGAAAAGAACCTTGGCCAGAGAAAGCGAGTATGGATTGGTCTCAAGCCCTAAGAGGCTTCCGAGAAGTGCTCATAAAAGGCAAATAACCGAAATAGAAGAAAAAATGAGAAGAGAAATGAGAGAGATGCACGAGAGAGTCAGCAGCTTGGAACAGGAAGGAAAAAACTGAAGAAAACAACTCGTTAAATGGTGGAATAAGCGAAAAGGAAAAAGATACAAAAACCAACTGAAAACACTCACACTGAAAACTAGAGCGGGGCACATGGAAGCTGATGACTGTGAGACAGCAAGAATCAGTCAAACAAACTGAAAGTAATGAAAACAACGGAAGAAAATGTGAAGTACGTCATGGGCAAACAGCCGCCCTGGAAAATCATCCAGAAGAGAGATGGTGAACATTATCGGCCCCCCTGTGGGCCAGGACCAGAAAGAGCCTGGATAACTCTCTTTTTTGTTTAATTAAAGCATTTTTTAAAACATATGCATGCATAATTCTTCAACCCTTGCAAAACCTTGTGCTACAATTTCTCCTCCCACCCCCTACCTACTCCCCTGGATGGCGAGTAGTCCAGTATGTGTTAAACATGATAGAAACATGTTAAATCCAATATATGCCCACATATTTATACAATTATGTTGTTGCACAAGAAAAATCAAATCAAACTGGAAAAATGGTATAGAAAATAAAATGCAAGCAAACGACAACAGAGAGAGTGAGAATGCTCCTTTGTGAGCCACTCTCAGGTCCCACAGGCCTCTCTCTCTGGGTGTAGATGACTCTTCTTCACAAGATCATTGGAACTGGTCTGAATCATCTCATTGTTGGAGAGAGCCACTTCCATCAGAATACATCCTCATAGAGTATCATTGTTGAAGTGTACAGCGATCTTCTGGTTCTGCTCGTTTCACTCAGCGTCAGTTGATGTAAGTCGTTCCAGGCCTCTCTGAAATATTCCATAACTTATTCAGCCATTCTCCAATCATCCATTAATTTTCCAGTTTCTGGCCACTACGAAAAGGATTGCCACAAACATTTTGGCACATACCGGTCCCTTTCCCTCCTTTAAGATCTCTTTGGGATACAAGCCCAGTAGTAGCACTGCTGAGTCAAAGGTATGCACAGTTTGATATCTCTTTGAGCATAATTCCTTTACTCTACAAAAGAACATTAAGGGAAACTGCCCCAAGATTCTAGAAGCAGAAGGGGAAGTACTTGTTGAAAGAATCCATCTGAAAAGTGATCCCACAAAGAAAACCCCAAAGAAAATCGTTGCAAAACTCCAAAACTATAATTTCAAGGAAAAAATACTGCAACTTGCTGGGCAAAAAAAAAAAAAAAAGAAAAAAAAGAAAAGAAAATATCAAGGATCTACAGTTAGGATTACCCAGCAAGATTATGTGGCAGCTTCTACTTTAAAGGATCAGGGAGCCTGAAATACCATATTCCAAAATAACAAAAGTTAACCCAGGAATTAACTACCCAGCGAGATTCAGCATGATCTTTCAGGAGAGGAGATGGAGCTTCAAAGGTTCAATTGTTTTATCCCTAGATAGGAAAAAAAATCTTGAGAAGTGATTCGGACACGGACAGACAAAGAGGGGCTTCACAGGAATGAAGGTGTGCCTGTGAAGGCCCCTAATGTGATGACATCAAAGAAAAAGACATTAAGAGGTGGGAAAAGGACTGTATGGGAAAAAGAGGAAGGGGGAGGTATAGTGGGAAAATTAGATCATGTAAAGAGGCACAAAAGATCTATTACAATCTAGGGAAAGAAAGAAGGGGGATAAACATTGTCTGAAAATTGATCTCATCAGTTTTGGCTGTAAGAGGATGTAACTTAACCATTCAATTAGTATAGAAATTTATCAAATCCTATAAAGAAGTAGAAGGAGAAAGAGGAAAAGAAAAGGGAGAGACAGGATAGAAAGGAGGGCAGAAACACGAGGCAAAAATGTAAGAGAGGGGAGAAGGGATGATAGTAGATAAAGTAGTAGTTGGGGTGGGTAAAAAAATCCCAACATACAACTAAGAACAGGGTGGAAAGAGAGGACAAAAAGTAGATACAGGGGAGAAAATAGGATGGAGGGAAATACAGAAGAGGTAATGATGACTGGTAATATGAATGGGATGAACTTCCCCATAAAACAAGCAAATAGCACAGTGGATTAAAAATTTGAATCCTACAATATATTGTTTACAAGAAACACATTTGACATAGAGAGGCACTTACAGAATAAGGTAAAAAGCTGGTACAGAATTTATTATGCTTCAGCTAAAGTAAAAAAAAAAAAAAACAGGGGTAGCAATTCTGATTTCAGATAAAGCAAAAGCAAAAATAGATTCATTAAAAGAGATAAGGAGGGAAAGTACATCTTGATAAAGGGTACAGTAAGTAATGAAGTAGTAATGATACCAGCTATGTAAGTACCAAGTGGTAGAGCAGGCAAATTCCTAGTGAAGATTTTAAGTCAGTTATAGGAAGAAATAGATAATAAAACTTTTCTAGCAGAACACCTCAACCTTCCCCTCTTATAATCAGACAAATTTAATCACAAAATTAGCAAGAAAGAAACTAGGGTGGTTAGTAGGATCCTAGAAAATCTAGATATGATACACCTCTGGGAAAAAATTCAGTGGTAACAAAGAAATACACCTTTTTTCTTGGTTATACATGGCATCTACACAAAAATTAACCTTTTATTAGAGCATAAAAACTTCACAATAAATACAAAAAATGCAGAAATAGTAAATGCTTGCTTTTCAGATTATAGTACAATAAAAATTATATTAAATAAAGGGCCAGGAAAAGAGACTAAAAACCAATTGAGTATTAAATAATCTAATTCTAAAGAATGAGTGCGTCAAACAACAACTCATAGAAACAATCCACAATTTCATCCAAGAAAATGACAGTAATGAGATAACATACCAAAACCTATAGGATGCAGCCAAAGCAGTTCTTAAGGAAAATTTTATATTTCTAAATAGCAACATAAATTAAATAGAAAAAGAGAAGGTCAATGAATTAGGCGTGCAACTAAAAAAAAAGCTAGAAAAATAACAAATTAAAAACCCCAATTAAATACCAAATTAGAAAGTTTGAAACTCAAAGGACAGATTACTAAAATAGAGACTAAGAAAACTATTAAACTAATAAACTAAGTATTGGTTTTATGAAAAAAAAACTAACAAAATAGAAATTAACCTTTGGCTAATTTGATCAGAAAAATGAAAGAAAAGAAAAAACAAATCATCAGCATCAAAAATGAAAAAGTTGAACTTATTACCAATGAAAAAAGAAATTAAAGCAATAATTTGGAGATATTTTGCCCACCTCTATGGAAGCAACTGATAATCTAATAGAAATGTGTGAATATTCATAAAAATAATAAATTGCACAGGTTAACAGAAGAGGAGATAAAATATTTAAATAATCCTATTTTAGAAAAAAAAATTGAACAAGTCAATATGAAATCCCCTAAGAAAAAATCTTCAGGGCCAGATGGGTTCACACATGAATACTACTTGAACATTTTAAAAACAATTAATTCCAATTATTATGTAAACTATTTAGAAAGATAGGTAAATGTTATGGGCCAGAACTCTGAACTCCAAACAAAGGATTCTTGCAAGGTACTGAGTCAGTGGAATTGATATAGACAATAGTTATCTAATTAGGCATGTTTCAGTATGATTGATTTAATCTTACAAGAAGATGTTATGGGCCAGAACTTGAAACAAGATACTAAGTGGAATTGAGGAGACAATGGTTAAATCTAGTTAGCATTGATTTAATCCTACAACAAATAATGGTTTCCTAGTGATGCAATGATTGGTTTGTACTCAGTGTGTAGCAGATAAGCTGAAGCCTCAGCCAGGGAGATTCAGAGATTCAGAGACAAGCAGACTGCAGGCTGGAGCACAAGCCCTTGGACTCAGACAGATTCATTCACTTCATCTCACACCTCTTTGGTGGTAGGCTCTCCTCCTTCATTTCTCTACTGAAACCAAGACTCCGGAAAGCCTCCAGAAAACTAGCCAAGCCCCAGGTGAAGGAGAGAGAACTTTGAAGGAGACAATAAAGGATTTGGACTTTAACCTCTGGCTACTCCTGTGGTGATTACTGAACTGAAATGAAAACTGCTCCCAGAGACCACAAAGGTTTTCTTCAGCATTACTTTTTAGATAGAACACTACAAGTAAAGAACTGACAAATTCCTTCTATGATGCAAATATGGCACTGATACCAAAGCCAGGAAGGGCCAAAAATAGAGAAAGAAAATTATAGACCAATCTCCCTAATGAATATTGATGTAAAACATTTAAACAAAATATTAACTTAGATTACAGCAACTTATTAGCAGCATAATAAACTATGACCAAGTAGGATTTATACCACCAATGCAGGACTGGTTCAATATCAGGAAAACTATTACCATATTTGACCATATTAATAACAAAACCAACAGAAATCACACGATAATTTCAACAGATGCAGAAAATTTTTTTTTACAAATAAAATACCTATCACTATTAAAAACACTAGGGAGCATGTGAAGGAAGGGACCTTTCCTTAACATAATAAGCATTATCTATCTAAAACCTATAGCAAGCATTATTCATATGGAGAAAAGCTGGCCACATTCCCAATAAGAACAGGAGTGAAAAAAGGATGTCCATTATTATTATTATTATTATCCAACATTTTAATAGACATATTGGCTTTAGCAATAAGAAAGAAAAAATTAAAAGAAATAGAATAGGAAAAGAGCAAATAAAAGTATCACTCTTTGCATGTGAAGATATACTTAGAGAATTCTAGAATATCATCCAAAAATCTACTGGAAACAATTCACAGCTTTAGCAAAGTTACAGAATATAAAATAAACCCATTTTGCATTTTGTATCCCTCTCCTACATAATGATGTCTTGAATGAAAATATTTCTTGAGGAAGTACCTCAATACCCAACATGAACAGTTTCTGTTGATTGGATTTTGTGTATTCTGGGGACATATCTAATTTTTTGTTAAACAGAGATATCTCTTCTGAATGATAGTCTAATCTTGAGCAGCCAGAGAATTACATCTTCCAGTTTCAAAATCAAACCCACTGGCAAATAGTGGTGGAAGTGGTAGTAGTGGAAACTGGACAGTTTTCCTTGTAAGAGAAATACTAGAAATCTATCCACGAATCTATCCCCAGGATAACTCCTGTGATCAGAATATCCAGTCAGGGAAGGGAAAATTGATTGAAGGGAAAGTATCAAGGAAGGAAAGAGTGCTTCTGCTGAAGTAGAAGGAGTAAATATCAACATAATCCTTTGGGTTAGGATCAGTTCTGTGAAATGGGTCAAATCTGTCTTTAGTGCTATCTACTTTAGCATTCAACAATGCCCAAATCTAATATCTAATGTCCCTGGTCCCAAAGGAACTCCTGCCTATGATGGCAGAATACATGGATATATCCTACATTATTTCCCCAGGTAAAAAAAAAAAAAAAAAACAATAAAACAAAAAAACAAAAAAAAAACAAAAACCACAACAACAACAACAACAAAAAAACAACTTTTCTATGTCCAGTTCCTAATACTCATTTGTATCACATTTTTATAAAAGTTAATATTTACATTATTCATATTTGGAACTGATTTCAGAGGCTATATATTCTTAACATTCCACCCAGGATAGGTAAAGATTCCTTTTAGAACATTCTGGAAAAACCTTTAAGGATAGGGAGCTCAATACTTTTTGAATTAGTCAGATTTTTAAAAAAAATTCTAATTGTCAAGAAGTTATTTATTGATTGTGTGTGTATTAGGTTGACATTTTTCTCCTTGTATCTTTCATCCATCCTTAATGCTGCTTTCCATATTTACAGAAGCTTTAAAGTTTATAAAGAGCTTTACATATATTATCTCATTTAATCCTTATAAGGGCCCAGTGAGTTAGGCAGAAAAGGCAGATATTGCTATTTGTATTTTATCCAGGAAGAAACTTAAGAATTGTTGATGCTTAATGAGGGGTCACACTGTTAGGAAAATCTAATAACAGAGATTTGAACCAGATCTCTTGATCCCTGCCACTATCAAGGTCAAGGTCAGGCAGGTCCTTTACAACCTTCAATGAACATTTTATAATTGCCTGTTAGTTCTAAATGATTTTGGTTTTGATAAAAATAAATCTTTTCCCTGAACCCATGGTTACATGGTACAGTTTTCTGTTTCTATCCTTGGCTCAATGCCAAGAAACAAGAATCAGTCTAACCAATCATGTCCTATGTGGAAAGAATTGTGTAAGGTAAGAAGATTAGAAGTGGAAAATATCTAGAATATTTTTAAGCCAGAATTTTACTTTATAGAGTAGAAAATTGAGGTTATCAAAGAAATAGTATTTGCCCATAGTTATACACATTCATTTTTCAGCTCATAAATGTTCAATGGATTACTATTGCTTTTAGGATAGACACAATCCCCTTAGCTTGCATTTAAAACCATCCACAACCTAAATCCAGTCTATATTTCCATACTTATTTCACAATATTCTACATAATCTACCAAGATGGACAACTTTCTCTTCTTTGGACTTGACTTCTCATGCCTATCTCCCTGTCTTAAATAAAATTACTTATTCCTTAAGTCTAGAATCAACTTATTCCTTCCCTCTATGTCTTAGAATCCTTACTTTTCTTTCAAACTCAGGTCAAATGCTTCCTTATGTGCACTCTTTTTCCTTTGAAGATGTTAAAGCTTTTTCCTCCTCTTCCTCAAATATAACAATTTTGCTTACCAATGTGTTTCTTATGGAATTCACTCTTAAAGTGCTTTATAGTGAAATATAAATATAATACAAGCTCCTCAAGGCCAGCAACCATTTCATTTATAAAATGATGCCATAAATATGATAGGAATTTGGAAAATTTATTTGCTGATAAGTTTCCTAGCTGAACTTTCTGCAGTGGTGACCAAACAGAATGTTTTTTGAAATAAATAAGATGCACATTAATGGAAGAATAGCTTAACAAGTCATGACAGGCAGTGAAGTGACACATTAGGTGGAGTGTTAAACTTTGAATTAGGAAGACAAGGTAAAATCCTGCTTCAGAGTCTTATTACTGAGTGATTATGGGCAAGTCACTTAATTTCTCTTATCTTCAGTTTTCTCATTTATAAAATTAAGATTAAAATAGTACCTCTAAAGCCTACTGTAAGCTTAAATTTAAAATTTGTAAATTTTAAAGTGCTATGTAAATGTTAGTGATTTGCTATTATTATTGTTGTATGAGAATGTGGTAACATGTTAATTTGCTATATGATAATTTTGAGGTTGGGAAGGGGACCCCAAAATGAGGTCCCAGATGGGTTTCACAAGGTATCACAAAAGATTTTGCAAACTTGAAACCATTTCCTCATCAAGGGGCAAAATTTTATTGTAATTATAATGCAATTACAAGCATACTAAAATCCAAGAGAATTTAGCAAAGTCCTAATAAAGAGAAGACAGTTTTAATGAGCTTTCTATTCTAACATGCTAATTCTAAGGCCCTGATGTAGGACCAATGCCAGGGAGTAGTTTCTGGAATTTGGTTCTCAATGACCAGATTATCAGTCAGTAATGAATTGAGGACTGATCTATTCAGAATCATACAGATTGCTCTCAGACTGGGAGAGTGGGAAGTCCCTGAAGCAGACTCAAAAGCCAGAAGATATAGGATTATCGGCTTATTGTTAGAACAGAAGCCTCACTAAGACCAGGGGACCTCAAAATCATATTACATCAAAATTATAAATATTAAAAAAACATTGGAATACTTGTATGAACTGAAGTAAGGGGAACTAGGAAAGTAGCAAACTCAAAAAGCACAAAAATAAATATGGAAAGCAACCACAAAACAGTTGAAAAAATTCTGTGAAATTATAATGGCCAAGGTTGGCCCCAGAGAAGAAATATTAAAATGTATATTCCGTCCTTCTTTGCAGAGAGGTGGGGAAAGAAATGGATATGAAATAATATGGATAATGTTAGACTTCTTGAACCAGATTGGCTGGTTTTCCTGTTTTTTTTTTTAATTTTTTTTTTAAATTTCATAAAGAATAATTATCAAGGAAGCAAAGCAAAATGTAGGTGACATAAAAATTAAAGAGACAAATGTAATTTTATATTGTCCTAGCTACATTCATTGTTTTGTATATATCTGTGTATATATTGCCTTCCCCATTAAATACTAAGCTCTCTAAGATAGAGACTGCCTTTTGATTACTTTTGTATCCTCAATACTTATCACAGTGCCTAGCAAATAGTAGATTTGTAGTTTTTTTTAATTAAAGCTTTTTTATTTGCAAAACATATGCATGGATCATTTTCTAATATTGACCCTTACAACAACTAGTGTTCCAAATTTTCCCCTCCATCCCCCCACCCCCTGCCCTAGATGACAAGTAATCCAATATATGTTAAAAATGTTAAAATATTTGTTAAATCCAATATATGTATACATATTTATACCATAATCTTAATGTACAAGGAAAGTCAGATCAAAAAGGAAAAAATATATTGATAAAGAAAACAAAATACAAAGCAAAAACAACAAAAAGAATGAAAATGCTATGTTGTAATCCACGCTCAATTCCCATAGTTCTCTCTCTGGGTGTAATTGGCTTTCTTCATCACAGGATTATTGGAACTGATCTTAATCATCTCATTGTTGGAAAGAGTCACATCTGTCAGAATTGGTCATTGTATAATCTTATTGTTGTATGTACAATGATCTCCTGTTTCTGCTTATCTCACTTAGCATCAGTTCACGTAAGTCTCTCCAGGCCTCTGTCAAATCTTCCTGCTGATTGTTTCTTACAGAACAATAATATTCCATTTATATTCATATACCATAATTTATTCAGCTCTTCTGCAGCTGATGGATATCCACTCAATTTTCAGCTTCTTGCCACTATAAAAAAGGCTGCCACAAACATTTTTGCATATGTGGGTCCCTTTCCTTCCTTTATTATCTCATTGGGATATAAACCCAGTAGAAAAACTGCTGGATAAAAGGTATGGACAGTATAATAACTTTTTAATCATAATTCCAAATTGTTCTCCAGAAAGGCTGGTTCTTTTCACAATTCCACCAGTAATGTATTAGTGTCCCGGTTTATTTATATCTCCTCCAATATTTATCATTTTTTCCTGTCATCCTAGACAATCTGAGAAGTATATAGTGATATCTCAGAGTTGTCTTAATTTGCATTCCTCTGAACAATAGTTTTTTAGAACACCTTTTCATATGACTAGAAATGATTTAAATTTCTTCATCTGAAAACTGTTCCCATCTTTTGACCATTTCTCAACTGGGCAATGGCTTGAATTCTTATAAATTCAAGTCAATTCTCTATATATCTTAAAAATTAGGCCTTTATCAGAACCCTTAAATGTAAAAATGTTTTGCCAATTTATTGCTTCCTTTCTAATCTTGTCTGTATTCGTTTTCGTTTGTACAAAAACTTTTTAACTTAATATAGTCAAAAGTATCTATTTGGTGTTGAATAATGAGTTCCAATTCTTCATTGATTACAAATTCCTTCCTTCTCCACATATCTGAGAGCTAAACTATCTTACCTTCTTCTAATTTGCTTATAATAATATACTTTATATCTAAATCATGAACCCATTTCAACTTTATCTTGGTATATAGTGTTAAGTGTGAGTCAATGTCTAGTTCCCGCCATACTAATTTCCAATTTTCCAATAGTTTTTGTCAAATAGTGAGTTCTTATCCCAAAAGCAGGAGTCTTTGGGTTTATCAAATACCAGATTGCTGTACTCATTGACTATTTTGTCCTGTTATCCTAACCTATTCCAATGATTGACTATTTTATTTCTTAGTCAATACCAAATGGTTTGATGACCACTGCTTTATAACATAGTTTAAATCTGGCACAGCTAGGACACCTTCATTGGCATTTTTTTCATGAATTCCCTTGAAATTCTTGATCATTTGTTCTTTCTGATGAACTTTGTTATTATTTTTTCTAGATCTATAAAATAATTTCTTGGGAGTTTGATTGGTATGGTGTTGGAATATATGGGAGATATTGGAATACATGGGAGCCACTTGACAATGGCTGCTGGAGATCCAACTCAGAATGGATCTCCTCTTGTGAGAGGATGATACAAGGAGACTAAGAGTCAGTAGCTGTTCTCTGACCCCTCTGACTGAGAGGCCATTGAATTGTCTGACCTCTGTCTGTTTTCTCCTCTTCCCTGTGCCTCCAATTTATCTCATTCCCAGTCCACAACAC
The DNA here is from genome assembly GCF_048593235.1 of Sminthopsis crassicaudata. NCBI lineage: Eukaryota > Metazoa > Chordata > Mammalia > Dasyuromorphia > Dasyuridae > Sminthopsis > Sminthopsis crassicaudata. The sequence goes on from NC_133618.1 coordinate 218,060,564, forward strand.
CTGTGTTGGCAAAGGCTGCCTTGCAGCTCCTTCAGATGTTATGATCCACAGCTACAGAAGCTCTTGGAGAATTGACCTGTCCCTTAACAGTATGGCACTAACTAAGTACATCAATTTTTATTATATTTGCTGGACCTACCAATGAGCACTCGATATTTTTCCATCTGATTAGATCTGACTTTATTTGTGTGGAAAGTTGTAGTTGTGTTTATATAGTTCCCGACTTTCCCTTGGCAGATAGATTCTCAAATTTTTTATACTTTTGACAGTTATTTTGAATGGAATTTCTCTTTGTATCTCTTGCTGCAGGACTTTGTTGGTAATATATAAAAATGCTGATGTATGTGGATTTATTTTCCAAGCTGCAACTGTGCTAAAGTTGTAAATTTTTTTCTAGGAGTTTTTCAGTTGATTCTCTAGAGTTCTCTAAGAACACCATCATATAATCTTCAAAGAGTGATAATTTGGTTTCCTCATTGCCTATTCTAATTCCTTTAATCTCTTTTTCTCTTATTGCCAAAGTTAACATTTCTAATACAATATTGAAAAGTAATGCTGTTTTACCCTTGTTTCACCCCTGATTTTATTGGGAATGGTTCTAGTTTGTCCTCATTACATATGATGCTTACTAATGGTGTTAAATAAATGTTACTAATCATTTTAAGAAAAAGTCCATTTATTCCTATACTCTCTAGTGTTTAGGGATAGGTGTTGGATTTTATCAAATGCCTTTTTTGCATTTATTGAGATAATTATATGATTTTAGTTAGTTTGGTTATTGATATAATCAATTATGCTAATAGTTTATCTAATATTGAACCAGCCTTGAATTACTGTTATAAATCCTACTTGGTCATGGTGTATTACACTGGAGATAATTTGCTATAAATCTATTTGCTAATATTTAATTTAAGAATTTTGCATCAATATTCATTAGGGGAATTGGTCTATGATTTTATTCCTCTGTTTACACACTACTTGGCTTAGGTGTCAACACCATATCTGTGTTATAAAAGGAATTTCATAGGAGTCTTTCTTTCCCTATTTTTTCAAATAGTTTATACTATAATATTGGAATTAATTTTTCTTTAAATATTTGGTAAAATTCACAAGTAAATCCATCTAGCACTGGATTTTTTTCCCTTAGGGAGTTGATTAGTAAATTTTTTAATTTCTTTTTCTAAAATGGGACTATTTAAATACTTTATTTCCTCTTCTGTTAACATGGGAAATCTATATTTTTGTAGATATTCCTCCAGTTCACTTATAGTATCAAATTTATTGGCATATAGTTGGGCAAAATAATTCCTAATTATTGCTCTGATTTCCTCTTCATTGGTGGATATTTCTCCTTTTTCATTTTTGAGATTAACAATTTTATTTTCTTCTTTCCTTTTTCTAATCAAATTAACTAAAAGTTTATTTCATAAAACTAACTCAGTTTTATTTATTAATTCAATAGTTTTCTTACTTCAATTTTATTCATCTCCCCTTTTATTTTCAGAATTTCATATATGGCATTTAATTGAAGATTTTTAATTTGTTCTTTTTCTAGCATTTTAGTTGTAAACCCAATTCATTGATCTTCTCTTTCTCTATTTTATGCAAGGAAGCATCTAGAGATAAAAAATTTCCCATAATAACTGCTTTGGCTGCATCCCACAAATTTTGCTATGTTGTGTCATTATTGTCATTCTCTTGGATGAAGTTATTGATTGTGTCTATGATTTGTTGTTTCATCCATTCATTCTTTAGGATTATTATTTAGTTTTCAATTAATTTTGGCCTATTTTCTCCTGGCCTTTTATTGGATGTATTTTTATTGCATTATGATCTGGAAAATGCACTTAATATTTCTGCCTTTCTACATTTGACTTGGAGATTTTTTTTTTTTGTATAGCTTCCATGAACCATTGAGAAAAAAGTAAACTCCTTTCTTTCTCCATTAGATTTTCTCCAATTATCAATCATACCTAACTTTTCTAAAATTCTGTTCACTTCTTTAACTTCTTTCTTATTTATTTGGTGGTTGTATTTATCTAGTTCTGATAATGCAAGGTTGAGACACCCACTAGTGTAGTTTTGCTATCTATTTCAGCCCTCTTAACTTCTCCTCTAGGAATTTGGATGCTATACCACAGTGCATATATGTTTAGTATTGACATTGCTTCATTTTCTATGGTACACTTTAACAAGATGTAGTTTCTTTTCTTATTTCTTTTAATCAGATCTATTATTGCTTTTGCTTGATCTGAGATCAGAATTGCTACCCCAGCTATTTTTTAACTTCACCTGAAGCATAATAAATTCTGCTCCAACTTTTTACCTTTACACTGTATGTATCATTCTGCTTTAAATGAATTTCTTATAAACAACATATTATAGGATTCTGGCTTTTAATCCAGTTTGAAATCCGTTTCTGTTTTATGGGAGAGTTCACATTCACAGTTAAAATGACTAATTCTGTATTTCCTGCAATCTTATTTACTCCAAATTATGCTTTTCTCTTTCCTGTCTTCTTTCCTCCCTCCCCAGTATTTTGCTTCTGACCACTAACTTCTTTAAACTTCCTTCATTCTTCAGAGCCCCTTCCCCTTTCTTATACCTTTCCCCTACTACTTTTGTTTTCCCTTCTATTAGCCTTTCCTTTCTTTCCCCCTTTCTACTCCCACTTCCCTATGAGACAAGTTTCTCTATAAAATCAAATATGTCTGATTATGTCTCTTTGAGCCAGATCTGATGAAAGTAAGATTCACACAATATTCATAACCCTCCTTTTTCCCCCTCAATTATAATAGTTCTTCTTTGCCTCTTTGTGAGATATAATTTCCCTCATTTCCCTTCCATTTTCCTCTTTTTCCAGTACAATTTCCTTTCTAAATAGATGTGTAATTTTTTAAAATTAATTTTATAATTATAACACTTTTTTTGACAGTACATATGCATAGGTAATTTTTTTTTCACATTATCCCTTGTACTCCCTTCTGTTCTGATTTTTTCTCCTCCTTCCCTCCACCCCCTCCCCTAGATGGCAGGCATTCCCCTACATATTAAATATCTTATAGTATATCCTAGGTACAATATATATGCTAAGAACTGAATTTTGTTGTTGTTGTTGTTGTTGCAAAGAAAGAATTGTATTCGGAAGGTAAAAATAATCTGGGAAGAAAAACAAACAAAAAAAATACTCACAGTTTACAATCATTTCCCAGTGTTCCTTTTCTGGGTGTAGCTGATTCTGTCCATCATTGATCAATTGGAATTGGAATAACTTCTCTATGTTGAAGATATCCACTTCCATCAGAATATATCCTCATACAGTATCATTGTTGAAGTGTATAATGATCACTTAGTTCTGCTCATTTCACTCAGCATCAGTTGATGTAAGTCTTTCCAAGCCTCTCTATATACATCCTGTGCGTAATTTCTTACAGAACAATACTATTCCATAATGTTCATATACTATAATTTACCCAACCATTCTCTAATTGATGGGCATCCATTCATTTTCCAGTTTCTAGCCATTACAAAAAGGGCTGCCACAAACATTTTGGCACATACAGGTCCCTTTCCCTTTTTTAGTATTTCCTTGGGATATAAGCCCAGTAGTAGCACTGATGGGTCAAAGGGTATGCACAGTTTGATATGTAATTAATGCTTGCTGATTTATTGAGTTCTCCTAACTTTAAAGCTAATTTTTTTACAAGATACTGCTGGAATTAGTAGATGTAAGTATCTCTAAGTGTAGATTATAATGAGATATATCTAATGCAAGTGTCCAGATCCAATTTTAAATTTTATATTGATATTTGTTGTCAAGTAGGAACTTCTATTCAGAGAATCTGGCGGTCTGCTTTTTTGATCCCAGATACATTGGAATGGTCATATTCTAAGCCCTTTTTTTCTGGGTTAAGGAAAAGAGTTAGCAACTAATTTGAAACCAAATTGCCAATAACAAAATCAGTCTAAAAGTCGAATAATCAAAAAGCATATAAGAAGAATAGAAAAAGTACCTCCCTTAAATAAGATATGGTTTCAAAGCAATTCTAGACTATCTGGGGCCAATGCAATCATAGTATAATTGGATTTGGGGGAAGCTGATGTTGATGTTGACTAGACAAAAGACTCTTCTAATGACTAATGTTGGTTTGGAGATGACCCTGGGTTCTACAAGTCTCTGTTAGGAAAAACCCTATCTGACAATTCTTCCATGCTGGAAAGGCTTTGTGTTCAGTATTGGTGAAATATTATTTCTTCTGTCTGTGGATCAGCATAGCTAAGCACAAAGATATTCATTACCAGTAGTCTTGTCATTTGGTGATGAATTATTTGACCATGGTGAGCCCATGAAATATTTAAAAAACTCAAAATTCCATCATTTCCTAGATACTCCTCTTCTCTTTCTTCAGTAATGTTGGCAGAATGGTGGGAAAAAACACAAAGGGTAATATTAGCTATACAATAAAAAAAAATCCTGATTCCAAAAATAATGACTTTAAGGTTGGCACTCTAAATGTCCAACAACCAAGTAGTTGACATGCTTCTGTAAAAATACAAACAAAAAAAATCATGTCCATATTGAAACTTTAACACTAAATGAAATTAAAAAATACAAAGAAATTAAAAATAAATGCATTGCAATTTTTTTTTGTAAATTCTGTAAAAATAAGAGGCTTTCGAAGAAAAATAATTAATTTGCAGAACACTTAGTCCAAGTATCAAACTAGAAAATAAATTTTAAGGAGAACATATGTATAAAATTAAAATGAAGACAATATTCAATTTTTTAAAGTGGAAAAAATAATTCAATAAAACTTCTACACCAAGCTCGTCTTCATTCAATTCAATTGAATTAATTCATTCAAGCTTTAATACCCGAGGATTAATGTGCTACATAAAGAAGAAATACACTAAAGAAAATAAAGGCAAACAAGAAGGAAGGAAGGAAGGAAGGAAGGAAGGAAGGAAGGAAGGAAGGAAGGAAGGAAGGAAGGAAGGAAGGAAGGAAGGAAGGAAGGAAGGAAGGAAGGAAGGAAGGAAGGAAGGAAAGAAGGAAGGAAGGAAAGAAGGAAGGAAGGAAGGAAGGAAGGAAAGAAGTTTTCCAACTGACCAATTCTAGTTTGTGGGACAGCTTTACTCACAGAGGTTGTTGTTTTTCCTTTGTTCTCAAAGAGGACAATGAGAAGGTATATAAAGCATGTGTCATGGTATCTGGCACATTGGCAGTACTATACAAATATTTATTCTCTTCCTCTTTTGCCATTGTAATTTTCTTTGGCAAGTCTTATTATAGTGCTATTTTAAGATTATACTTGTTGGTCTCCTTAGTCCATAACCCTGGACATGAAACATTAGAGAGAGATGTCTGATATTTTGTTGTTGCTATACAATCATTTTAGTTATGTATGACTCTTCATGACCCCATTTGGATTTTCTGAGCAAAGATACTAGAGTGATTTTCCATTTCCTTCTTTAGTTCATTTTATAGATGAGAAACTAGGTGTTTCAACTGAGATTGAATGATTTTGTCAAAGTCACATAGCTGGCAAGTGTCTGAGACTGGATTTGAACTCAGAAAAATGAGTCTTTCTGACTTTAGACTCTGAACTCCGTCCACTGCACCACCTAGCTATCCATGCATGATATCAAATATATTTTATAGAATCTGCCAAATAATTATATTTATTATGTGTCATCAGAAAACAAAAATGATTGGACAATCACTGGTATTAGAGAATTCTTTGGCTGCACAAACAAAACAGGGAGAGCAGATGTAGTTTTCAAAGCTCAGACCACAATTATGAGCAATGTGTTATGGTCATTTCTCAGATTATTTCCAGGAGCAAGTATTAATGATTTAAGATGATCAGGAGGCATGGCTACAATGTGACTGGGTAATCAATTTGTCAGAAAAGATTGTGGTAGAAACATCATGTGACTGAATTCTCTTCCTTAGAAAAGTAGGGTTCTGGAGTAGAAAGTCAGAGGACCTAGATTCAAATTCAAGTTGTATTTACTGCCTGAATGAACTGTTATTTAACTTTTCTTGGTCTCAGTTTTCTCTTTTCTTCTTTCTGGTAACCCTTAGATAGCATGGAATTTGGTCCTCTTTCCATATTTATCTTTCTTCTCTAGGTTCAATCCAGTTTGTCAGTATCCTTCTTAAAATGTGGTAATAAGAAATAGATGCTACCCTCTAGCTATTTTCTGACCAGAGCAGAAAATATTGGAACTGTCACTTTCCTTGTTCTGGACACTTCAATACTTTTAACCCAGTCGTACAGCAAATCTTAGCCTTTTGAGCTTCCCTGTCAAATTATGACATCCCTACCTTGCAAACCACGGTCATAATGAAAACCTTTTTTTTTTTTCCATGTGAACTATTGTCGTCACACCTCTTCAACCTGTACAAATGGAGCTGATTTTTTTAAATCCAAGTGAAACATTTTTTCATTTATTGCTATCCTATCATATTATAATCATCCCAATCTACTGACTGAAAAAAAAAATATATCAGTCTCAACTGTCATTCAACATAATAGTTATCCCTCTCAGCTTTGTGTCATGTGCAAATCTGACAAGAATGCCATCTATCCTTATATACAAATCATTGATACAAGATATGGAACATCCTAGAGTTAGGGCTTAGTGACTTTGGATGTCTAGGAGGCAGCCTTCATGCCAGACTTGAAGTAGATAGCACAGGTAGCAATGGTAATCAGCTGTGAAAGATCTAAGAGCCCCAGAACAAAATATAAGTTGGAGTTTTCCTTTGTAGCAGGAAATCCTATAAAATAACATTAGTAACAAGCAACAATCAATAATAAAAAATCACTATGCTTTATAATATATTTTGTTTATTTTAACTTTGCTTATTAATTATTTTTGTTGCATTTATCAGTCAGAGACAAGGCTTGGTGCTTACTAGAAGTCTGGTTTTATGAAACTTGCAAGTAGCTCAAGTTGACTCTTAGGCCTTTTTGTACCACAATGGACTGCTAATGAGTTTAGGAATAGGAATATTGCTTCATTGCTCTGGATTATTTATTTAATGAAGTTTTGAGACAGTTAATCAAAACCAGTTCTTGTGATAAGCTTCCATGGGGTTCCCACTGCTCCTGCCATGGAATAGGGATCAATCTGTTAAATCTTGAAAATGGCTGGTCCAGTGACAAGCATAGCTCTAAGAAGTATACAGCTTAGAGATGAGCTGGGAAAGGAAATAACTTGAAATCATGGAAACATTAACGAGAAGTACAGGCACACCCTATCTTTTGGCTCCCTATTCTCTGCCTCTTTTTATAAATATCCCATATTATATGGTTTGGGTCATCTAAGAACAGAAAAATCCCTCTTTTGCAGGGGGGTCAATAGCTGGTAGTTCTGCTGTTTATTATCTGAGTGAAATTTGGTTAAGTCATTTTATTTCTTTGAGCTTCAGTTTCCTTATCTTACAATGTAGGCATTAGATTAAATGTTCTCTCAAGTTTCTAATTCTATGATCATGTGACATAAGGAATCTGGCTAATGTATTTTGCCTCTCATCACTTTTAATTCTCTGAATCATTGGCTTCTACTTAGTTTAAGGACCACTCTGTATCAACGGCATGTAGGCCATCTAGGGGCCTGTGGATACTGCAACTCTTAGTATAAATAACTCTAATTAAAATGTCCTAAAGGGCAAATGACCAAGTAGAAGAGATTAACTGCCTTCAAGATGCTCCATGAGTAACACAGCCAAGGGCCTTTGGGAAGACTATTCATTTTCTGAATTTAAAACACATCCACATTGCACTCTAATATAAACATGTATATAGCAAGCTGATATAGATGTTCCTTTTAGATCAAGCATTGATGGTGCTTTATTCAAAAATTTCCCAACTAGGACCTGTCAGACCTAGAGCTCCTCTGTCATAGTCTCAGATAACTCAGAGACAACTCCATACCATGAAAAAGTGGTTAGTAGAAGAATTAAAGAACCATGAGAAGCAATGTGCTGGAAACAAGGTGATCTCTCCATTTGTAATTATCAAATATCGCATAGATTAATTATTTCATAAAAATAATTTGGTGAAGCTGTTTTTTATTGAGAATATTTTTAGCTAAATATGAATTGCTCTTTAAAGGTTTGATAGAATTCATTTTTACATCCTTTTGGATGAAGGTCCTCCTTGCCTATCCTAGCCCACTTTCTATTCACTGCAACACTTAGAGATTCAACCCCTTTTCCTAAGATTGGAGTATTGTAGATATATTTTTCTTGTTTTATTCCCTATCTTTTCTTCACAATCCACCAATAATAGTTCAGCAACAACAACAATCATTTCTTCCAGTTCTCTGGGATATAGTTTGTTTGTGTCTAAGGAAATGAACAGAGGCTAGCTTTTCATAGAACAACAGAGAGGACTTTCAGGAGAGTCTTTGTTTTCAAGGTCTGCTTGGAGATGGTGACTGCTTCAATAACGTCAACTGAGGTCTTTTATTCTGTTTGGCTCCATGTCTACTAAGACATTGAAAAGTGCTGAATTAACTGACTAAATGGAAGGCTCAAAGGAGTACTTGTGATCTGTTTTGGGGGTTGAGATTAGTTCTTAAGTTAGGGGATTGAATGATTTTAGGATTATTTCCATTTGTATCACTATTAAGTTTTCATCCTATGTGGAGGGAAATAAAATTATAGATTTTCAGAGGTCTTGACAAATTTACTCACTGCTTCTAAATATCTGATACAATATCATGGGGAAGAGTTAGGAGACTTATTCTTCTTGTCCCTAGAAAATAGACTTGGCAGATTTTTACTCACTATGAGGAAAAATTTTATTAATAATTAGAATTCTTCAAAAATTGAATGCTATTCCTTGAGATACAATGAGTTTCTTATAAATGGAATTGATCATACAGAGAGATTAGATAACTAACCCACTTTCAGGAAGAGAAAGATAAGTATACAGACAAGCAGATAAAGCTTTTATTTATTATTTAGTGTATGCTGGGCACTTTAATAAACACTTAGGTTACACAATATGAACCAGAAAAACTTACCATGCCCTCAAGTAGCTTATATCTAAAGTAGGGAGATCACATCTAAAGGGCACCTGGAAAGTGGAAAGTAGGGCATGGGTTTCCAGGAGAGGTATGTCATGCAGGGTTTCTCAGTATTAAGAGAATTGTACATGATGTCTAAGGCTCTTTTTGGTTTAAAGAATCTTATTAATTATTAGTAGAAAACAAAATGCAGGTTTTTCCATTCTACCTTTTCCTATGATGATTTCCAGAAGTAGTATCCCATACTAGACTTATTTCTTCTTTGACATTCTGCTGTTGAAAAACGTCTTTATAACATGAAAATTGATGACTACAACCCCCAACCAAAAATTAAACTTGAAATACAAAAATTAAAAGGAGAAATCAATAATATTGAAAGTTAAAAAAAAAAAAAACTATTGAATTAATAAATAAAACCAAGAGTTGGTTTTATGAAAAAGCCAATAAAATAGATAAACCTTTGGTAAATCTGATCAGAAAAAAGAAAGAGGAAAATCAAATTGTTAGTCTTACAAATGAAAAGGGGGATCTTTCCACCAATGAAGAGGAAATTAGAGAAATAATAAGGAGATACTTTGCCCAACTTTATGCCAATAAATTTGATAACTTAAGTGAAATGGATGACTTCCTCCAAAAATATAGGCTTCCTAGATTAACAGAGGAGGAAATAAATTGCTTAAATAGTCCCATTTCAGAAAAAGAAATAGAACAAGCTATTAATCAACTCCCCAGGAAAAAATCCCCTGGACCAGATGGATTTACATGTGAATTCTACCAAACATTTAAAGAACAATTAGCCCCAATGCTATATAAACTATTTGAAAAAATAGGGAATGAAGGAGTCCTACCAAACTCCTTTTATGACACAGACATGGTACTGATACCTAAACCAGGTCGATCGAAAACTGAGAAAGAAAATTATAGACCAATTTCCTTAATGAATATTGATGCTAAAATCTTAAATAAGATATTAGCAAAAAGACTTCAGAAAATCATCCCCAGGATAATACACCATGATCAAGTAGGATTCATACCAGGAATGCAGGGCTGGTTTAATATTAGGAAAACTATTAGTATAATTGACCATATTAATAATCAAATTAATAAAAACCATATGATCATCTCAATAGATGCAGAAAAAGCATTTGACAAAATCCAACATCCATTCCTACTAAAAACTCTTGAGAGTATAGGAATAAATGGATTATTCCTTAGAATAATCAGGAGCATATATTTAAGACCTTCAGTAAGCATAATATGCAATAGAAATAAACTGCAACCTTTCCCAGTAAGATCAGGGGTGAAACAAGGTTGCCCACTATCACCATTACTATTCAATATAGTACTAGAAACGCTAGCCTCGGCAATAAGAGCCGAGAAAGAGATTCAAGGAATTAGAGTAGGAAATGAGGAAATCAATCTATCACTCTTTGCAGATGACATGATGGTATACTTAGAGAACCCCAAAGACTCTGCTAAAAAGCTATTAGAAATAATTCAGAATTTTAGCAAAGTGGCAGGATACAAAATAAATCCACATAAATCCTCAGCATTCTTATATATCACCAACAAAATGCAACAGCAAGAGATACAAAGAGAAATTCCATTCCAAACAAATGCTGAGAGTATAAAGTATTTGGGAATCCATCTACCAAAGAATAGTCAGGAATTATATGAGAAAAATTACAAAACACTTGCCACAAAAATAAAGTCAGATTTAAATAATTGGAAAGACATTCAGTGCTCTTGGATAGGCCGAGTGAATATAATAAAGATGACAATACTCCCCAAACTAATCTATTTATTTAGTGCTATACCAATCAGACTCCCAAGAAACTATTTTAATGACCTAGAAAAAATAACAACAAAATTCATATGGAAGAATAAAAGGTCGAGAATTGCAAGGGAACTAATGAAAAAAAAGTCAGAGGAAGGTGGTCTAAGTGTACCTGATCTAAAGCTATATTATATAGCAGCAGTCACCAAAACCATTTGGTACTGGCTAAGAAATAGAATGGTAGATCAGTGGAACAGATTAGATACAAAGGACAAAAAAGGGTACATCTATAGCAATCTAATCTTTGACAAACCCAAAGATACCGACATTAGGGACAAAAATTCATTATTCGGAAGAAACTGTTGGGAAAACTGGAAATTAGTATGGCAGAAATTAGATATGGATCCACACTTATCACCATATACCAAGATAAGATCAAAATGGGTCCATGATTTAGGCATAAAGAATGAGATCATAAATAGATTAGAGGAACAGAGGATAGTCTACCTATCAGACCTGTGGAGGAGGAAGGAATTTATGACCAGAGGAGAATTAGAGATCATTATTGATCACAAAATAGAAGATTTTTATTACATCAAACTAAAAAGTTTCTATACAAACAATACTAATGCAAACAAGATTAGAAGGGAAGTAACAAATTGGGAAAATATTTTTAAAAGTAAAGGTTCTGACAAAGGTCTCATCTCCAAAATATATAGAGAACTGACCCTGATTTATAGGAAACCAAACCATTCTCCAATTGATAAATGGTCAAGGGATATGAACAGACAATTCTCAGATGATGAAATTGAAACTATTTCCACTCATATGAAAGTGTTCCAAATCACTACTGATCAGAGAAATGCAAATTAAGACAACTCTGAGATACCACTACACACCTGTCAGATTGGCTAAGATGACAGGAACAAATAATGATGAATGTTGGAGGGGATGTGGGAAAACTGGGACACTGATACATTGTTGGTGGAGTTGTGAAAGAATCCAGCAATTCTGGAGAGCAATTTGGAACTATGCCCAAAAAGTTGTCAAACTGTGCATACCCTTTGACCCAGCATTGCTGTTATTGGGATTATATCCCAAAGAAATACTAAAGAGTGGAAAGGGACTTGTATGTGCCAAAATGCTTATGGCAGCTCTTTTTGTTGTAGCTAGAAATGGAAGATGAATGGATGTCCATCCATTGGAGAATGGTTGGGTAAATTGTGGTATATGAAGGTTATGGAATATTATTGCTCTGTAAGAAATGACCAGCAGGAGGAATACAGAGAGGCTTGGAGAGACTTAAATCAACTGTTGCTGAGTGAAATGAGCAGAACCAGAAGATCACTATACACTTCAACAACAATACTGTATGAGGATGTATTCTGATGGAAGTGGAAATCTTCAACATAAAGAAGATCCAACTCACTTCCAGTTGATCAATGATGGACAGAAATAACTACACCCAGAGAAGGAACACTGGGAAGCGAATGTAAATTGTTAGCACTACTGTCTATCTACCCAGGTTACTTATACCTTCGGAAGCTAATAATTAATGTGCAACAAGAAAATTGGATTTACACACATATATTGTATCTAGGTTATATTGTAACACATATAAAATGTATGGGATTACCTGCCATCGGGGGGAGGGAGTGGAGGGAGGGAGGGGATAATTTGGAAAAATGAATAAAAAAAAAAGAAAACGAAAAAAAAAAAAAAAAGAAAGAAAATTGATGCCTACAGTAGAGAGAAGCAATACTTATAATCAGAAAGACCTGAGGACAAATCCTGACATTGACACTTGCTACTCCTATCAATATGTTAGTTAGTCTTTCTGTGCTTCCATTTTCTTATATGTAGATAAGTTCAAAGTTTCCTTCCACCCCTGAATTCAATGATCCACAAATTAGTTTGGATCTAAAAGTAAATCCAATTGGTTCTTCATAGGAGTCTCTTGTATTTATTTTTAGATGTTTAATATCATGAGTCTCATTAACAAAGTATTCTGGGCAATAAGCAAAGTTGTTAGATGGATCCTTAACATTACTATTGAGATATGATTGTATTATATCTCCCCCAGTAGTCTAGATGAGGATTTGAAATTTCAAGGTATTTAATGGTTATGGAGAATTCTCAAATTGTAATGTTTTTGGGATAATATAAGATGGGGGGGGAGGAGGAAACTGCATTAGAAGCAAGAGGAAGACATGAAATGAGGCAGTGAGTATTTGCTTTCTGGCTTTCACCTCTCCCAAAAGACTACACCTCTGCCTGCCTGGCAGAAATTATGCATATATCCTGAACCATGCCTCTTGTGTAAACTGCATAATCTCTTAATCTTATAAAACACTTTTGTGTGTGTGTGTGTGTGTGTGCATGTGTGTGCGTGTGTGTGTGTGTGTGTGTGTGTGTGTGTGTGTGTGTGTTGTGTGTGTGTGCATTCGAAACATTAACTTGCATAGCTCTTGGCTGAATGTTGTAATTTAAATCCATTGAGTCAAGAGAAAAAAGATAGGAACAAATATTAAAAAATGTTCTAAGATCCATTTCATTATATTAAAAATACAAACTAGAATGGAGGGTTTATATGGCTAAAACAAATCATGAAGGTCCTATAATCATATAAAAGAATGAACCTCTAGTCACCTGGGTTGTGTAGCAGATAGAGTACCATACTTGGACTGAGGAAGACCTGAAATCAAATCCTTCCACTAACATTTGATATCTGTGTGAACCTATATTTTTCTTTATTTTTTCAGATATATTTCTTGGGCTTCTGAGTTTCTTTTCATCCTCAATAGAAAATACCCCATCTGCTTTTATCCTTTCATTCTCCAAGGCCAATCTTTTCTCAATGACATTTATTGATTTGATGAAATGAAGCATAGCCTCTTACTATACTGGCTGTTTATAACAATACCCTACTGGTAATGAAAATTGGCCAGTAATTGGTCATGAGACTTTGGATAATTCATCTGATGGGAGAAATTCTGGTGAAGTTATTTTATGACCTCACTGTAAGGTTTAGATTCAAAAGTTATATTTTTCACTTAACCTCTCTCTATCCAGTTAATTCATCTGTAAAATGGGACTACTAATAGTATCTATCTCATAAGATTGTTGTGAGGATGAAATAAAATAGCATATGTAAAATACAGTGCAAACTTTAAAGTGATATGTAAATACTAATTGCTATTGCTCTCATTATTATTGTTAATTTTCAACTGGAAGAATACTCTTAACAGCTATATAGATAGCTATATAGATATCAGGAATTTGAATAATGGTACAAAAACTCTGAGGAAAAATAGTTGAGGCTTAAAATACTCTTTCTTTGGTGATGAAAGTCTGTTGGATCTTCTCAGTACAGGCTGATAGTTCAACTTTAATTATTTGAAATCATAAGCCAGAAACAAAACAGTGTGTGTGTGTGTGTGTGTGTGTGTGTGTGTGTGCGCGCGCATATATGGAGAGAGATAATGGTAAATATAAGTATGCATATGCATACATATGTTTGCATATGTATATAAATATTATATATATAATATACACATACACATGTGTATTTGTGTGTATAATTAAAAGGAATCTAACATTTTCTTTTTCTTTTTCTTTTTTTGCTTTTTTTTGTTTTTGTTTTATAAAATACAGGTTAATGTGTATTGATTGAATTTCATGACTTTTCTGGAAATGAGCATTTCACTGTTGACATTTTTATTAGCCTTTTTTCATCCATTTTCACAGCTGAGACTTGGTTTAGTATTAAACATTGCCTTGATAGTGAAAACTGTACAGAAAGGGTTTTAGAAATGCAAATGTTTCTTCTATCTTCTTGTTCCTCCAAATGAGAGTTTTAGTCTTTTCAAATTAAAGAGAGCCTTGCAGGATTAAATTGAATTCAGCAATAAAATGAGATCAATGACCAAGAATCAGTAGTGATGGTTAGCAGGGCTTCATAGGATATAATAGGGCAATGCCTGGTAACCTGCCTAGAGCTAGGGATTTTTTGTATGGTTTTGTTTTGAATTTGTGTGTGCTTTTTGTTTTGTTTTGTTTTGTTTTGTTTTGTTTTATCTTGATTTTTGGATGTGATGGGAAGCACAAATCTGAAATCTCCAGAAATTCTGCTATGCTGAGAATTCCTTAATCTGCATTGTGAACACAGCCTAATTTAGGAGTTAGACTATTACAAATGTTTAAAGGGGTAGTGGTGATAAATTATTATTGTTAAAACATCTAATTGATATAGTGTAGCTCATTATAAGTAAAGACTCTCTTTGGGCAGCTGGAAGCAACTTTTCTGAGGTCATTAGAAAGTTTACAATTCCATAAACTATAGAACTCATTTGACACCATCTCATAGGAATTCCAAGCTCTGCTTGCAATTCATAAATAAGAAGTGTTAACAATTTAAAATAGGATTACTTGTGAAATAATTTATTGACCAAGCTTAATATTTTATTCATGATATTTTGTAAAGTGATCTTGGCCTTTGCTGCTTTTGAATCCAAAAGGGGATAAGGTGGGGCAGGGAAGAAGTGGGGAATTTTGTATATGTGCTTTCTCAAGATGTTCAGATTTGAATCTTGTTAAGAAACAGCAGTTCCTAAAGTTTTTGAGTTCAGAAAAATCCAATTCAATATCATTAACTTATTAAAGGTCTATGATGGGTCAGGCACTATAAGATAAAGAATAAGTACCTTCTGGGGATAGCTCAAATCTCCATTGATATTGACTTTTCTAGGATTATGCCAGTTTTTGACCTGTTCACAGGAAAGCCTAGGATTTGTGATAAGATAGAAATGATATCTATGGGAGACAGAAATTTCTGGTGGGCATATTTTATGTTTAATAGAATTCATCTGTATCCATTAAAAACTCAATGACACTAAAGGCAACATTTGCTAATTTGAAGCCAATCAAATAGAATCATCAAACAACTTAAGCTAATTAAGTACCCTAGAAGAAGAGAGTTAAATAATTGCCATATCACAAAGATTCTGCCCCTTCAGGGAGGTGGGAGATTGAGCAGAAGAGAGGTAGAAACCCTCCCTTGAAGAAATTTAGTATGGAATGAAAGAGAAAACAAAGAGAAACTTATGAACAAGAGAACCTTCCATTGAGGTCTCATGGTATTTAGAAGCTATAAGCTCAGGAAGAGCAGGATGGCATCATAACTACAAGAAAACTTTAGATATTGTTTGGGTCATACCTCTCTTCATATACATAATAGACTTGCTAATGAGAGCTCAAAATAGATCTGGACATTGGGCTCAGTTGTTTTTACTCTAAACTTTGTATTCTTTCTATCACATTGCACTATTTTATTTTGTAGCTAATTGAATGGTAAAGATAAGAAATTGTAACATTTGATACACATCAGAAACCTCCAGTGTTACATGTTGCCATTGTTGTAAGAGATTTTAGACTTCTAGGTTTTGAAGTAGAGAAAATGTTAAAAGATGTCGAAGAGAGACAACATAGTTTAAGATCTGGATAAGATGGAGGGGAATTGGAGTTGGCTGAAGGTTAATGTAATTTAGAAGTTCAAATCATTAGGTTAGATTTGATATGGATTGCTAAATTTACTGAAAATGATAAGATATGAGATAGAGAGGAAGTCTGTGAGCTAGGTACTAAAACATTGAGAAAAGAAGGGAATCATCTTGGATATTAATTAGTAAGATAGCAAGGGCAGGAATTAGCACAGGGTATATTAGTTCGGAGAAGTGAAATTCCGAAGTGAAGATGCTGAGTGATCATGGTAGAGCAAGTCTAGAAATGGCAGTATATGTTTATATGTAGTATGAATATGTTAAAGGAGCTGACAATTCCTTTACCTGGCCCCCAGAATATAGGGAATTAGGGGAATTTAGCCTCCAATGGGAAGAGTATAGTTAGAGTTATGATATCCTTAGAGGAAAAACTGGATTTTCATTAGTGCAGAGATAGAAAATGCCTTTAAGGAAAGATCATTTCCTAGATAGGTAAGGTTTGTTGTTATTTAAATACTAGAACAAGGCCTCCGTATTGAAAAAGATATAGCGTCTGGAACAGTGATCATAGAGTAAAACTATCTATTCACTCCTACTTGTGTTTTTAAGATTTTAGTAACTTTAAAATATATTCTTAGAAAGTTCTATAACCCAAAGTTGTGATTAAGTCATTAATAGCATAGGTTTTGAATACTTTCTCCATGTTTTTTCTTATCCCTG
This sequence comes from Sminthopsis crassicaudata, assembly GCF_048593235.1. NCBI lineage: Eukaryota > Metazoa > Chordata > Mammalia > Dasyuromorphia > Dasyuridae > Sminthopsis > Sminthopsis crassicaudata. Next base: position 218,077,604 of record NC_133618.1, read on the forward strand.
TTTTCTCTTCTATTGCTTTTGGCTCTGATAACAAACCTAGTTTTACCATTTGAAGAAAAGACACTGAGGGGCAGTTTAAGGCTAATCCTCCCTGAGAATTCTTCCTAGTTTCAAAGATCTTCACTCTATTGGCTTTTAACATACCATTAGAAGATTATTCCATCTGCTAAAGCTGGCTCATAAATTTCTGGTATGGGATAAAAGTATGGGGGAATTGAATTAGAGAAAAAAACATATTTTTATGTGTGTATTTATATTTATTATGGACTTAATAATCAACAAACATTTCAATGTACAAATGATAAAAAAGAAGAATTTATATGGATTAGGAATAATTTGTTTCTTTTTTTTTTAAAGTGAAATTTTAGCAAGGCAATTTGTCTGTTACTGTATGTACCATTCTGAATGGCTTTTCTTATTTTCATTTTCAAAATATATTTTATTGATGTTGTCACTTTCCCCTCTTTTTCAAAAATTTCTCTTAATACCCAGTAACTTATCTCTGAAATAAAGCAGAATCCTCTTTTGTAACGATTAAGGAAAATTAAAGTACATCCATTTACCATGTTTGAAAATGTACCATTCTGTGTCTCTTATTCATCCTTCACCTCTCTGCTCTGAGAAAGGATACATGAATGGTCATTACATTGACCAGAATTTTTCAGTTTCAGTACCATTTTCCTTTTCATTATCACTGTCATTACATTAATTGTTCTCCTTCCCTGTTTACTTCATTCAGTATCAATATGAAGATGAGAGTACAGGATTTTCCACTGTGGCTGCTCAGGCCAATATGAGTTCAAAATCCTTGAATGGACTTTAACAAAATTAAGCAATACACCAGATGGATGTGTGAATGACCTTTATTGAGATTAGAGAATGTGTCAAAATTATGTTGGATTTATTGCGCCTATTTTCTGTCAGGATTGTTGGTGGTATGTGAAGACAGGAACTGAATAAACAGTTGGGAGCATAGATTATGCTAATACTTGATGAAGGAGATGAGGAGAGGCTGAATTAATCCATTAAATGGGAATCAGAGGAGGAGAGTCATATTTGGCTAAGGACAAATCCTTGGAATTTCTGAAAAATCCCATCTATTACTGAGAGACATTGATACCACATGAAATGTTCAAAAACGCTTGTATCTAAAGGAGGCTCCCTTAATACCTTTCAGTTATAATTTCTTTGGGGGAGTTGATGTAATGAATTTTAAAAGAGAGATTGCAAAATAAAAGCATTTTCAATGACAGTAATAATAAAATATTTAATCATATAGTTCATTTTTAAACTATCAAAAGGCTTTCTTTTTATTAGAATCCTCCCAGCTGCCCACTGCCAGGTGAAGGGCCACTATAATGTGCCTTTTGAAAAAAAGAAATGGCAAGTATTTTGAAATGTCTTGATGATAAAATACTTTTTTTTTTCCTCTGGGCTCATTCAATGAAGATGTAAAATTGCTTTGCCCTGAACTCCCCTAGAGAGGGGCAGATAGAGGTGGCCATTATTTTCAGACTAGAAGATTAAAGACTTTTTTTTAGAGCTTCTGATTCTCTGAGGTTGACAAACCAAACAAACACTCAGAAAGATAATTTTACTTTCCTCAACCCTCAATAGTAGGAAGTGTTGGAAGAGAATGTCCTATACAAATAAATTTCACAGTCCAGGACAGCAAGCATTTATTAAAGTCCTGCTATGTCCCAGATATCATGTTACACTAAAGAGATAAAGGCTGAAATTTAAATTATTTTTCAGTGGGTTGCTGGTAATAAGGAGGGAAAGCTCAGGAGACTTGGAAATATAAGGACTATATTTATATTTTCACTGATATAGGGAAATAAAAGCTTAAGTGACTTTCCCTAAGTCAGATAGATAATCAGTATACTATAAGAGACTGGGCTTGAATAGAAGCCTTTCTAGACAGCTGAAATAATGGGGTATGAGAGGGGCATGATACAAATAAAGAAAATCAAAATAGTTTAGGAAGAATCTGGTGCTGACAAATCATGGCTCATTAAAAATTCTAAGAAAGAAGTAATAAAGGAGTATATTCAAAGAATGATGGTCAAAGGCTTGGAGGGTGAAGATGGAAGCAGGAGCACATCAGTAACTGGACCAGTTTGGAATGTAAAATGTGTGAAGAAAAGTAACATGAAATGAATCTGGAAAGATAAGTTGAAGGCAGACTGTAGAATTCTTTGAATACCAAATTGAGGAGTTTCTCTTTGATCCTGAAGCAAAACAAAGTGCCTGAAGTTCCTCTGAAGAAGAAGGTCATGGTTGGCTGCATTATAAAGGAGCTATATTGGCCACTGTGTGGAGGGATGGATTATGGAAGGGAAAGACTACAAGTCTAGAGTCTAATTAAAACAATGGTTCAGGAGCCTTAAGTGAAAGATCTTGGGAAATGCACTAGGATATTTACTCCATGAAGGGAAAAAAAAGGGGAATCTGTAAGATAGATTACAAAACTAGATTTGAGAACATTTGGAAAATGAAGAACTGCGGGAGTGAGAGAGATAAAAAGGATTGATGATGAATCCAAGTTTATGAATACTGGTGAGCATAAGAATATTAGTGTCTGTGCCAGAAATAGAGAATATTGGGTAAAGGGTGAATTTTATGTATAGAAGGACATATAGTTCTGTTTTGGACAGATTAACTTTGAGATACCTATTAAGTTTCTAGTTGGAATCATCAAGTTTGCAGTTGGTGATTTGTGATAGAAACTCGAGAGAATAGGCCCAGATATTTCCATCTATATATCTATATGTACATCTATGTCCACATCTATCTATGTGTATGTCTCTATAGAAATAGGTATCACCTGAAAAGATTTGAAAAGAATAGATGCAATGAGGGTTGGGAAAGTCACAGACAGTATTGAGATCTATGTAGAAATTAATAAACCAAATTCTTGGATTCTGTTGAAAATCATGTGGGTAAGGATAAATAATGGAGAAACAGCTGAATTATTTTAAAAAGCATGCTATAAATGCTCAAGACAGATGGATAAAGTTACTGTGAAATAATAATACATTTAGCAAAATAGACATACTGGAGGGCTACCTAAAAATCTGAAAATCAAGGTTATTCTGTGCTGGTCAGCAAATATATAGAGTATTATGTCCAGGAGGGACATTGACAAACTGGAGAAAATTCAGAGTAAAGAGACCAGGAGAATGAGAAGTGTCAAAAACACATCATATGAAAAATAATGGAAGGAACTTCAGATGGTTAGCCTAAAGAAAAGAAAATGTAGAATGAGGAGAAGCCTGGGGTAGACCCTTTTTTAGACACTTAAAGGACAAACATGTAGAAGAGGAAAAAATATGTATTTTGTTTTTTTAGAGGAAAAAGTTAGGATCATTCCATTCAGACATGCAAGGGACCTTACAAATCAAGTCCAACCCTCTCATTCTGTAGAACAAGAAACTGAGGCTGAGAGAGGAGAAATGCTTTGTTCAAGGTCATTCAGGCAATACATGGAAGAGCTTGGATTCAATTGTGGTTTCTCTGATTCTACATATAATGCATTCTCCACTCACCACTCTACTTCTTGTTATGGTGTCTGCCTCAATGTAGCATACTGGAAAGAACACTGGATACTGGTCAGGTCTGTGTTAATTTCCATAAAACAGTGTAGCCATTGGTTCAACCACCCTTTTTTTCTGAAACTAAAATGGGGGTAGTGATACCCATCTGTTTGTTTGACAGAATTGAGGTGCAGATTAAATAAAAAGACATATGTAAATCTTTTTTTTTTTTTTTTAATAACTGTATCTGATGGAGCCAAGATGGCAAAATAAAAGCAAAGAATTGACAAACCTCTCCCTCAAACATTCCAAATACCTTATAGTGGAAGGAAAGAGAGGGATGGAAGGAGGAGTGACTGAGCCTTTATCTTATCAGAATTGGCTCAAAGAGGAAATAACATACATACTCAGTATTATATAGAAATCTGCCCTACCCTAAAGGAAAGTAGGAGGGGAAGGGGAAATGAGAGGAGGGGGCAAGGTGATAGAAGGGAGGAAATATTAGGGGAGAGTGTGGCCAGAAGCAAAACACTTTTGAGGGAGGACAGGGTAAAAGGAGAGAGAGAACACGATAAATGGGGAAATACAGTTAGCAATAGTGATTGTGACTCCAGGGGTGGTGCTCTATTCACCCATTGTGCCATTTAGCTGCCCCTAGAAATAGTAATTGTGAAAAATAATTTTGAAGCAAGTTTCTCTATTGAAAAATTCATTTCTCAAATATATAGGGAAAGTCAAATTTATTTTAAAAATAAGGTGTAATTCCCAAATTAATAGATTATCAAAAGAAAGGAAAGGTTTTCAGTTGAATTAATTGAGCTATTTATAGTCATATGGAAAAATTATTCTAACTCATTAGTGATTGGAAAAATGCAGATTAAAATTATTCTGAGATTCTACATTATACCATTAGATTGACTACCTATTAGATAGACTAGAGGAAGAGAATGGAAAGTGTTAGAAGGAATGTGGGGAAAATGAGATATTAATGCATTGTTGAGGAAGTCATGAACTCTTGCAACTATGCTGAAAGGGGTATAAAATCATGCATACCTATCTTTGACCTAACAATATGGATTACTTGACATGTATCCTAAAAGAGATTTTAAAAAAGGAACAGTATGTATATATACACAATTTTTACAGCAGGTCTTTTCTCAGGGAAAAAGAATTGGAGATTGAGGAGTTGCTCATCAATTTGGGAATAGCTGAATAAATTATAATGGAATTACTATTGTTCTTTAAGAAATGATGAGCAGGATGCTCTCAGGAAAATCTGGAAAGTTCTCTATGGGCTCATAGAAAGTGAAATATACTGTGAGAGAATCAGCTGTGAATGACTGCTATTTTCAGCAATTACAATGAGGCAGGACTACTCTGAAGGATTTATAATGAAAAATGCTTTCCATACCCAGAGAAAGAACTGATTGTTTCTGAATACAGATTAAAGCATACTTTTAAAAAACTTTATTTTTCTTGATTTGGGCGGGACTGGGAAGGGAAGAATTTATGTTTTCTTTTGCAACATGACTTTTTGGGGAAAATTTTGTATAATTTCACATGTGTTTTGTCAATGGGAGGTGGAGTTGGGGAAGGAAGAAAGGAGAGAATCTGCAATTCAAAATTTTAAAACATGTTTTACATGTAATTAAGAAAAATTAAATATTAAACAATAAAAGGAATTTAAAAAGAAAAAAAAACTACTATATTTACATATGACATTGCTGATGGAGGAAAATCATAGGGCAGATTTCCACCAAACAAGAGGAATAACTTTTTAATATTTAGAGTTTCTCCATTTTGATACTGGCTATCTAAAAAAGGTAATATAATAAAATTGCTTAGCACTTTTAAGATTTACAAAATATTTTTACATGCTATTTAATTTGAACCTCACCACAATTTGCTAGGCAGATACTCTTATTATTATCATTTTCAGATGAAAAGACTAAGTATAAGAAAGTATGAATTATTGTCTGAAGTAGGATTTGAATTCAGTTTTTCCCTAAATGAAGGTAACCAAGTGGAAATTGAAAGAGTAGAGATTTCTTTGCTTTGTGGCAATCCAGAATAAGTAATCTCTGAAGTCTCTTTGAGGTCAGGGATTCTCAGATTTAGTAAGCCATTCATTTAATGAAAGGTTGCATTCCCAAAGTTACTTTCTGATTGTGGGTAAGGCTGCTCCAAACAAAGGACTGGATAAAATTGTATTCATTATTGCTGTAGTGATGATCACTAATGGGGATATTAAGAAAATAGTACTAAGACTATAGAGCTCTGCATTGAAATTGATGCTCTGCCCCAAGCTTGACATTTTATTTATACTGAATGTATTTATATTGAATGTTGAGCCTATCTATATTTCAATGTCAATGTACTCCAGAGAACGCCTTCTATTTCTAAATGATACTCTGGCTCTAATGATGTAATGTTTTTTGTCCTAAATGACTTTGAGAAGTTCCCTCCAGAGGTATGTTAACATCCAGTGCCATGAGTTACATTTTGGAAAAATAGAACAAAAGTCCTTTTCCTAAGCAAATTGAAGGTGCTAGTTAGTCTTCTGACTTCTTTTAAAGTGTTGTTTTGGGCATGAAAGTTCCCTTTAATTAATCATTGATCCAGAGACTACATTTCTAAAGGACCCTGCTAGGAAGGCAATATTTAACTTTATCTATTAAGAGTCAGTGTATTTTGAAAGCCATCTTCCTTATCTGCAAACTCTTCTGGGAAATCTTTTTCATTTTTTTACTTTTTGCCAAAACAAATAATGAAAGTTTTATAGCAATTAAACAGTTTGATAATTAATAGCAATTAAGTAGAATCAGAACAGATGACACGGTGCTCACTGTTGTGTGTTTGGGGAAAGCAATGTTAATTGGAAGTTTGCAAGTGCGTTGAATAATTTTGGAACTGATATGAAAAATGAAATTCTTGATTATGAAGCAAAATACCTATCCAGCAAGGAACATGAGAAAAAATGAGAAAATAGTAATCACTCAGCTTCATTTCCATGAACAGTGTAGTCCTTAATTGATGAAAATTCTCCTCCCTCCATGCAAAGAACTTTCCTGCTCTCAGCTTCCAAATTGTTCCACATTTCTAACATTTATCATCAGATCAGAGTTTGCAACAAACTATACTGAAGGATATTGTCATCAGACACTTCTCTGGCAATCACAAGTTATGTTTTATTAAGTTGAGGTGTCAGTATTAAATCTTCAAGAAAGATTACTCCAGGTAACTTTCCTGCACTCATTAATAATACTTTGCCAGTGAGGCTTACAATTTACCATGAGTTTAACATGCTTTTGTGGACACATAATTATTTTTATTATGCTTTGTGGCAGTGCTGGCTGCCAAAAGAGACTGTCCTAAACTCTTAATGTGACAAAAAATCAATTTCCAGATGTAAATGAGGGTGCCATAGGCGACATTATTCACACCCAATAAATTGCTTGTCATTGGTTTTGAACTTGTGATTGCATAAACAAGAGATTGGTGCCAACTTATTGCATGATGATGCTGGGAAAAGCTTATGTAAATGTTGCCAAAGTAAGCAGGAGGGAAGTGGGGAAGGGAAGAATATGCCACCTAAAAATTCAGCTTAATTTATGATGGATATCCTTGAATCCTTTCTCTTCTGGTATTGTTTCTCCTCTCAGTCATTCATCTATACCTATTTATCCTTTGAAGGTGCAGCACAGTCAGTGGCCATGCCAGAGCAATATTTTGGCCTTCCAGGATCTGAGCCTCCAAGAGAATAGTGTTGGGAGAATAGTCATCCATCATCTCCAGTTATTTAAATATTTCCTTAATGGACTATGGAGTTCCTTGTCCTTGGAGGTGAAGAATCATACTTCCTTAAACCTCTCTTTCCTTATTGCTAAAATAAAGACAAACTAAACAAATTCTGTGACCCTTTTTAGCTCTGTATTTATGATCAACCATTCTGTCCATCAATAACATCTATTAAACACTGATGATAGCCATTGTGTTAAGGTCTGGGGAATTTACATGCTAAAGAAAGGTAGTCCCTTCGCTCAAAGATTTGTACTGGGAGAAGTCAACTCACAAAAGGAAGCTGCAAAGGGAAAACAAGATACTAAGGGCAAAGACAGGATGAAAAACCCCAATAATGAGAAATGAAGAGACATTTGTCCTTGGCATCTTCTTTAAGAAAGGTATGAAGAGGAGTTCTCCACTTCATGCTTCAAAGTATTGCCAGGAACAAAAGGTGCTGATGACAAAAGCTTCAAAAGAGCTTCCTGGGAGTATGAAGTCCAAAGGAGGGTAGCTGATAAGCAAATATTAACTATTTATTATGGACTTAAATATTCCCTTAGCACAAGGGACACTAAAACACAGATGAAATATCTTTTGCCCAGTAGGAGATCCAATCAAACTCTTCTCCCTCATGTGCCCCATGCTCTGGTATAATGAACATACACATCATCTCTTAAAAAGTGTTTTTTTTTTTCACCCTTGCTTGTAAGTTCTTATGTTTTCTTATTCTTGAAATACTTTTCCTAAACTGATTTATGCTTATCCCTAAGGATCTAACTCAAAAGACACCTTCTCAATGAACTTACTCTGTTTTCTCCATTTCCCTCAGTAGATCAAAATCCGCATAGAATCTAGAGCAAGATTTAGAGCAAGTTGGGATCTGAGAGACCGAGAGTTAGCAAAGCTAAAATAATTATTAAATTTCATACAAGCAGTAGATATCAGAATAGAGTCTAGGCCCCTGAACTCCAGATTTAATGCTATTTTTCACTACATACTGATGTTTTCAAATTGTCTCTCCCTCCTATAATACTTTGTATCTTTCTTATGTACTTATTCATTACAATTATTTATCAGTTTACAGTCCTGGAGGAAAGAGAATATGACTTATTTATCTTTTATATCTCAGCATCTGCCACAGTCCTTTCCACATTGGAGGATCTGTGTAAATGTTTTAATAACTAAATTTAACATATATCAAAATAAAATGTAATATCTAAGACCCTGTGTCCCATGTGTAAGTAACCATAAATAAAATTAGACACACACACACACACACACACACACACAAACACACACACACATTAGATAAAGTTACTTGGTAGAGCAAGCTAATATAATGAAGAGGATTCTAGATTTTGGGTCAGAAAAAACATGCGAACAAAAGCCTGCCTCTGACTGACATTAACTTGCCAGAGCTATGTGACTGTAAGTCAGCTTCTCTGAGTGTCTAACAATTCTTTGAGATATAACTACAAATTAATAGATGGTTTGGTGTAACATGCACTCCTAGCAGTTACAATTACTAGTCTACCCTATGCCCAACAGAGTACCTTTGACCACTGTCCTTTGCAGTGTCAACTCTACCCGGCTTGCCTCCTCTGAGGCCTTCAAAGGTCTCTGGCCACGATCTCTTGGATCTATAGTTTAATAACTGGTAGTGCACTCAAGAACAGCCACGTGTAATCTTAAAAGCCTTTATTATACCTACTCACAATTTGGGAACTATATCTGGTGAGAACCCATTATAGGTAAAAACAAAACAAAACTAAAACAAAGATCTTAGATGAATTAAATTAGTAATACTAATAATAACAAACAATAATAATAGTAACTAAAATTTATATAGTGCCTTTTATATATTGTGCTAAATGCTTTACAAATATCTTATTTGATCCTCTTAACAAACTTGAGAATTAGATGCTATTGTTATTTTGGTTTTAGAGATGAGGAAACTGAGGCAAACAGATTCAAAGACTTTTTCAAAGTCACATATCTAGTAAATATCTGGGGCCAGGTTGGACCCATTTTTTGTGACTCCAGGCCCAGTGCTCTATCCATTAGCTTCCTATAAATGAATTAATAAATGTTTCTAAACATATAAATATCATAGTTATTTGATTTTTAGTTTTGAAAATAATTCATAAATGATACCTCACATGTAATAACTATGAACAGACTTTACCAAATGATGAAGTACAATAAAAGTTCTCAGTTCATCTAGTTTTTCACTTATATTCACTGTCTCTGTAGAAGTGACGCAAAGGGTCAAGGGTTTATAGAGCAGGGTTTTTGTATGATAATTTACCAGTGTTAATGAAAATGTTACTAAAATGATGGTGACAGCATTTGTGTAATACCAAATGGTTTATAAAATGTTTTCCTTAGGATATTTGTTTGTTGTTAAACTTCACAAATAATTATGAGGTAGCAAGTGCAAAGTAAGAAAACTTATAACTAGAGAGAATTAGTAGCAAGGAACCCCTTATTTGAACAGAGAAAAACATTTTGAATTATGCATATATCAGTTGCTAAATGTTTTAACAATAGAATAAGGTGGAGGACTATATTGCACATGACACTTAATTTGCAATATTAATGTTTTTCATACTTTTCTTGTTTAGATTTTCAACAACAACAAAACCCAAGTCCTGATTTGGTGCATTTGCTAATTTCTGAGGTGTAAATGATCACAATGAAAATTTAGCAATTGGTTCTTTTAAGACAGTGTATGCTGGATCCAACACATTCCTGCTTTTTATTAAAGAAAAAAAAAAGAAGGGGATCTTTTTGGACTGACTACATCTTTTCCTTCAATCCAGTGACATCAGCCTTCTTGCTGTTTTCTGCACACAAGACTCTAGCTCCTGACTCTATGTATTTTCATGGTTGTTCCTCATGCTTAGAATTATCTTTCTTCATCTATGCTTTCTAGCAGATAAGTCTTCCTTCAGGTTCTAAATAAAATCTGATCTCCTACAAGCAGTCTTTCCTGATCTCCATAAAGCTAGTACCTCCTCATAGTTGATTTTTTTTTCCCATATTGCCATATATATATATATATATATCTTATTTTTTTTCCATTAGTTCTTGAGTAACATTTCCACCACTACATTGTGAGCTCCTTGACTGCAGGGATTATTTATTCCTTTCTTTTTTAAATGGCATTTTATTTTTTTCCTAACTATATGTCCAAATAATGTTTCTTGTACCTTTTCAAAAGATGTCATTTACCCTATTCTGTCTTCCCCTTTTCTGTCAGTACAATCTTTTTTTTTTTTTCATTGCTTGATCTTTTCTTGTATCATCACATCAAAATCTTATAACCATACCTTCTATCAATCTATACTTTTCCAAATTTCCTTAATGGAGATATTGTTCTCAAGACTTATAAATGCAATTTTTTTTAAAATTTAGGAATATAAAGACTTCAACCTTATTGAATAATATATTTCCTCCCTGTTTATCTTTTCATATTACTCTTGAGTCTTATATGTTAAGACTGAATTTTTAATTCACTTCTTGTCTTTTAATGAGAAAAATTTGAAATCCCCCTCTTTCATTGAAGGTTTATCTTTTTTGTTAATATTATGCTCAATTTTACTGGGTGATTGACTCTTGATTGTAATCCAAGCTCTTTTATTTTTTTTTTATATTATATTCCAAGCTCTCTGATCCTTTAATATAGAAGCCATTAAGTCCTGTTTAATCCTGGCTATGGCTTCTTAATAGGTAATTTTTTCCCGTGGTTGCTTATAGTATTTTCTCTTTCTGATAATTCTAGAATTTGGCTATAATATTCCCATGAGTTTTTATTTTAATATCTCTTTCAGAAGGTTTTGGTGAAGTCTTCCAATTAATATATTTATCTTCTGATTCTAGGATAACAGGGACAATTTTCTTTGATAATTTCTTGATAGATTTTGTCCAATCTCTTTTTGGGTCATGGCTTTTAGGTAGCCCTATAAGTCTTAAATTCTCTCTCCTAGATCTATTTCCCAAGTTAGTTGTTTTTCCAATGATGTATTTTACATTTCTTCTATTTTTCATTTTTGATTATGTTTAGTTGATTTTTGATGTCTCATAGAGTTATTAGTATCCTCTTACCCAATTCTAATTTTTAAGGACTTATTTTCTTCAGTGAACTTTTGTACCATTTTTTCCATTTGACCAATTCTACTTTTAAAATAGTTGATTTATTCATTTGATTCCCTTCCCTCAATTTGGCCAATTCCATTTTTTAAAGTATTGTTTTCTTCAATCAGTTTTTATTCTTCCTTTTACAAATGGTTGATTCTCTCTTTTGTATAACATTTAATTTCCCAAATTTCCTTCTACCTCTCTTACTTGATTTAAAAAATCCCTTTGGACCTCTTCTAGGAAGGCTATTTGGACTTGAGACTTATTCCGTATCCCTCTGAAGCTTTGCATGTAGGTGTTATGACATTTTTGTCCTCTTTTGAGTTTGTGTTTTGATAGTCTCTGGTTGCCTTAATAGCTTCCTATGGTCAATTATTACTCTAATTATTATAATAATTTAGGACTTGGTAAAGCTCTCCCAATTAAGCAATAAATCAAGAACTCTTTATTAAATATCCATGCTAGTCATTAGGAACACAACAACAAGAAAAATAGTTCCATTCTAATGAGGGAATATATTATTTATATAAATATATACATTCAAGATACATTTAACAGCTAAAAGAAAATGAGAGACAGAGACACATAGAGAGATAGAGAGAGGCAGAGACAGAAACATCAAAGTTCTAGCTATATATTTGGGAATCATCTGCATAAGTTGTCATTTAGTCATTTGCAGTTTCTATCTGAATTTTTGTAACTCCATTTTGGATTTTCTTGGCAAAAATACTGCAGTGGTTTCTCCACTTAATTTTAAAGATGAGAAAACTGAGGCAAACAGATTAAGTAATTTGCTTAAAAGTATCATAATGTCTGAAGCCAAATTTGAACTCAAGAAGATGAGTTTTCCTGATTCCAGACCAGGTATTCTTTCCACTATGCAGTTACATAAATTAAAATAGTCAAATGTTGATTGAAACGGAGTAGTTAGAAAAGCAGGAGAGAATCAAAATAGAAAAATGTTACAAAAACAGAGGAAGAGAGCAGAAGGCATCAAAGAGAAAAAGGTGATCAGCAATGTCAAGTGGTGCAAAGTAATTAAAGAAAATGTAATTTGAAACAAGGTCATTGGTTTTGGAAATTAAGAGGTCATTCATAACATTAAAGAAGTACTATAATGTGAATAAGTAAAAAGTCACATTTCAGAGGCTTTATAAAAGAAAAAATCAGAGGTAGTGAAGATACTAATTATGAATAGCTTTGTTGTTGATATTGTTTTTTATAGGAGACTAGCTGAGAAAAGGAGGGGATATACCATGCAGCTATAGGGAGTGATAGAATCAAGGAAGAGAATTTTGTGTTGGTTTAATTTTTTTTTTTGTTTTTAGAATGAAGGCAAAAAAGGACTCATTTATAGGCATCAGGGAAGGATCTGGTAAATGAGAAATGGTAGAACCTAAAAAAGTAATATTAATGAAGGAGGAGTGGTAAAGAAATCAATTTTTTTCAGTGCAATATGAAGTGAGATACTCAAATGAGATGGTTGTAGAGAGAAGAGAGGTACCTACAAAAACTTGAGGAAGAAAAGCAAAAAAAAAACCTTAAGACTGGAAATTGACTAGTAAGGAGTACCTAGTATTATAGTGATGTACAATTTGAGATAAAGGCAAAGTAAATTTCTAGTGAACTCTAAACATGGTTTCATGGCTTCTTCCGTCTCCATTCACCAGAATATGAGTTGGAAAAAAGGTGGTGATGGCAGGAATAACTTGACATTGGAATTTGCCAAAGTGTGGTCACTACTAAAGAAGGGAACAAAGGATTTAATAGTAGAGGACAGTAAAAGTTGATAATATTTTCCAAGGAGTACAAATTGAGAAGAACAAGAATATGGCTTGATTAAGAATAGTGTCATGGCTTACATCAACTGATGCTGAGTGAAATGAACATAACCAGAAGATCACTGTACACTTCAATGTTGTATGAAGATATATTCTGATGGAAGTGGATATCTTCAACATAAAGAAGATCCAACTCACTTCCAGTTGATCAATGATGGACAGAAATAACTACACCCAGAGAAGGAACACTGGGAAGTGAATGTAAATTGTTAGCACTAATATCTGTCTGCCCAGGTTACTTATACCTTCGGAAGCTAATACTTAATGTGCAACAAGAAAATGGTATTTACACACATATATTGTATCTAAGTTATATTGTAACACATGTAAAATGTATGGGATTACCTGACATCGGGGGGGGAGGGAGTGGAGGGAGGGAGGGGATAATTTGGAAAAATGAATACAAGGGATAATATTATAAAAAAAAAAGAATAGTGTCATGGAACAGTATTGAGAAGTGAAGAGGGTATAGTTTGAACTAAAAAACACGAATATAGTTTGTAATTTATAGCAAAATAAAGAATACTGAAAAAAATCATAGAGAGACCAGCAATTATATTGGAAGAACCAGATGTTTTCCCAAATGATTGATCAAAGTATTTTCCATCTATAGTATATTGCCATATGTCAGGATGGGTTATGCAAAATAAATAAATAAATAAACAAACAAACAAACAAACAAATAAATAAAAAACAAAATAAAAACCTAAATGGGAACCAATCAGAATATCATGATCTTTCATCATACTTTATGATTATTAAACATTCATATATGATGTTATCATTAGAATGGCAAATATAACATATTTGAAAAAGGACAGGAATTGGAGTAGAAGGCATGGATTTGAGTTCTGACTACCACTTTCTGCCTAGCTGACCCTAGTTCACCTTTGCAAAGAGGACTGATTTATGCCTAATTTCCTTCCCATTTCTAAATACTATAAGCAGAAAAGGGAAAACAAACAAAACAAAAGAATTGGCTGTTTTTATATATTTAATATAATATTTAATACAAAATTAAAGCAGTCATTCTCTTAGGGTCCCCTAGTATCCTAAACAGCCTGCATATCATTCGGAACATCTTCATTTATGCCTGGGGAATATATCTATCTGTCTATCTATCTATCTATCTATCTATCTATCTATTTGGCACCCTGTATTCTAGGAAAAGTGGGGTACAATATGTTTAGTGTGAGACAGCTGCTTTCCTATGAATACTTAATCCAAATTGGCTTCCCTGACCCTTGTCATTGCTAGTGTGAAGCATTCTTGGAAAGGCTAAGGAAGGATTAAAAAAATCTATAAATACCATTTGCATTTTGAAATTGCAATAAAAGGTCATTTTGTCTCCATTACTTTAGAATTTGTGATAACTGGATATGGGCTAACCTAAAGTTTATCTTGGTATTGTCTGTGAAAGCAGAACTGCTTAGTAAATTCATAGAATGAACAGGATTCCAGTGGCTTGCCTAACCTGAGAGAGGCTCATCAACCACTTTAGCCCACTAATTGTTCATACTAAGTGTCTGATGCTAATTATAAAAATTGGCCTTATCTCTTCATTATAGGTAAGCCCAGCAGGGACCTCTAGTTGGCAAGGCCTCTGTTAACAGGGAGTTACCATTTACTGTACTACTAGAAAGTAATAAAGACTATTTAAAAAGCACCTGCAGTTCAGACTTTTCACTAATTCTGATAGCCTTTCCTCCAATTAGTTTGAATCCCTGAGACCCTTGTAAATATTTAATACCTTTCCTTCTGGAGTCAGTTCTGCTGAGCTGTGACTGTGTGTGTGTATTCCATATGCTGAGGTTGCCCACTTGAGATGCTTCCACGTATGCAACAGCCCTTGGCCATGATGGAGGGAGCACAGAAAGACTGAGCTGTCAGAGTCTCCAGAGGGTGGGTCACCAACCCTCTTCAAATGAGTCTCACCCTAGACACTGGCACTCTTTTTTTTTTTCATACTCACATTTTCCCAGTGACACATGGTTAACTGTATTCCATCAAACCAGGTCTGGGGGCCTCTATCTACTCTTCCCTGACCACAGATGCGGGCTGCAGGTCAGGGTATTAGTTATGAACACCATCTGGAATTGCCAGCAGCCAGTCCTCTAAATGATCTCATGCTCTGAGTAGCATATCACTCTATTTTAGGAGGGAGGAGATGCAAAGTGAAAAAAATGAGGTTTGTGCCAATTAAGATTAAAATTGGAAATTTTACATCTACTACAAATAAAATGTAATATTTATAGCATCAATAAATCAGCATTTCCCCTATATTTAAAAACCTTAGATCAGAACCTCTATAAGAAACCAGGATCTGTTGTAAATGCAGAAGGTTAGAGCTGGAGGGGACCACAAAGGTCAGCTAGCACTTAACTCAAGGCTTAACATAGTAGGTGCTAAATAAATATTGACTGTTCCTGCCTAAGCATTTCACTTCACAAAAGAAAATAGCTCTGAGAATGGGTGTGAAATGCAAAGAAGAAATGATTGACTCAAAGTTGCAGAACTAATTAATGGCAGACATAGGATATGAACCAAGCTCTTTCATTCCAAATTGATTCTTCTTTCAAAGAATTTAGAAATTTAGAATTTAGAAATTTAGAAATTTTTCTAAAGTGAAGTTCTGACCATATTAATCCCCTTCCCAATAAATCCCAGTGGCTCCCTATTACCTCTGAGATAAAATACAAAATGTTCTTTTTGACATTCAAATCCCTTTATAATTTAGCCCTTTTTTTCTTTCCAGTCTTCTTCCACTTTATTCCCAAACACATAATCTTTGATCAAAGGACATTGGATTTCTTGCTATTTTGGCTCCAGACATTTTTCCTGGTTGTCCCCCAAGCCTGGAATGCTCTCTGTAATTAATCTCTACCTCTTGGCTTCTATGGACTCCTTCAAGCCCTAGATAATTTCCCATCTTTTTTAGGCTTCCCTACCTTCTCAGCTCTAGTGCCTTATCCATCTGATTTTTTATTTATCTTGTATATGTTTGTATATGTTTGTTTGTTGTCCCTCTCTCCATTAGACTGTGAACTTTTTGAGTGAAAAGACTGTTTTTGCCATTTTTTTTGTATCTTCATCACTGGCACAGTGCCTACCTGGCAAGTACTAGGTGCTTAATAAATATTTTGACTGACTGATTTAAAGGACCTGGAGAACTAGGGAAGGAGCAAAATCTAATATTCCTTCCTGGTTTATGCCAAAGTAGTAGAATCAAGTTGTCTATACTTAGAAACTAGGAATCAAGATAGAAGGATTGCCCTTTACCTTAGCCACATAATTCCTTTATATGCATTGTTTGCCCCTATTAGTATTAGGGTTCTATAAATAGGCCAATCAAAAGAGAAAAGTGTTATGAAAATCCTGAGGAAGAAAGTATTGATAAGAGAAATATTGATGAGTAGAGGATGTGGATTTTAAAATGTCATTAGATTTGGAAATCAAGAGATCATTAATAAAACTGGAAAGAGCAGTTTGAGTTGAGTTGGAACGATTAGTTGAGTTGACCCGATCAAAGCCTCTTCAAGGAAATGCAGTTTAATTTTTTATATTTGTATCCCTTGTGTCTTTTACAGTGATTTTTATTTGTTCATTCATTCACTCACAAGGGACATACTACAAATAAATAGCCACTGTTCTCCATTTCAAAATAACCATTCATTGTTCTAAGATTTCTTTTTTTTTTTTTGCCATATTCTTAGTTTGTGAAGGTTGTTACAACAATAGCTATAACAGTTATAAAACTTTTCAAGACTTGAAAAATATTATATATATCATATACACACATATGTAGGTGGGTATGGACATGCATGCAAGCATACACACACAATCTCATTTGATTCTTCTAACAAACTTCTGAGGTGGGTACTAATGATGCGGTGTAGCTCCTAGGGTGGATGTAGTAATAACCCTAAGAGTACCTGGTCTTGGGAGTGCCACAAACAATGCTGGCTATCATGTTACCAACTCTTGGTCAGTAATAATAAAGTTTCTGAGCATTCAATAGTGGGGTGCAACTCCACCTCTAAGGACACTCCTCAATTCTACCTCTAAGCCATAGAATTCAATAATGGATGCAACTCCACCTCTACTACTCTCAATATTACCTGTAAACCATAAAATAGCAGATCAGTAACTTGAAGAATCTGATATTTTTTTCTTTTTCCTATAAAATATCTTCTTGCTGCTGATTCTTTAGTAAATTCCCCTGGAACTTAGCCAGCTATCAGCAGGTAATCAATCTTTCTCCTTAACTTGGAAACAACTGAGCTTGTGAATTCTTTCACCATATCTGTGACACCAACCTGGGGCCCCTAACATTGTTAAGTTGTCTTCACCTCAACACTAAAGGTGATAGTAGATCACCTTTTTTAGAGATGAAAAGCTGAAATTCAGGGAGTTTCAAATTGAGGCTTTGGGCCATATTCATGGAGCTCAAAAATGTCCTATAGTACTCATTAGTTTTCCTTTATAGGCATTGTCAAAATGTTAAACAGAGGACAAATACATTGAAAGAATTAGCATTATTGTGTACATGTATATGTATATATTGGATTTTACATATATTTTTACCATGTTTAACACATATTGGATAATTTGCCATCTAGGGGAGGCAAGAGAGAAAATTGGACACAAGGTTTTGCAAGGGTTAAACATACATATGTTTTGAAAAGAAAATGCTTTAATAAAAAACAAAATAAAATAAAATAGCAAAAAAGAAGGATCATTTTAGGGTGAAAATTGATTCAGAGATTATTCCTTTTGTTTGTCCTTCATTCTTGAAGAGGACCATGGCATGAAGGAGGTGATGCTATGACAGGCAAATGAATTGGATTTAAGTTAGGGAAGACTGTGCAAGGTCACCTGCCTCACTTTCTCCTCCAGAACTATTTGTGTCTAGTAGCAAGATAGAAATCAAGAAAATTGGAGATGGACTTTTTTAAGCTAAGGTCTTCACTAGGTTTCAGTTTGACTGAGATAGTACCCATACAATTGAGGAACTGAGGTAGTATTTGAGGCAAAGAATCTTCTCTTTCATCTAGTCCAAAAAAGTTGTAAATAATAAAATGGATGAATGGATGAATCTAGGAGGGAAGGATCCTCAGTGTTTCTGGCCAAAGCAGAAACAAAGATTTACATTTGATCTGAATCAATCAGGATCAAATATCCAAATGGGCTTGGCCTAGGACCTATTGGTGGACAGAGTCAGACCGGTTTTGATTTAAGGACTGCTCCTTAAGAAATCTAGTCAGTAAATCCTAAGATATCTTGGAAGGGTTCAGAGGTGCAAAAGAGAAAAAATGATTTTAAGAGCATCTGGAGATAAGGGCATGATACCCTATGTGGACAGAGGGAGAGGGAAGAATGGATGGAGAGATGGAAGGAGGGAGAGAGGAAAAAGGGAGGGAGAAAGGAAGGGGAAAAGGAGAAAGGAAGGGGAAAAGGAGAAAGGAAGGGGAAAAGGAGAAAGGAAGGGGAAAGGAGAAAGGAAGGGGAAAAGGAAGGAAGGAAGGAGATGGAGGGAGGAAGAGAGGGAGCAAGAAATAGAGAGAGGGAAAGAGAAAGGGAGGTATCATCCAACTGACCGATTCCAAGCCAGCTTTACTTTTAGAGGTTGTTGACTGTCTTTCCATCTCGACCATGACATAGGGAGGATAGAAGTGAAGCTGAAAGAGGAAGTGTGCCACAATAATTGGAACACTAGGCTTGAAAGAGAAAACCTATGTTCACATGTTGCCTCTGGCATAAACTTTCCGTGCAGTCCTAGACAAAGCAGTGCCCCTTTTGCTGCTCTAGGAAACTCTCTATATGGCATCCCTGATTAGAAATGAAGGAAATTCTCTCTATATAAATATGCCTGTCACGGAGTGCCTCTATTCAGCAGGGCACTGACCTCTGGCAGTCCAATGATCATCATCAGGTCCAGGCCCATCTGTTTCCTGACTTTTTGCTTTTCTCTGGAATATTAGGCTGAACAAGATATGAAAGTTTTGTCTCCCTTTGTCACTTCTGGAACTGATAGAAAAGTCCCAAGCTAAATGGATTCAGAGTTGGCAAACTGGTCTATAGACATCAGCCCAGTCTCGATCCTACTTCTAAGATCTCAAGGCTATTCTTAGCCCTGGTTCATGTCAGGCTCCAAGGCCCAGCCAGAGGTAAAGTTCTCTTTCCATAGTGACATTCAGAGAGAAGAGAGGAAAGGTAAGGGAGAGAAGAAAGTCCCCTAACCTAGACTTTTTTCCTTTCCAAAATTCTGGCTGATTAGTATAATTCTATGCTTGTTTATGTGCCTATGATAAAAATCTGGTCTCCTGCAGAAACTTATTTTAAGAGCAAATTTTGGCTTTAAAAATTCTGGACTTGAACAGTACAGTGTCTAATGTTAACATTAAGACTAGAAGTATAAAAAGAATTTTTCTTTATATAGCATTTTATAGTTTACAAGCAGAATTTCACAAAAAAATCAGAATTGGGATGGCCATCAGAGAAAATCTAATATAGCCTCTAAATGACCAAGAATATTCTTGCCAACATCTCTAACAAATCATTGTCCCATTTTGACTACCTTTAGTGAGGTAGAATTCATCATGACATTTTGAGTCAGAGATTTACACATATGAATAGCTTTAATTATTAGAAAAACACTTCCCACCCCCAAAATTCACACACACACACACACACACACACATACACACACACACAGAGGCACATCTTTTTAACTATTTCTTTTTCTGTCTTTTGGAACCAAACAGAACAAATTAGTCCCTTTTCCATAGGACAGCTCTTCAAATAATTGAAAATGGTTGTTGTATCTGTGACTAAGACTGCCTCCAGGCTAAACAACCCCATTTCCTTCAACAGATCCTTTTGATTATAATGGGATGGAGTAAGTTATCAGAATTGGTCAAAATAAGGAAGAGGATATATTGACAGGGTATGGCATATGCCAATCTGATGTATAATACTTTTAGATATGTATAAAATTTAATAGGGAACATTTTGGGTACTTATTTAATTAATAATTCTAATATTTTAAATTTAATTTAATTATGTTATGTTTGTTACACTCTGTGCATTTTATTTGTAAAGGAAAACAAAAACAAAAACAAAAGCCTTGCAGTTAACATTCTGAAGCCACTGGGCTCATTTAATTCTGGAAGCCAGTATAGCTCACAATAATTACAAAGCAAGGTCAACTCATAACTTTCTAGACTTGTAACTAAACTAGACATTAGTTTTACCATATAATTTCCTTTTAATTAGGTAATCTTGAAAACCTAGATTTAGTACAGGAAGGCAAACTACTCACAATGGGAATACTTTTATGTGCCCCTAGAAAATAACAGAACTCTTTTAATGTATTATTTTTCCCTAAATAATTGGGATATGTTCAAACTAGGGTAGACACCCCTAGATAGACCCCCCACTTCTGTATTTGCCTGCAGCAAATGTATCATTTCCAAAGTGGGCCAAAACAACCTTAATCCCCCCCTTTTTTAATAATAGCTTTTTAATTTTCAAAATACATGCAAAGATAGTTTTCAACATTCACCCTTGCAAAATCTTGTGTCCCATATTTCATATTTTTCTCCCTCTCTTCCCATCTTCCTACCTCCTCTAGGTGCAAGTAATATATGTTAATGTGCAGTTCTTCTAGACATATTTCCACATTTATCAATTCTGTCTAAGAAAAATCAGATCAAAAATGAAAAAAAAATTAAAAAGCAAGGAAAAAATAACAACAAAGGCAAAAATACTATATTTTGATCCACATTCAGTCCTCATAGTCCTTTCTCTGAATGCAGATGGCTCTCTCCATTATAAGTCTTTTAGAAAGAGCCATGTCCATCACAATTGATCATCACATAATTTTATTGTTGCTGTGTACAATATTCTCCTGATTTTACTCTTTTCTCTTAGCATCAGTTCATGTAAATCTCTACGGCCTCTCTGAAATCATCCTGCTGATCATTTCTTATACCATTACATTCATTTATTATAACTTATTCAGCCACTCCCCAACTGAAGGACATCCAGTTCCTTGCCACTATGAAAAGGGCTGCTACAAACATTTTTACAAATGTGGGTCTTTTTCCTTCCTTTATAATTTCCTTGGGATACAGGCCCAGTAGAAAAAACTGCTGATCAAAGGATATATGCAGTTTGATAGCCCTTTGGGCACAGTTTCAAATTGTTCTCCAGAATGGTTGGATCAGTTCACAACAATTTATTATTAGTGTCCCAGTTTTCTCTTATTTCCTCCAACAGTTATTATCTTTTTCTGTCATTTTAGCCAATCTGAGAGGTGTATAGTGATATCTCAGAATACAACCTTTACTTTTAAATTATATCCCAGTACAATTTTGAATAACACATCTGCAGTAATCGGACAGGCAAGATTCTTGAGGGACCTCAACCCAGGTCTGACACATGGAGATTCTCTAGCAGGTGCACTTTGGTCCACTGTATCTGTCCTTTTCACTTGTGGTCCCAAGAATCTCAATAGTTTTCAATGTAACAGATGAGATGATATTTGGCCTTGAATCCATTCTCTCACTGGATTTGTGTGATCATGAGCAAAACAGTTCACCTTTCATGGACTTGGTTTCCTCATTTGTAAAATGTACATAATGATAGCTATAGCTCCTATTTCACTAGGTTGCTATAACAGTTCAAGTGTGATAAAGTATTGAAAAGACTCTAAAACAATGATTACCTAATATTTATTTATTGTTGTTGTTACTATTAGGACCATCACCATTACTACTATGAAAATTATCCCTTTAATCAGGCCTAGTAGTAAGAAACTTAAATTATCTAAACTCACAAGAGACTGCTTCATTTACAGCAGAGATTCACACAAAGTCAGAATAATGCAGACCTTTGGTCAAGGTTTTCTTGTTGCTTTAAACTTCATGAGAGAAGGTCAACCTTTTTTCCTTTATGTTTGCCATTACAATATAACTTTTTTTTCAATTCAACAGACTTTCATAAGGGGTCATGATCCCCAAGGTTGAAAATTTTATTTTATATTTTATGGGAGTTATTTTTGAATGGCTGCTTCCTCCTTAATAATTCAGGGTGCCTCCTCTTTCATCTCTGAGTCATCCTGTATGATAGGTCACTTATGGGGATATTTCCTGTAGATCTAATGCTGTCCATGAGGGTCAGAGTCCTTGGTGTGTTCAGTAACTGGACCTGAGCCCTTAGAATCCTGGAATGTTAGAGCTAAGGCCCCAGACTTCTTCACACTCATTCCTATTGTAACTAGCAATTTTTGCTTGTGGGAAAGAAGCACTGAACTTGACCTCCGTTCATTTGGTGCAAGAGGATGTGTTTCAAGAAAAAAAAAACCCACAATGATACACCAAGGACACTGCTGATGAAATTAGGTAGAGGGTGGGGGTATTAGGGAATAAGGGAGAAGCAGACCTGGAAAGAGATCATTTAGGGTGAGAAAAGATCTCATCTAGTGGCTTACTATTTTAACTAATCGCTAATTAGATGTTAATCTCAATTGATTCTATGTTGTTGAAGTACTGAAAATATCAGCTATCCCAAAAGTCTCAAGGCAGTTTCCAGCTTTAATAGCTTAAAACTTCACTAAAGCTTTTGGGAGACTCTATACTATTTGGATGCTTATAATTTGTTACTCTGGTGTAAGGCCCCAATCACCCTATCCTACTTCCACCTGTGTCCTCATTTTTCAGAATATGATTTTTAGAGAGGGAAATTTTACTTGCAAAAATAGTGTATCTTTTTTTTTGTGTGTGTGTGTGTGGAATTAATGAGTGTAGAAAATAGCTTTTGGCTATTCTTTCCTGTTCTTACCTGTTCCCCAATTTGGGGATATACCTTATGTTTGAAACCATGTTCTCTAGATCCTGCTCATATTTTTTTCCTACAAACCAAAGTCTTGGCTTTGGATTTTGTGTTACAGTTAGTATATTTTTTCTAATACCCTGAGATCTTCTTCAGAACAGAATAGGACCTGATCTCTCTACAACATGTGATTAAGAAATTGAAATTCCAGCAGTAATGTGCTTCCATTCTACTAGAATATTAGTTCCTCAAGGACAAGAGATCATTTAATTTTGGTTTTTATATGCTCAATATCAGTACAATCCATGATGACAGATAGTGCTTAGTAAATATATAAATGACAAGGCACAGGTCTGAGTTAGGGAACTGCTGTCAGGGAAGAGTGAAATATTAGGTTTGCTTATTTTCTATGTATTCATGCTCTTTCTGGATAATAATCATAGCTGACATTTATATAATGTTTTGAGATTTGCAAAGAACTTTAGAAATATTATCTCATATGGTTCTCACAATATTCTGTAAGGTAGATGCTATTATCATCCTCATTTTTCAGGAGACAAATTTAAAGCTGATAGATATTAATTTACCCAGGGTTACATAGGTAGGATTTAAACTTATGTTTTTTATGTCTAGTATTTGATCCACTATCATACCTAGCTTCTAGAAATAGATCACTTTCAGCTAGAATAGGCCCTCAGTACTGATGAAGATAG
Source organism: Sminthopsis crassicaudata (assembly GCF_048593235.1). Classification (NCBI taxonomy): domain Eukaryota; kingdom Metazoa; phylum Chordata; class Mammalia; order Dasyuromorphia; family Dasyuridae; genus Sminthopsis; species Sminthopsis crassicaudata. The sequence continues at coordinate 218,101,451 of NC_133618.1, forward strand.
TTAAACATGAAGAAATATGATAGCATCTGATCTAGCTCTTTACTTTCAACCTCCTGCAAGGAATTTCCTTTTCAGATGTTTCAGTGTCACACCAAGCTAAATGTTGAAATCTAAAACAAGGGCTCCGCTCATTAAGAACATAATTTCTTTAAAAATAGAATTAGGTAACTGGAAGCTAATGATTTTATAAGACATTAAGAAACAATAAAATAAAGTCAAAAGAATGAAAACTAGAAAACGTGAAATATATCATCAAAGAAAAGGAAAGCCCAACAAAAATTAAAACAATTAATCTGGAAAATAGATCAAGGCGAGATAATTTAAGAATTATTAGACTACATGAAATTCATGATAACGAAGAACCTAGTTATCATACTTTAAGAAATTATAAAGTAAAAGCACCTATATAAGTCCTTATACTTTAAGCAGTCAGTAAGAAACAATTTAAATATTGAGGAGCCACAGTCTGGGCCATGCTAGATTTGGCAGGTTCTATCTTAAAGGAGCTGAAGGCTCAGAATATGATAATCCAGAAATGAAAGTTGCTCTGATTATAATCAATACTTACCTACCCAGTAAAGAAGAGGAAGAATGGGGAAAGTTATGTCACAAAAAGGGGATACAAGGAAGTGCTTTTTGTTTTTTTTTTTTCTCATTTTTACTTGTACTTTTTTTTTTCTTCCTTTGTCATCTTACCCCGGATCCCCAAGACAGCAACCAATGTTATATAGGTTAAACATGCAATTCTTCTTGATATTTCCATATTTATCATGCTGTGTAAGAAAAATCAAGTCAAAACCCCGGGGGGAGGGAATCCATGAGAAAAACCAAAAACCAAAAAACAAAAACATGCAAACAATAATAACAAAAAGGCGAAAATGCTAGGCTTTGATCCACATTTAGTCGCCATAGTTCTCTCTCTGTATGCAAATGCTACTTTCCATCCCAAGTTTATTGGAATTGCTTTTAATCACCTCATTCATTGTTAAAAAGAACCAAGTCCATCACAGTTGATCATCACATAAACGTTTTGCTACTGTGTACAATATTCTATTGGATCTTTTGACTTCACTCAGCAACAGTTCATGTAAGACTTTCCAGATTTTTCTGAAATCAGCTTGGTCATCATTTATTATATAACAATAATAAATATTCCATTATATTCACATACCATAATTTATTCAACCATTCCCCAACTGATGGCCATCCACTCAATTTCCATTTCCTTGCCACTACAAAAAAGCTACCATAAACATTTTTGCAATGTGGGTCCCTTTCCCTCTTTTATGATCTCTTTGGGATACAGACCCAGTAAAGATACTCTTGAATAAAAGGGTATGTAGAATTTTATAGCCCCTTGGGCAAAGGTGAAGAGCTTTTTATAATGGAAGGGTAATGGAGATATTGGTAAGCAGTTCTTTCATCAAAATTGGTCTAAAGACAGAAGAATATTCCTATAGCTATACACACATATGTATGTATGTGTGTATTATGTGCATACACACTCATTTGGGAGAAATCTATCTTGCTTAATAGGGAAGTAGAAGGACAAAACAAAGCATGACAAAAGGTAGAAAAGAAACAAAGTAGGACTTTTGAAAAGGGTAAAGGTAAAAAGAGAAGGTAAAGAGATAAACAAAAATAGGATGGAGGGAAATACACAATTAGAAATCATAATTGTGACTATATAATGGAACTCAACCATAAAATGGAAGCAAATAGCAAAACAGATTAGAAACCAGAATCTTACAATATGGTTTTGTTTTTGTTTTATTTATTTCACACACACCTCCCCATAAAAAAACACAAAACAAAGATCTACATAAAGTTAAAAAAGTTGGGGTAGCCATCATGATTTCAATCAAAATAAAAGAAATAAAAATCCAAGTTTGTGGAGCAAAAACTCACTATTTAACAAAAATTGCTGAGAAAACTAGAAAGCAGTTTGTTTGAAACTAGGCATAGACCAATATGTCACACAGTATGCTAAGTTAAAGTTAAAATAGTTATACATGATTTAGATATCAATGACATAAGAAAATAATGTTTCAATTTTACCAACCTGATCTATGAATAATTGAAATGTTTATGTCCCAAAAAGAAAGATAATCCCAGAAAGTATAATTCATAATTTTGTTAACAAGAAATTAAAAATAGTTTTGCAAAAAACAAAAGCAATGTAGCCAAAATTAGAAGGAAAGCAAGAAACAGAAAGAAATACAGCATATGTCTCTGACAAAGTCCTTATATCTAAAGAGCTGAGTCAAATTTATAAAAACAAAAAACAAAACAAAATAAGAGCTATTCCCCAATTGATATGAATAGGCAATTTTTAGTAGAAAAATCAAAGCTATCTATAATCATATGTAAAAATGTTGTAAACGCTATTGATTAGAGCAATAGAAACTAGAACTCTAAAGTACCACCTTATATTTGTCATATTGACTAATGTGACAGAAAAGTAAAATGAGAAATGATATCGGGGATGTAGAAAAAAGAAATTAGTATACTGCTGGTGGAGTTGTGAATTTGTTCAATTATTCTGGAGGACAATTTAGAAATATGCCTAACAAGCTACAAAAATTCATATTATTTGACCTAGCAATACCACTTACAAATTCTGCATCGCTAAAAGATTAAAAAAAGAAGGATAATGGATCTATTTGTATCAAATTATTCATAACAGTGCTTTTAATTGTGGCAAAGAATTGGAGATTGATGGAATGCTCATGAATCGGGGAATGGTTGAACAAAGTTATAGTATATAATTGCAATCAAATACTATTTTGTTATAAGAAATGGCAAGGGAGATGGTTTCAGAAAAATCTGGATCCATATGAATTGATATAGAGTAAAGTAAGCAGAACCAAGAGATTATTATAGCAATATTGTAATGATGATCAACTCTGAGAGACATAGCTATTCTGATCAATATAATGATCCAAGATAATTCTAAAGGACTCTTAATGAAAAACCCCTTTGTACTTTGATAGAAAAAGTACAAATTGAAACATATTTTTGTTTTATTTGTTTTTACTTGTTTACATCATAGTTAATATGGAAATATATTTTCCATGATTGGACAAGTATAATTTATATTATATTGCTTTCCTTCTTAATGGGTGGGGAAGAGAATTTGACACTCAAAACTAAAAAAAAAAAAAAAAGGATGTAAAAGATAAATAAATAATGAATTTAGAAAAGAATGAGTTAGAATCTATGTTACTTACAAGGGATATAAAGAGAAAAAATAAAAGTATGTTTCCAAGAAGTTAACATATTTTGGGAGAAAACTGCATTAACACATAGAACATACACACATAATAATATAAACATACTTCTATGTATTGTATGTGTATATAGATATATACATACAAAAACATATTCTTAAAATAAATGTTAAAAGTATAGTTAGACTTTTAGAACAACATGTACTCATATAATACTTGCTTACATATATTTTCCATATTTATGTGGTTGTGTGTGTTTTCATGTGGGGGAGATAGGACCAAACATTTAAGGGTTAGGAAAAGCTAAAAAATAAGCAGTAGGAAATCTTCAAAATGAGAGAAAATTAAAAAGTGAAATGTCCCAAGACCACTACTCCATTTCATGAGCATTTCTATCACAGGCCATGATTTTAATTTTCAAGATGGAAGGACTCAATTGAAGCCAAACTGAGAAGTGTTAATAGGTGCTGGCAGGTTCTTTGGCGGCAGCCAGTGTTGGTCTGTCCTGTCAGGCTGAATGTGTGCACTGGAGGAAAGTTAACTAATGAGATCACATATAGAGATGATACGGCATTAACAAGATTCAGTAGAGCCATGATTTTTTTTTAATAACTTCTGGTGACTGGTTACAGTAAGTTTATGCCAACAACTTTTCAATTTACCAGTATGAAATCACAGTATTTTATAATCCAAGTTTTATCTCTGCCTTTGAATTTGAGTTTAAAGGAGAAACTGCTCAACCTTTGAAATGCATGAAAATTCTACTGAATTTCCAGGTCTTCTATGAAAAAAAAATTCTGTATATTTTTGGCAATATGTATTTAAACTTTGGAGTTCAGAGAACATGATGATTTATTAGCATCTTCGATCAATGCTAGTACTGATGACATTCAATTGTGTGACTTTCACCAAACTGCTTTGTCTCTTTGGGCCTAAGTGTCCTTAGCTGTTAAATGTGGAAGTTGGATTACATTGTTCCTAATGTGACTTCTAGCAGTAAATCTATAATCCTTTGACCAGCAGAGTCAATATGTGATTTTATATATATTCTAAATAAATGGAAACCTAAGAGAGTAAAACTTAATTTCCCATGATTAGATACTGAAGAGAAGCATAAAGAGATTTGATTCTCTTCTTATATCCTTAGTCACATGTTTATTTCCTTAAATCCCATTAAGTACAATATTTCCTTTTTCTTGGAGTTATAGCATGAAAGTCATGATATTTTAGATGACCATGACTTTCCTTGTCAAGAGTTCCAACTTAGAAGTTAAGAGTCCTGGCTCTGGTACTATATTGTGTGATCTTGGGGCAAGTTCTGACTTTAGTTTCTTTGTTTATAAAATGGAGATAAATTGCTTGATAAAACACATTTTTTTCCAATGCCAGTGACAAAAGAGAGAGGTGGATTGAGTGCCTAGTGCATAGAGATCTAATTTGGAACTAGGAACAGAAACCTAGAAACTGGGTTCTGGTCCACTATGATAGAAAAAAATTTCAGCCAACTCTCTAACACTATATATTGCAAAATAGACATGGCCATATGAGTCTTGAGCCCATCAACATTACTGGTTTAATTGCTCTTTAAGAGAAACCTACTGAAGCAATAAGATGTGCTACTCTCCTGATCATTTGAGAATAAACTCTTCTATATCCCCCTTTTTATACATTCAGCTGCCAAGTCTTATCAGTGGTCCTTCAGCAATATCTTTCACATCCTATCCATCCTTTCTTCTCACATCCCATTCTGGGTCATTCTCTCCTATATTTCTTCTTACTTGGATCACTGAAATAGCTTTCTACCTCTCTTCTCTCTCTGCCTTCCATCTTTCTCTTCTCTAATCAATCATTCACATCAGTGATAAATGTCTTTCTGATGAACATTATTATTCAATTCAGAAATGCAATGCTTACAAATAAAATGATGATTTCTTACCTTCCACAGTCTAGTTCCAACCTATATTTCTAGACTTATGTCACATAATTCTAATTCAAATTCTTTATATTATGGTCAAACTGGACTTCTTGGTCTTCATTATCTTGTCATACTCTCCCTTTATCTGAAATTTTTGGCATATTTTTTCTGTAGCCTGGAATGATTTGCTTCTCATAGCTATCTATTTAAAATTCTTTATTTTATGGGTTCTGAATGTAGGATCTGTGATCATTAAAAAATTCTATATCTATTTCAATGTAATTAATTTCTTTTGTAATCCTCTATATTTTGTTTGATACATTAATCTGAGAAAGGGTCCATAGAGTTCATCATACATACATTAGGATCCATGACACACAAGGAATATAAGAATTTCTGTTTTATGTCCTTCAAAGTGCAAGTGAGAGGCTATTATTTCAAATCAAAGTATTATTTAGCAATGATCCATTCCTCTTTGAATCTCTAGCATAGTAGTTAGTTTAGTCCTCTTAAATCAATTCAAGTCAATTCAATTCAATTTGACAAGCTATTTTTAGCCTACTACATTCCAGATACTTTGCTAAATGTTTAGGATAAAAAAACACATACACAAAGTGGTACCACACACACACATACACACATGCACATACACATACATACATACCAAAGTGAGAAAGGACGTTATATTCAATTAAGAAAAAGAACTGTTAACTACATACAAAATAATAAAAAGAAAATTCAGAATTATTTAAATATATACCAGTATTAACGATACTCTCTTCCTATTTTTTTACTATCTATTGATTCTATTGTTACTGTTGTTCTATGCAACAAAATGGGCCACCAGAGTCCATGCTTTTGTAGTTCTTAGTCATTCTGTTTGGCACTTCCTGACATCTCCATTCTGGCTCATTTTCCACTCTATTGCTGCCCTGGATGTACCATGGTCCCCAGGTTTCTACCTTTTATTCCCCTGAAAACTGTAATCAAATTGGTAGTACCATTGTCCCTAGAAAGAATCTGTTAATGAACTATTCTCCTTCACTGCTCATCTTTGACATCCTTCTCAGCTACATCCCCTGTGTGTTCCCACTGCCTCTTAGAATGTAAGGTTCTTGAGGGTGGTGATGGGGTAGGAGCTGTTTAACTTTTTACTTTTATATCTGTATCCCTAATGCTTGGCAGAGTTCTTCCCCACTCCCCCACCTCACTTTAGCTTAAAATTCTAAAATTAGAATGTACTTAAAAAGCTCGTCATTCATTCACTTATTGTATGCCAACTTGCATCATAATTCTCTGAATACATATTTTATCCTTTTTCCTATCCCCAATGGACTGTGAACTACTTCATGGCAGAGCCAGTATGGTATGGTTTTACATCTCTGTATTCCCAATATAGCTCAAAACTCTCAGCAGATCCTTACAAGTCATAGTCCCTTAAATGTTTGTTGAAATGAATGTTTTCACAGAGTTGGACTGAATGGTTTCCCAAGGCTAAAACTTTTTAGTGGTAGTGCTGCTTTCTATTGGGGGAAAAATCCTCAGAATCTCGGCTATAATTATTTTAGTATTTAAAATCTGAAAACCTGGGAATACATCTTCATTTCATATTTATTGACTTTGAAATATTTCCTATAGGAATAATACTAAAGCAATATTTTATAAGATTTTAAAAATGTAAGATCTTTTAAGGGCCTTTGAGGGGAGCTGGGACAGAATCCCCACCTTTGAATAGTTCCCAGCATGACTGTAGGGAAATACCTTCTGCTTGGTTCAACAATAGATTTTAAGAGGCCGTGATCAAATGGTTCCTGTATCTGTCAATTGTGGCTTTGAGAAAGAATCCCAATTTCCCCAGTCCTTCAGAGCAGGATTTTTTTTTAAACATAGTGTTTGAATATTTATAACATGCTTTGCTCTTTACTGCTGATTTTTTTCCTGGTGAATATCAAAACCACCAGACCTGGAGAAACCTACAAAGTTTGAGAAGCACGTACTTTAGTGGAAAACTCATCACAACTTTGAACCTTCTGAGGCTGCAGGGATCAATGAAAACATGATGCACCATATGTCTCCATACAGGATCACATTTCTCAGCATGGAATAACTGTATGTGTGAGGGGTAGGGGAAAAGTTAGGCTGTCTTAAGTTTGTGGAATGTATAACTACAGCAGAGAACAAAGATAAAGATCAATCCAGGTCACCTGATCTCCTCTGCTAATTCAGGGTAGAATTGAGGAGAGGTTCCTGGGAAAATTTCCATCTAAGTAGGTTAATGTAGTTTTGTGACTTAATTAAAACATCTCTAGCCATAGGGAAGAAATTGCATGACATGTTTTTGGTAAACTTAAATAAGACTGCACAGAACAAATTTACCAAAAAGGAAAATAAATTCAGTTTAAATATTAAGAATATTTACCCAGTCCTTTTAAAAACAAAATGATGTTAAACTTCTTTCATACATACTACTTCAAACGTGGTTTAGAATTCTAAATTTGCACTGTTAATTTTAAACTCATTTTTATTAGTAAAACTTTTATTTTCAAAACATATTAATGGATAATTTTTAAATATTAATCCTTGCAAAGCTTTGTGTACATATTCTCCCTTCCCTTCACCCTTTCCCCTAGATGGCAAGTGATCCAATATATGTTAAATATGATAGAAATATATGTTAAATCCAATATATGCATACATATTTACACAATTATCTTGCTGCACAAGAAAAATCAAATCAAAAAGGAAAAAATAAAATGCAAGTAAACAACAACAAAAAGAGTGAAAATGCTATGTTGTGATCCATACTCAGTTCCCTCTTTGGATGTAAATGCTTTCTTCATCACAAGATCATTGCAACTTGTCTGAATCCTCTCATTGTTGAAAAGAGTTACATCCATTATAATTGGTCATATAATCTTGTTGCCATGTACAATGATCTCCAGCTTCTCCTCATTTCACTCAGCATCAGTTTGTGTAAGTCTTTCCAGGCCTTTCTAAAATCATCCTGCTAATCATTTCTTATAGAACAATAATATTCCATAGCATTAATATATCATAACTTATTCAATCATTCTCCAACTATTGGGTATCCACTCAATTTCCAGTTGCAAAACATTGTTAAGGAGGATTATGAAAAATGATGTCTCATAATAAGAGAAATACAGTGGAGGGGAAATCAAGCCTACAGAAAGCTTTGCAAAGAATCAACTAATTAATATCTTTCTAAGAGCATTTATAAATGAAACTGGAAGGATAACAAATACATGTAAAATAAAAAAAAATGTTTTGCCATTATTTTTAGTGACTCATTCTCATCATCAATGAAAGTAGAATGAGCACATTGGCACTGTAACACTTCAGTATGTGATGAGCTAATTGTAGAAAGAGAAATGGCACTTCCAAAAATGAAGTAGAGAAAGAATGATTGAAAATAAGGAAATACATGTAAAAAGTGACACAAGATTAAAGTCACTTAGAGAATGCTTTCTAAGATATGAAAGGAGAGGAAAATTCTAAAATAACAGAAAAGATAAAAAAATATTATTATTATGAAAATTAAGAAGATATCATGTCCTTGTTTCCCCCTATCCCTTCCAAAATTTATCATTTTCCTCTTCTGTCATATTAACAGTCTAATAGGTATGAGATAGTACACTGAAGAGTTCTTTTGATTAGCATTTTCCAATCAATAGACTATCAAGGTTTTATAGATGATTTTATAGTACTTTTTTATTTTCAGTCACACATTTAAATGATAAATATAGAGTATTTCATATCCTACTGTTATCTTGTGTTACTTACCAAAGTTAAATTTATGGATCAGCTAGATGGTTCAGTGGATAGAACTCTGGGCCTGGCGTCAGGAGGACCTTAGTTCCATTTCAATCACAGATACTTGGTAGCTATGTTATTTTCAGCAAATTACTTCACTCTGTTTACCTCAGTTTCCTCATCTGAAAAATGATCTGGAAAAAGAAATGCCAAACTACTCCAGTATCTTTGCTAAGAAAACCCCAAATGTGGTAATAGAGTCAAATGTGACTCAAAAATGACTGAAAAACAACAAAGTTTTATACACACAGTTTATATCTATGTCTATAGATATGATCTGTGTGTGTATATCACCTATTTCTAGATTTACATTTTAATTGGTAAAACAAAATTCAACCTTAGAAATTCTATAAAGTATTTTCAACCCATTTGTTATGATCATATGAAATTCTTTGATAGATTCATTCCTAGATAAACTTGATTCTGTTATCCTCTGTCAATATAAAAGAGATGAGATGATCAAAGTTGTTTCCCACTATTATGTATGAGTTCTTGAGTCCAAATAGAATAGATTTTCTCCAAAAATGTTTGAAGTTGTCTAGATGTTACAATTTGTAGATCAGTCTTATAGTGCACTCAGAATTATATATATATATATATATATATATATATATATAAAGGATGCATATTGTATAGATTTTGAAATACAGTGAAATGGGAAGACTCTTGAGTTAGCCCAGAAGTAGTTACAACAGGCACCATAGGAAGACAATGCGAAGAACCTAGATTTAAATAGGCTGTATTGTATTAGAGAAATTGCAAATTTTAACAACTAAAACCAATTTTCTAAAAGCCATTTTTTTCATATAAATATTCTACCAACAATTTTATATGGGAGAACTTTAATACATTTAACCAATTCTTTATCATGGTTTAGTGGATTGAGTACTTGAAATAAAAAAAGACTGGAATTATAATATAGCCCGAGACACTTACTTAGCTGTATGATTTTGGCTAAGTAATTTCATCTCTGTCTGCCTCAGTTTCTTCAATTATAACATGAGAAGTTTTATCTTAAAGTATTATTGTGAGAATAATAATAGATAATAAGTGTAAATATGGTAACTGCTTGATAATTCCTGTTATTTTCTCTCCCACCCCCACCCCTGTTTTAATACATGTAAGCTTTGGATTACTAACATGAATTTGAGTTCCCTAGGATCAAGGACTTGATTTTTTAGCTACTATTTTTAAGCCCATTCTCATCTTCTCACCCCTTTTCACCATGGTGCCCAGCTTGTGTTGCTGTACTGAAATGTTTGGTAAGTGCAGAATGTTCAATGTGCGATTTCCTAAAAAACAATAGCACAGTGTACAAAATATCACAAACGTTGTGCCTTGTCTCTATTGCCCACATGCTCAGGTCCTCTAAACTAAATTAACACAACCAGCCAATCTATATAGTACATGTGTGTGTAATCAAAAAATAAGCCTGTCTGTAAAACTCTGCAGGTGCTCTGTTGTGGTTGTTTTACATGAATATTTTATCAATGCCACAGCAGCTGATAACCTCTTAGAGTAAAATTGTATCCATTATATTCCCATCACTGTCATATGTGGTTAAATGAACTTCTGGCTAAAGAATCTAAATATGTTCAAAACATTTTTTCACTTAAAACGAAAAGAGTGAATTCTGATTGTGTTGTTGTTGCTACTGCCAAATTCCTGAAATATTACAGGGAAAAAAATTGCTCTTCCTAAGTGGTTTGGCGGATTTTCATATATCTTCGTCTTCTTCTTTTTTTCCCCAAAGACAGTCTGTATGTCAAGAAGTTGCTATTTTAGAACAAGTGAAGGAAAGAAACTCTTGAGTTTTCATAACTTCTGGGATGACCTGGTTTTAAAATGTGGGTTTAGAGAGGAGTAAAGAGGAAGCATCTCTGAGAAGATGTATGCTGGCTGTGGCTTCCTACTTCCCTAGTTCCTTTCCTTATCACAAAGCCTCAGATGAGATTTACAATGAGAGACTGGGCAGGTGCTTGCTCTGAGCATCTGGCAGATTGCTGACAGAGACAAACTTGGGAAACTTCTCCACAGGTTGTTTACAGCAATTATAAATTGCCTCCTTATTAGTTGTGATTGGATCCTATTTCATTCACAGCTAGATAATATAAAGTTCTATGGTGACCTTCCTATTTGGTGAGTTAACAAACCTGTGTATGAATCCAAGGCAAAAGAGATTAGAAGGGAATTGAGACATTGCCATACTTGTTTGACGGATTCCCCAATGCTTAGTGCATAAGCTTCCTCACAAAAGGTCAATAGAGAATGTTAATCTGTAGAAAGAAATACTGGGAATATGGTGACCATCTTCAGTTATTGCCATCTAGTGATATTTATAAGAAGTTATTTATTCTGCTTAGTATCAGAAGGCAAAACTGAGAGTGATTTGTTTTTATTGGTTGGATGAATGAGTTATTGAATATAGATTTCAGTCTGAGGTCGAAAAATGCTTCCCTAACATGAAATGGATTATCAAAGGAAATCCTGAATTTCCTCTCTCTATAATTTTTCATACAGAGGCTGAATGATGACATGTTGGTAATAGGACAAGCATATTTTTAATTTTTGGATTTAAATTTAAAGCACTTAAATTTAATTAAATAAAAAAATCCTCCCTACTTTGCCAATGACTGTCACAAGGTTGAATTTAATAAATGCTCGTTGATTGATTGATTATCATTGGAATTCTTTCATTTTCTTTTTCTAATAACAATAGCCCTTGTTTTCCCCTGCCATTCCTAGATGATTGTATAGAGTACAAATTATACCATAAACCATTAGGAAATTTTCCAGAAGCAGGAGATCTCATTGTCCCATCACCTTGAGGGTCTATAAATATAATTCCACTGTTGATAGGATCACTTCCTTCTGTAGCCAAGATGATTGTGCCTTTCTGGTGGCTAAACTTTGACCTTGATACTTTTTTTTGGATGATAATGTATTTCTATAGGCTCTAGGCCTACACCTGGGTAGCTGCAAGTCCTCAATATGTACAACTGTGCTGTGCTGTTGGTTGATACTTTTCAGGGTGTCTGATCCCTTTGATTTCCAGGAGGGAAGTTTCAAAGCATTGGACATTATAAAGTACTGTTTGATTTGCATAGCATTCTTCTACAGATAAAAAACATACAAAGAAACAAAAAAAAAAAAAACAAAAAAAACAAAAAACAAAAACAAAAACAAAAACAAAAACAAAAAACAAAAAAACAAAACAAAAAAAAAAAAAAACAATAACAGGAACAACCAAAAACCCCTGAATCCTTAGCCAGAGCTAGCCAAAATATTAACAAACTGCTTTGGATAATGAAAGTTCCCTCATCCACACTCCATCTCTAGAAGCTTTAACCAAAGACTAGACATTCACCTGCCAGGGATTCTACAAAGTAGATTCCTGTATTGGGAAGAAAGCTGGACAACACTATCTTAAAGGCTGCTTCCAGTTACAAGATGCTATCACATTTAAAAATGATAAAGCCTCATGTCTATAAAACTAATTTATCAAAGCAATCCCCATCTATTTTAAAAATACTCGAGAAAAAGGTACCTTATTTGATGATTTTATTTGGAGACATTTTTCTCCAATGGTAAAAATCCCAGACTTCATATGTATTACATATAATATATAATCTATCATATACAATATGTAAAATATTTACTTTATTAATATGAAAATGTCAAATTAATTTTTTTCTTAATATTGACTTCAAATGTGCCTCTTTTTGCCTTCTATCCATTGTTATTGGTTCTATAATCTGGGGTCAACTGAAACATGTCTAGTCCTTCCTCTGACAAGCTTTCAAATACTTGAAAATTAATCTCAATGCTCCCTGTAAGTTTTCTCTTATCCATGTTAAATATACTTGGTTCTTCATGGAGCATGTATGAGCTTCAGGGTCTTCTGCATCCTCTGGATTCCTTTCCATTGTCCTTTTTAAACACATAGTACATCAGATGAGGTCTGACTAGAGGAGAGTACAATTGGAGGATCACTAGTCTGGTTCTTAATGTAGCCTAAGACTGCATTTGTTTTAATGGATGCCATGTCACTGCTGACCAGCATTAAGTTTTCATTAAAACATCCTGATACTGTTTAGAACAACTGCTGTCTATTCACACAGCCCTCATATAATATTTATAAGATTTCTAATTGTTCTTGTAGGCAGTACGGTACTAGTTGAGCCCCAAAATCAAAAAATTGATATTGTCAGATCTTTTCATTAGGGATATCACTTTATAAGAGAATAGATCAGAGAGGTATGAAGCAGGAAGATTCACCAGAGAAAATTGTTTTAGACTAGGTGAGATGTGGATGGGGATTGTGTTAGTAGAGTAAGGAGATAGATCTGAGAGATACTACTAAAATAGAATCCATATTACTTGATACCAGAGTGTACATATGGGATGAGTGAGAGTGAAATGTCAACAATGTCTTTAAGATTTCATATACGAGTGCTGGTAATGTTCTTCACACAAAAGAAAAGATTTGGAACAAGGGCAGGTTTTAGGAAAAGATTACTAATTTTGTTTTGTACTTGATGAGTTTTATGTGTTTATGGAACACTTAGTTTGAAATTTCCTAGAGGCAGTTGGAGATTTCATGACTGGAGCTCAAGAGAGAAACTATCTCCTGCATATATGGATTAGGGAGTCATCTGCATAGAGATAATAATTGTGCCTTTGTTGATGAAGTCACCAATAATTTTTAAATTTTTATTTTTAATTTATCAAACAAAACAACCATTTCATAACATCGTACAATAAAAAGATGATTGCAATTAAAACTTTATTATACACAACTTGCTATATACAACAAAATTATTTTGTAAATTTCTTTTTTCCTTCCTTCTTCTCTCCTCACTTCTAGAGATGGCTACCATTAGGCACAAATATGTGAAATTATTCTATGCATACTTTTATTTATCAGCTCTTCCTCTGCATCTTTCTTCATATATCCTTTCTAGTTAATTGGGGAATTTATGATAGTCAAAATAACTTATTAACTCAGTCATTATTAAATAATATTGCTATAACTGTATGTGGTATTCTCTTGGTTCTTCTCATTTCTTTCCATTATTTCATAAAAGCCTTTCCTTGTTTTTCTGTGATCATTGAGCTCATCACGTATTCCATTATATCTCCAACTTGTTCAGCTATACCCCAATTGATGGGCATTAATTTGTTTATGATCTCCTCAGTTTCTAATTTCATACTTTCCCTTCAGAAAGGACACTTTCAAGTTGATGGTCTTTGTAAATTCTAACAGCACAGAGTCTACATAGGTCCTTTGGTTTTGAAGGCAAATGTGGCAATAAGCTAAGGATAAAAGTTCACATCTTCTTTCAAGTACCGAAATTTGCTTCACTGAATAATGTGTGCTCAAAGAGAACTTGAGGATCCCGGAATTCTTTTAGCAACTTTCTCCACAAGACTGACTGGACCTGGCAGAGTTTGGACCCTACATCTCGGGTCACAGTAATGAGTTATGAGCAGTCAGGCTCTCCCTGACAGTCAGCTTTAGTCCTTTGGTTAGGTTGGAGACTTGTTGAGACTTGCTGTGAGTGTGAAATTCTGCAGATGTCAAAGCTTTCTTTGCAGCAGTTCCAGCCTGGTGAGCTAAGAAGTTATTTCCCTTTAGGCAAAGGGATTGGTCCTTCTCAGCCATTATTTTGATCTCTTCAGTGAAAGTGAGTCTTGACTTCTGCCCCGAGGCAAGGCGGGACAGATCAGAGGAGGCAGGACTCTGAGTCTGGGCAGATCTTTGGCTTTAGTCAAAGAACTTAAAAGTAGGTTATAGCACTGATACCTCCCTCTGTAATAGCTAGCATTCAGGAGTACCACTGTGTAATGCAAGTTGTTTAAGCTAAGCTCTCTATAGATAGCACTCAGCTCTCCACACATCCAATCTATTTCTATATCTTGTTTCTATCATCAAAATACTTCTTATTTATGTCTTCTTCTTTGCATTTATATAGCTACCAGCCCTATTATGTCATACTTAACTTGTTACAATAAATTTTTGGGTAATCTCAGTACAATAAATTCACTAGTGCTTGGCACTGGACTTAGAGTCATGAAATTTTGTTTAGTTAGATCCAATTCTTCCTTACCCTATTTGGTGCTTTCTTGGCAAAAAGAAATGGGAGTGGTTTGCCACTTCCTTTTCCAGGTCATTTTTCAGATGAGGAAACAGATGAGTGACTTGCCCAGCTAATACGTTTTTGAGGTCAGATTTGAATCTAAGGATTCCCAGTTAAGTGTTCTATTCTCAATGCTATCCAGTGCTCTGCCATCAGAAATACCTGATTTCAAACCCATCCTCAGATACTTACTAGCTATGTAATTCCAGGAAAGTCATTTGACATCACTTTGCCTCAGTTTCGTTGACTGTGAAAATGAAGATACTAATAGTATTTATCACCCAGGTTTGTTGTATCAAGTCAGATATATGTAAAATGTTTAATATGCTGTTTGGCACACAGTAGGAGCTATACAAATGTAAGCTGGTAAAACTGCTGCTACTGCTTTTCCTATTCCAACTCATCCCTCACTTGGCTGCTAAAATGATTTTTGTAAAACTAAGGTCTAACCATATCACCTCCCTACAATTACCAATCAATAAACTCTGGTGACTCCCAGATACTTCCAAAAAAATTAAAAATTCTTTGCTTTTCTTTTAAAGCCTTTCTTCTTGTCTATTTGCTATCTTTCCAGATCTTCTCTTACACTTTATACTCCTTTACATATTCTGCAACCCAACCACACTGTCCTTGTTTTTCCTCATATAGGAAAGTCAACCTCCCAATTCTGTTCACTTTCACGGGTTATCTCCTATGATCCATTCTCTCTCACTTCCACATGTATGTATTATCTGTGCACAATTAATTGCACATTGCCTCATCAGATAGTCTTAGCTCTGCCACCAATTTGTTGTATGGCCTATAGCAAATTCCTTCTGTGATTTGGGTTTCTTCGTGAAATTAGACTAGATGAATACTAAGATCTGGTCCTCCTGCAAAATTGATAATGATAAGTGATAAATATTATTTATTACTCTAAGATCAGAAGCTGAGTACTAATCTGGGTATCAGTACCAAAAATCACTGCTTGAAGCACAATTCGGGAAGGAACAATCTGGGTAAGAGGCAAGAGATTAGATCCATAGGCTGGAAGTAAAGGTAGAAGTTTAGTTCAAAAATTTATAAGAATTGGAATCTTAGCTCCTGGTACTGATTCATGGAGCTTAAGGCAAATAGTTAAGACCAATTTGAAGCTAAACTAGAAAACTCTTAAACTAGAATTGCTTTGTACTATCCTTACTAAGCTAGGATAGAGTGAACTGTGTTCTTAAGCTGCCAGAGTGGTGGAATGGATGGGAAGCAGGAATATCTAATAAGATTAGAGGGGCAAGAAGTAGGCTTTTGGATCAAGACATGCTAAATTGCTCCTGAAAGACAGCTATGTGATTGAATGGCTGAAGTCTTGGGCTAGGAATTAGGAAAAATAAATTCAAATTCTGCATTTGGAAACAATAACAGTGGAAACTGAGGCAAGGAATTCACTTAAACTTTCCCAGCCTCAGTTTCTTCATCTTATAATGAGGAGGTTGTACTTAACACCCACTAAGATTCTTTCTAGTTCTGTATTTCTATTCTTTTGGGAGAGTTAGCTTAAATATGAATTTGCTTCAAGCTAATTAGCTGGTTTCCCTGCATGATGTGCTTGTGATAGCTGCTAGGGAAAGAATTCCATCCACTCCTCATACCAGTTTTGTTTCTATATCCTCTTTACAAGCTAAATTATTCATTAGGATTACAATACCATGTAAGTAATCTGCAACTTGTTTTTTAACAGGTTGAAAATTCTAAGGATGAGGGAGATAGGCTTGGAGAATGAGTCAAGTTCTAAAATATAAGAACATAAACACATGAGCCATTAAGCCCTATAAGAAAGGGTATTTATGTAGAATTTAACTCTCAATGAAAAGCAAAATAGAAGCTTCTCCCCAAATATGTGGCTTATTTTCATTTTATTTAATCAATAATAAAATCTCCTATCATCAGGTCCATCTGTTTTGTTTTGGTTTTTTGTTTTGTTTTGTTTTGTTTTTTGGATAGCTTTCTTGGCTCCCCCAAGTATCTGGATTTTCCATGAAATCATTATTTCTGGACTATAGAGAATATCTAACAGGAGTAGAATGTGAGTCGAATAGAAAATCATAACTAATAACTATTTCCCCATTTGATTAAACAAACATTAAAGACAAAACAATGTCACTCATGCTTTTGCCATCATTCTAACTCTTTCCCACTCAATCAATATATTTATACCACATATTCTGTACATATATTATATATGTGTGGGGGGGCATACATGTTATATATTATATTCATATTATATACAAATATTTAAAAAGAGAAACTCCATAATGAAGGATAGGGCATATTTATGTAATGTTTCTGTGTGTGTATCTCTCTCTCTCTCTCTCTCTCTCTCTCTCTCTCTCTCTCTCTCTCTCTCTCTCTCTCTCTCTCTCTCTCTCTCTCTCTCTCTCTCTCTTCTCTCTCTCTCTCTCTCTCTTTCTCTCTCTCTCTCTCTCTCTCTATATATATATATATATATACATGTGTCTATATAAACATATATCTGAAAAATCTTAAGAATATGTAGATATTTATGCAAATATGCATTTAGATGCATACCCATATGTAGTTTTCCTTGAAGGACTTACATTTAACTTTACAATATTTAAAAAGATAAATATAAACATGATCATTTGGAGAGGAGGAAGGAAAGAGCATTAATTGTTAAAGAGAAGTGGAAAAGTTTCCCCCAAATAACACATGAAGTGAGCTTTTGGGGGAAACTAAGGATTCAAAGAAACAAAGATGAAGTGAATTACAAGATTCTATCAACAATTGTGGCTTGGAAGATTGTTGTCTTTAGGACTCAGTCTTCATCTTTCTCAAACCTCCCCTCTCTACCCCACTCCCAAATAAAACAAAACAAAAAGAAACCCAAATAATAACAATTAACAAAAACTAGGACTTGAATTAGATGATTTCTACCTCTTTTTAGTTCCATGTTTAAAAAAATCTTCATTCACCTCAGCTGTAAAAGGGAACTAATAATTCCACCTAACTTCCAGGATTAAATGATATAATATTTGTAAAGTGCTTTGCAAGTTTAATGTGACATATAAAAATGTTAGCTATTTGTAATTACTATATATGTAAGTACTATATATGTAAGTACTATATATGTAAATTCTGGTTTATATTTTAAAAGTATCTTGGAACTACTTTTTTTTTTTTTTGCTTTTTAAATGAATCCATCATTTGCTATTGTGAAAATGAGGGAAAAAAAAGAAAATAAAATTAAGAAAAATTCATGAAGTGTAAAGAAAACTGGCATAGTAAGATATTAAGGTTTTGTTTTCATTTTCACATTAACTCAGGTGTGTATAGCTGATGTGTAAATGATCACAGCTTTCCTTTTTCTAACATCTTTAAGATATATATAAAAATTCTCAAAACCATATTATATAGATAGTTTTAATGTTATTATATTCATGTGATATAGATGAAGAAATTGAGTCTGGAGGTGTGTGAAATGAATTAAGGAGAAAATAAGTCTCGATGCTATAATTTGAACTCAGGTTTTCTGATCATAGGGGATCTTTTTCTTTCACAAGTCAGTCAATAAACATTTAAGTGCCTATTATATACCAAGCACAGTGCTAATCTCTGGGGATCCAAAGAAAATCAAAAGGCATTTTCAGGCCTTGAGAAGTTCTGAATCTAATGGGGGAAACCTTTGCATAAGCCTATGCATAAAGAAGCTGTGTAAAAATAAGGTTGAAAATAGGACATAATGAATACCTTGAAGATACTAGAAATAAGAGGGATTGGGAAAGGCTTCCTCTAGTCTCAGTTTATGTGTTATGGAATGATGATATCTAAGATCTCTTCTAGTTCTGACATTCTATGATTCTGGATATTTTGTTAAATTGACTTTATTCATTTGTTCTTAATACAGGAATTTTTTTTTATATTTTGTGGTCTACAAAACACTCAAAATAGTTTATATATTTGTACCACTTTAACTTGTTTCACAGTGCTTCCACATACATTTTATTTTATCCTCACAAATTAACATGAGGTAATTTACACACAGAAAGCACATTTCCATGTTTATAGTCTTTTGCTACAATTCTCAGTTATTGTATGCCAATTATTTTTGAAAATAAGTTACTCCTTTCCTTCAATCACTCAATTAGCCAGAATTTATTAATCATCTTTTATATATCAGTCTCTGTGCTAGGGGTTAGGTTCACAAAGACAAATTCATAAAGTCAAGCCTCTTCCTTCTCTTGGATTACCTTTGTCTTTTCTTTAATGTTTTACTTCTAATTTTGGTTCTTTTGCAAAATTTTAAATTGTTACATTTTTACTCCTCCAAAGAGCTAATTACTCAAGCAGAAAAAATATGGCTCTTAAAAAAACAAGGCTTCCTTGATCACTCATTTTTTTTCTTCCATGCAATTCTTTTTATAATAGTATTTTATTTTTCCAAATACACGCAAAGATAGTTTTCAACATTCACCTTTGTAAAACTTTGTGTTCCAATTTTTTTCTCTTTTTTTCCTTCTCTCTTCCCTCCCCAAGATAGCAAGCAATCTGATATAGGTTAAACATGTCTGCATATCTATTTAATGATAATATCATAACCCTGCAAAGCTTTTTACTCATGACCTTTGAACATCTTTATTCATAGACAAATGGGAAATATTAAACAGACTCCAATTAGTTGTTGAGCATGTAGGTGTTCAGATGTGACCTTTTAGAAAGGAATCTCTAAATCAGACTTTGTAGATCTGAGCTCAAGTCCTAGTTCTGGAATTAGCTATGAGATCTTGTACATCAATTCATCTCTCAGTTTCCTTATCCCTACAAGGTACTAGTATATCCAGTAACTTTGCTGCAGTGTTCAGTTTTCCTGGGATAAAGGAGAGGACCAATGGCAAATCCAACATATTCTTTATATGTCTATTTCAACCCTAGCTCTCTGTCTCCAAACCCAGCATTCTTTCCACACCAATACAGATTCCTCTTTATAAAAAACAACAACAACAAAAATTGACAATGGTATCTCAAATAGAGGCAAGAGGGATTTAGTAACTTAAGGTCACCAGAATCCTGTTGCAAACACTGGCAAGGATATTAAAGAATAATAATAGGGGTCACAGCTGAATGAGAAATGGACTCAAGGAAATATGCCAAATGAAGAGGAGAGAGGCTTCTATATGGAACAAAATAAAATTTCCTCTTTAAGCCCAAAGATACACTGATAGGCACACTGTTGGAGTATTTGAAAATTACATATAGTCACGAGGCTAATATCCTCATATTTAATATGAAGAAAGTTTAAATTTATCTTGCTTAGCTGCAGAGAAAAGACCTAGAAGTACTAAACAAAAATTGAAAAGAGGGCAGTGTTAAGTTTGATATCAAGAAAAAAACTTGCTAAAAGATGAAAAAGTAGAATCGTTCTATGGAGGTAGTAGTAGACTCTCCATCACTGGAACTCTTCAAACAAAATCTGAAATCTGAATGACTTCTTGAGTGTGATGCACAGGACATTCTTGGTCAAGTATGGGGTTGAGCTAGATAGCTTATAAAATACTTTCTAATTCTTAATTTCAGTTATATTGAGAAGAAAAGGAATTCATTCTAAGTGTTATGAGTCAGAGTTATAAACCATCCTGATGTAGAGATACAGATTGGAAATTCATATAAATAATGCATGTCAAAGTTAAGATAAAATGCATTTAAAGATGAAACAAGGAGAGTGAAATGGGAGCTGAGAACAATCATGACCTGTGAAAGTAACCAGCCTGCTGATGACTAAAGAAACTAAAGTTTAAGGACCCTGAAGATGCCATTTAGAAGCTATAAGAAACAATAATAGCTCTCCTTTATATAGCACTTACAGATTTATAAAACATATTGTCCATAACATTCTTTTGATATAAGTAGTATATTTATAGGAGGAGAAATGGGAAAAACCAAGGTTTTGGCTTTTATCTTGAAACAAACAAACAAAAAAAAAACCAAACAAAAAAAAAAATAAAACCCCCCAAAAACCCAAAATAAAGCTTCCTAATAGTATTGGTATTGGTTGTCTTGGAGAAGCAAATTTCTTATCATCCAGTGGTTCTCAAACATAGAACCAATCATTACTTATTATATTATATATAAATCCTGTTCAGAGAGTAATTAATCAAGTCAATCTCTTAGATCCCTTTCCTTTCAGAGTCTTTAATTCTAAGTATCACAGAACTACCTTTTGACTTAGGACAACACACTTATCTGTCCCTCAGTTTTCTCATTAAATATATATAATGGAGATAATAATACTTATGCTACCCGACCCACAGGGTAGTCATAAAACTGAAATCAGATAATTAAGTATATTATAAACTGCCAAGTGCCACAATTTTTACTGGATTAGTAACTGGTTGAATGCATTCACCCACAGAGTAATAATTAATGGATTACTGTCCGTTTGGAAGGAGGTACTTTACAAAGCATACTAGGGATCTTTCTTTGTTCCTATACTTTTTTATTCTCTATAGTCAATATCCTGGATGAAGACATGGCTAACATATTTATAAAAATGCAAATGACACATAGTGGGAAGAAAGAGTTAAAATTTTGAATGACCCATAATTCATAATTCAATATCAGTCATCATTCAAGATCTTTGCAAACTAGGACAAAGGATAAAATCCTGATGAAATTGGATTGGAATAAATTTAAAAGCTTGTCCATGTATTTGAAATCAGCAGTCAAACATAAGATTGTCAAATAGCGTATGGAAAAATATTCTGAGCTAAATAGTCATCTAGAAGACTTATTTGAAGGAGTATGCTGCAGAGGATATTAAGCCTCGTTCATTACCAGATTGCACAAGTAGTTGCAATAAGTGGAAGCTATAGAGATTCAGATTTTAGTTCCATGCAGAGGAAAAACACAAAACAAAACAAAAGAAATTTTCCAAAAATTTCAGGCTGATCAAAACTAGACTGTGATACTTCTTAGACAGAGTGGATTCCCCAGTCACTGGAGCTCTTCAATGGATTACTGTTTTCTGAGATATGCTATAAGGCATTATACAAGAGATTCCTGATACATACTAATCACTTAATAAATACTAGTTGATTGTTAATATAGTTTTTGAATGGCAATTGCAAATTGGGGATTTAAAAATTTTTCATTTGATGTTGAAATGACACTCATGGCATCGCTGAGAGAGTAAAATAATACTTAAAGTCTCAATGAATGATGAAATCTTAAATATCAATCATTCCCAAAAAAAC
The DNA here is from genome assembly GCF_048593235.1 of Sminthopsis crassicaudata. NCBI lineage: Eukaryota > Metazoa > Chordata > Mammalia > Dasyuromorphia > Dasyuridae > Sminthopsis > Sminthopsis crassicaudata. The sequence continues at coordinate 218,123,808 of NC_133618.1, forward strand.
ATAAAAAGAATTTAATTATGGGGGCAAAGCCAAGATGGTAGAGTAAAGGCAGACACTTGCCCAATTTCTCTCCCAAACTGCTACAAATTCTGTTAAATAATGACTCTAAGCAAATTTCAGTGTCAGGATATCCCCAAAAGACTCATTAGGACATTTTCCAGCTGAAGACAGTTTAGAATATCATCAGAAAAGGTCTGTGACACCGGAGTGGGAGAAGAGCATGCAGCCCTGACATAGTCAGGATCAGTGAAACCTTGGACCCAGCCCCAGCCTGACCTCTGAAACATCAGCAGTAGTACTGGTGACTTCCGGACCTTTCAGCCCAAAGACACCACAGAGGACTTGGAACGTCAACAGAAAAAGTCTATGGAATCAAAGTGGGAGCTCAACACATAGTTCCAATCTGCCCTAACCTGGCCCTGGCTCAGAATCCTTTTTCCACTCTGGAAATTGGGCGCTACTTTAACAGAGTGAAAAGCAGAGTAATAAGCTAGGAAAATGAGCAGAAAACAAACAAAAAAATTTTTTGACCATTGAAAGTTATTATGGCAACAAGGAAGATAAAAACACACACTCAGAAGATAACAAAATCAACGTTCCTACAACCAAAGTGTCCAAGAAAAATAGGAATTGAACTCAGGTTTTGGAAGAGCTCAAATGGGACTTACTTACTCAAGTAAGAGAGATAGAGGAGAAATTAGAGAAAGCATGAGAATGGTGCAAAATGAAATACAAAAATTTAATAAGGAAAAGAATGCAAAATTGGCCAATTAGAAAAAGAGTTATTAAAGCTCACTGAGGAAAGTAATTCTCTAAAAATTGGAATTGAGCAAATAGAAGCTAATGACTTCATAAGAAATTAAAATTCAATAAAGCAAAACAAAAAAAAAAAGAAAAGAAAGTAAAATATTTCATTGGAGAAACAACTTACCTGGAAAATAGATCTGAGAGATAATAATAATTTAAACTTATTGAGATTTGAAAGTTATGATCAAAAAGAACCTGGTCATCATCTTTCAAGAAATTATCAGGCAAAACTGCTCTGATATTCTAGAACCAGAGAGTAAAACAGAAATTAAGGAATCCACAGGTCATCTGAAAGAAATCTCAAAATGAAAACTGCAAGAAATGTTATATCCAAATTTTGTAACTCCAAGATCAAGGAAAAAATATTGCAAGTATTCAGAAAAAAAAAAAAAAACAATTCAAGTATAGTGGAGCCACAGTTAGAATAACATAAGATTTAGCAGCTCTGACATGAAAGGATCAGAAGGCTTAGAATATGATATTCCCAAAAGCAATGTAGCTAGGATTACAACCAACTACACAGCAAAATTGAGTGTAATCCGCCATTCAATGAAACACAGAATTTTTAAGCATTCATTATGAAAAGATCAGAATTATATAGAAAATTCGATTTTCAAATACAGGACTTTGGAGAAGCATAAGGAGGTAATTAAGAAAATAAGGCACTTAAGATTTTTCCTGTTTACATTCTTACATGGGAGCATGATACTTGTAACTCAGAACTTTTTCAGTATTATGGCAGTTAAAAGGAATACATATATAAACAGAGGACATAGGTGTGAGTTGAATATGAAGAAATACTATATTTTAAAAATGATAAAATTAAGGAGTGAGAGAGAAATGTACTGTGAGAAAGGGTTAAGTGGAATACTGAATATTATTTGCCATTAAAAAAGATGCAAGAAAAAAGTTTTTACAGTGGGAGGGGGGGAAGAGAAGGAAGAAAGGGGGAGTTGGTGAAACTTATTGTCATCATAATTAACTCAAAAAGGAAATAACATGCATATTCAATAGGGTTACAGAAATCTATCTTACTTTTCAGGAAAATATTAGGGGAATAGCATATGGGAAGGGGGAGGAGGATGATAAAAGAAAAGGCATATTGAGGGAGGGAGGGGTCAGTACAAAAACACTTTTGAGGAAGGACTGAATGAAAGGAGAGAGAATAAAAGGGGAGAAAAAGTTAATAATTTTGAAGCAAGTTTCTATGGGAAAGCCTTATTTCTCAAACATAGAGGGAACTGGGTCAAATTTATAAAAAAATAATTTTACTGAATACTGCAATTGATAAATGATAAAAAATATGATGTGTGTCCAAAGGGCTATAAATTCATGTATATCCTTTGCTCCTTTGGTGCAAAATTTGAATCCAAGTCTTTCTTTAATTTGGCATGAATACCCAAAGAGATTTTTTTAAATGGAAAATGATTAATATGTTCAAAAAGTATTGATAACAGTTCTCTTCTCAGGGCAAAAATAATTGGAAATTGAAGGAACACCTATCAATTGTGGAATGGCTCAATAAATTGAGATATGTATTTGTGATGTAATATTATTGTTCTTTGGGAATGATGAGCAGGATGCTTCAAAAAGAAAAATGAAACCTGGAAAGTTCTCCCTGAACTCAAGCAAAGTGAAATGCATTGCAATAGCAATGTAATAGTAATAGCGATGTTCTGGGATGACCAACTATAAATTACTTTTCTCAGTAATACAATCATCAATGACTGCTCTAAAGGAATTATGATAAAAAATCCTATTCATACTCAGTGAAGGAACTTATTGTGTCAGAATACCCATTGAAGTAATTCCCATTCTCTCTCTGTCTCTCTGTGTCTATCTCTTTCTCTGTCTCTGTCTGTCTGTCTCTTTCTCTCTGTTTTAACTTAATTTTTCTTGAGGATTTTAATTTTCATTAGGGTGGAAGATCTATTTTTTTTCACAACTTAACTTTTATGGAGATATAAATCCAAATTGAAAGCAGTCTCTGCTCTCAGGGGCTTTATAGCCCACTCGGCTTTCTTGTGGGGATGACACATGAAGTAGCCATTCTAGATGTAAAGGATAGCCATTGTAAATGCACAGGAGCAGGAGATAGAGTTCAGGTTCTTGATTTGTAGAAGAAGAAACTGTTCCCTTAACTCATTTCCTTCACTCTCCTTAGACAAGTTGAATTCTTTGAAATATGTCATTTACATAAGCGAAGCTGATCTGAACTTCAAAAGATTCAGGATAGTATAATATTACCTTTCATTCCACGAAACTTCATTTTCATCATCCATAAAAAGTGAATAATAATAACTACTCTGCCTACATTCTACAGCAAGTGAGAAAAATACTTTATAAACTGCAAAACTGTATTCAGATGTAAGTTAAGTGTTCTCTTCCTTCCCCCAGGATGCTAAATCTTCCTAGGTAGGGATAGTTTAATGACTAATTAGAAACCCAATCTTTTGAATCTTGGCCCAAACATTTGTACTGATCCCAGTGCATGGCAAATAGTAGAAGCTTAATAAATGTTTCTTAATTCATTGATTAATTGATTCTATCTCTGTAATTATGAACAAGAATAAGATTTGTATTTCTCATGAGCTATTTCACAACGTCAAAGCTCCAAAACTGAAGGGAACCTCAGGGTCATCTAGCTCAGTACCCTTACTTTGCAGATGAGGAAGCGAAAGCACAAGAAGGTTGATTGACTTGCAGAAGAACACAATGATGGTAAATGACAGAGATGGGACATGAATATGGAGACTCTGGATGATTTTTACACTCTCTTTAAGATATGAAACTCATGGTCATGTTTATGTTATTTTTGCCATTGGATATTAGTACTTGGCAGTTCTAATGCAAAAGGAAAAAAAAAACATTAAAAAGCTATGTATGTTGCATTTGGTACTTGAAGTTGTATTGGAATCTCAATATTCATGTTTTCTAAAATTAGAGAAATGAAGAAATGACACAAAATTAAAACATTTTCTGAGTTGAGTCTGAAGGGAAGAGCTTTGTTTCAGATCCTGAGGCAGACTTGGAAACCATTGGGCATTCTAACATCATTACCCTAGTATTATTAGCCATCTATTTGTAATGATATTCTAGAAATTATTTTCAGAATAATAAGATGTGAAAGGTGAGGAAAGAATCCAGTAAGAATCTACAAATAACTTCAGTTACATCCCCACCTTACTGAAACATAGCTTATTAAGGGTTAAGGGATGAGAGTTTTGATTCTAAGATATACTTAGTACTTTGATTGTGTTCCTTTTCCCCAAGCTCTGGTCTTTAGGACCTGGTCCATGACTAACTGGTGGCTAACCTGGAATGGAGGATCCATGTTTTTATGCAGAAGATTAATTATGATTTTTCAGTACTCAGAAATTCACCCACTTGACATGTTAAGTATAGTAATGTGCCCGCATTAGGTGATGCGTAAATCAAGACTGACAGCTTGAATAAAATGATTCAGAGGAGTAAATGAAATAGCTTAATGGCCGTCACTATGAGTCACAATGTCAGATTTAGTATGATTCTAATGAGGTACTTTCTGTTAATGATTTTTGATGGAATATATTAATAATATCCAACCAACTGTGAGTTTTCAGGCAAAAAGACATTCTAAACCATGACAGCTCTTTTCTGGAAACATTTTTAGTAAATAGATTTGGTTTCTTTCTCTTTCAGGAAATCTTTACATTTGCCAGGACTTCTGCAGTCCCAAGACAGAAACGGTCCATTGTGGTATCACCCATTTTAATTCCTGAAAATCAAAGACAGCCTTTTCCCAGGGATGTAGGCAAGGTAAGTTGTGAATGTAGTGAAATTAAGTTATAAATTAATAAAGTGGACAAAACTGTACCTGATATGTCAATAGATCTGCTTCTAAGGAAAATAAAAGTGGTATTTCTTTGTGAGGTAGTATATCCAGAAGGAAGTAAGAAAGAAGAGGTAGATGTTTTGGAAAATCTATAAGAAAAAAAGCCAAATTGTGAGTACTGTGACTTTAGTCTTGAGTGGTAAACTAGAATGTTTGAAATGAATATGTGCTTGTGAAAAGAAGCTATCTCATCAAAAAGTAAATTCCCTCCTGGTCACAATATCTCTATATTGCTAATACACAGTCTATCCATTTATGTAGCAAAAATTATAAAATTATAAAGAGCCTTTTTTTTAGTAAAACCTGGCAGTATAGAAATACTTGGCATTCTATGAAATAAAAAAAGAATGAAAAAAGTTCCTTGTCCTCAAAGAATTCTTCAGATCATTAAGGTCTGGTCTAATTGATGGCTTAAAAGGTATTATAATATATTTGTAAAATTGTTTATGGAATTATTGCATATGTTATGAATGAGTCTATCTTTTTTTGAGAGCCAATTAGGATTTACTGACTTTTTCAGCATTACACAGCTAAGAAGTATTAAGTTTCTGAGATTCAATTTGAACTCAGGTTTTCCTAACTCTAGGACTGGTGCCTCTATCAACTGTGCCATCTAGCTGCCCTGGGTTATTTTTTGCATTTCAATCTCAGGTACTGTTAATGTTATTTCTCTATTTAATTAAAAGAATTCTTTCTTTATATTGGCTCTAAGAAGAAAATGAAAGGCAGAGTGAGTTCTGCAAGAGACAAAGAGCCAGCACAGGAGATCAGTCAAGTGGGTTTAAGTACTGTTTTTGATACCTGCTGTCTATGTGACCTTGGACAAGTTTTTAAATTTCATAGTACTTTTAAGCAACTCCAAAACTGTGCATTAAGGGATGAGCTATGTGATCTGCATCAAAATTAGAGGGTGGGGGGTGGGAGAAGATGTACTGTGTGTTAATGGTTTCAACATTGAAAGTTCTTCTAAACCAATGAAAACAATGGTCTGGAAGAAAAAGAAAGGAAGGAAATTAAATAGTAAACTTTTTCAGGGAAGGGATATATTACCTTCACTACTAAATTACTCAATATATAGCAATTTTTTTTATCAATATTTTTAAATTCACTGCTCTTCTACCCTTTCTCCCTTACTTTACATCCCGACTCCTTGCTTCTTTCACCAGTAGCACTTCCTATAAGGATAAATTGACTCCGAAAATCTTTATTTCTGCAGTACATGAGACAGAGAACTGGTACTCTGGTGATACACTCATTTCCTTTTTACACTCAGCCAGGCCAATTGGGGAAATGCTCTGATTTCCTTTCATTTGCACCTCTTATCTTTCCCTGGTTTCATGTTCCTTCAAAGAGGGGAAGAGATGTGGCCATTTTTAATGCTTCAAACAATGAAATGAGATAGGATTTCCAGACAGATTCTTGTTAGGATGTCTAGAAAATATGCATTTTTCATACTTCACATAAGAAAATTGAATTGTAAGATCGTGTAATTATTGATGTAGAACTAGATGAGACTTCTTGGAAACTATTGAGTTAACCTTTCATTTTTGTATGAAGAAACTGAGGCACAGAAAGATTAAATAAATTGTACAGTGTTGTACATAGTATGTTTGGTGCAAAATTTGAATCCAATTCTTTCTGACTCTAAGCCCAATTTCCTATCTACTCCATTTTCACCAGAATCAAACCTGAATCTGTTTTATTTTAGTCATATGTACTTTCTAAAGAAAAAGATCCATGGACCAAAAATTGAGGAAAGCTCCAATGCCACAAGATCAGAATAAGAAGAAGTTTTCTTATTTGAGTTGGCGTGTCATTTGAGATAGCTTGAATGGGTTACTGTATAAGTGTGATATTGTGGAAAGAACATTAGCTTGAGCATCAGAAAATCTCAAATCCCAATTGAGATTTAGTACCTATGGGACCTTGGGATGAATCATTTAGCCATTCTGTGCATTGCTTTCTTATTCTACAAATGAAGCCATCAGAGTAGACATCCTCTGAAATCCCTTCCAGCTATGTATCTATGATCCCAGGAAACAATGAACTTTCTGATTTTTCTTTTGTTTCAGATTATATCACCTTGCCAAATGCATAATTACAAAGTCATTTGCAAATTTCAGGTATTTTATGATTTTTTTTATGAGAACAAAATACATATACATATATATTGTATGTATACATATACAAATACATATTTGGGAAGAGAATGAGGCAGAGAAAGAAACAGAGAGAGGCAGAAAGAGACAGACAAAAAGAGGGAAAGAGAGACAGACAGACAAAGAAATAGAGACAAAGAGAGAGAAAGAGAGACAGAGACAAAGAGAGAGAGAGGAAAAGGTAGAGAGACAAAGACAGACACACAGAGAGAGACAGAGGGACAGAGAGAGAGAGAGAGAGACAGACAGATAGACAGACAGACTTAGGCAGAGACATACACACAGAGAAATTTCCATTTTCCTTAGTAATATTTAGTAAAATAGAGATACTTGCAATAAAGGATACATATTTACTGAAACAAAGTCAAGAACAAATAAAATATCTTTCGATTATAAAAAACAAGTTTGTTCTCTCAGATATTTGTAGTGTAAAGTTTTTGTAGTACCTTCTTATTTGGAACATTTTCAGAAGTTTTAGGGAGGGGGCAACATGATGATTCATGAACTCTAATTAATCCATCATTTTATTCCTATCATAGGTAACAGTGGGAGTTCCAGAATGGGAGCCTGAATAGCCAAAAAAAGATAGCTGTTCCCCAAATGTTCTCTTTTCTCCCCATATAGTTGGAATATTTAAAAAAATTGGACAATTAATAATTTCACAATTTTACAAACTTTACTTTCTAAATATTTAATCACATTTGAGAGAATTTGAATTTTTAGGCCTGAATGATTGAAATCAGCAATTCTAAATCAATGAGACCTTTTAAAACAGTATTTTATTCTGTTTTATAATATTTGGCAGACAAGTCACTTCTGAGAATCCTTATTAAAGATTCTGTTTTTCTCACACGATCTTTCTATCAAAACCAGTGAGAATATGTTGTTTGAGCCCCCTTTCTTCCCACTCTGAATGTTCTTCCTATACATTGGAGAATGGACGTTGAAAATGGCATTTCTAACTCACTATAGAGAAGATAAAAGAAACAGCACAGCATCCTCTCCCACATGGGAGTCCACACTGATCTTAGAAAGTGTCACTGAGTTGAACAACTTCACCTCAGCCTGTTATCTCATTGTTTCCCATGTGTGAGTTTTGAAGGAAGGCACCTTCAAAAAGCATCATTATTTTGTCATCCCCAGGGGGGCTAGCACAGGATCAGGCATGTGGTAAGTGCTCAATCAATTTTTCTTGAGCTATGAATTAAAGTTAGGCTGTTTTAGAATTCAAACCAGATCTATTTGCTTGGCTGCTGGATCAACATTTTTCCAGATATGTGTGGATTAAGTGAGGGGATCACAGCAGGAATAAGTCAGTTTGATGACTAAAATATCCATGATATATTCAATGAGGTCATTTTTGCAATATGTTGACCTCGATTAGTGAGGTAACTATTTATTCAGCACAAATTTATCAGATGTTTACAGCATGTCAGATAACATTCACCAACAAGTAGATAATTTAAATAAATATAATATAAATATAACTAAATTTGATGAGATTGAGGGCATCACTCACTGAAGGGATAAGAAAAGATGTTATGTCCAGCTTGAATTGAACTTTATTATTTTTTTCATTTTTTTCTCTTATTTTACCTTTAATATACATTGCTTTATGAATCATATTGGGAGAAAAAATCAGGGGAAAACCATAACAGAGAAAAGAAAAACAAAAAAGAAGTGAAAATAACATGTCTTGATTTACAATCTCCATAGTACTTTTTCTAGATGCCGATGGTATTTTCTGTCCAAAATTTATTGGGATTTCTTTGGATTACTTAACTACTTAGAGAAACATAGTCTTTCATAGTTGATCATTGCACATTCTTGCTGTTACAATGTATTGAATTGAACTTTAAAAGAGATTAGAGATTCTCAAAATCAAATTGACAAAAGAGCATCCTTGTAATTGGAAATAACTTATGTAAAGATACAGAAAAGGGTTATTTTGTATGAAGGATAATGAGTATGCCAGTTGGAATTTAGACTGAGTAAAATGCAGAAAAAAAAACAAAATTTGGGAGAAGGAATAAAGTCATATTATGGAGGACTTTAAATAACAAATGAATTTGCTGGTCAAAAGGGAATGATTAAAGGTTCTTGAAGTGGGAAATAGATCTAGAATTGAGAGAGATAAGTGGAAGAATGTATGGAGAGAGGATAGTCATGTATTTGGCACTGTTTTTGGTAAGGGGAGACAAAGATAAAACTGAAGTCATCTCAGCCAATTTATGTCCTTACTTTTCTACAACAATAATCTTTGAAATTATTTGACTAATATTATAGGTACATACATATTTGCTTTCCTGCATCATCCTTATATCAGCTTGTAACTAAATAAATACAACTCAAATTCGACTTCACAATTGTACAAAGAGTAAAACCTCTTTTAGTGTGCTAAATGAAATAAAAAGGGACTACTTCCTTATAAATAAGGATTATATTTTTCTATTGATACCAAATGAGAATGTAACCTATCTTGGTCCCTTTTCCTTCATGTTATTAAGCAAAAAGATAAGATAGACAGATGCATACAGATCTTTGGAGGAATGTATGTTTTTAGCTCTGAGTTGATCATATCTTCAGTGGGTTGGTCTTGATCTGAAAGGTATAGCTATATAGGCATGGCTACCCAGCCATTCTGAGATGTTATGGACTTGACTTCAAATCTGATGACTTTTATATAATAACTTATTTCTCTGGATCTCTTGTACCCACTCAGTTAAAAAAGAGAAATGAAAAATAAAAAGACTACAAACTTGCCCATTTCTGATTTTAACTGAACGTGCTATTTGGCAAAAGCAAATAACAAAAAATGGAAGAATAAATCAGTTAGTCAGAAAAAATGAAGTAGCAGGGGAAATCATATTCCTTGTATCCATCAGAGTTCTTAAATCTTTCAAAACTGATTATTGTTTACAATGTCATCATAGTGTAAATTGTTCTTCTGATTCTGCTTACTTTTTTCTGCATCAATTCATCCAGATCTTCCCAGGTTTTTCTATAATGTTCCCCTTTATTTCTTATGCCATAAAACTATTCCATTACATTCACCACAATTTTTCAGCTGTTCCTCGATTGATTGGAACCCCTTATTTTCCAGTTCTTTGCCATCACAAAACTGGTAATATAATTTTGTACATAGAGGATCCCCCCTTTATCTGTTACTTTGGTATGTAGGACAAGTAATATCAATACTCATCAAACAGGATACCCAGTTTTGTATTTTTGGAACAAATTATCAGTACATGGTCTTGAAAAAGTAAAAATTGTGTTCTCTACCTCCTTTTCTTTCCCAAAAATTATCTTAAAAGAAACCCTTTCAAGATCTGTAATTCTGGAACACGACTGGGATTTGGGAGAGTCTGGTTTCTAATACAGAAAGTCTTAATGACATTGTTTTAATATAAGTCTTACTGATCTAAACCATCTCTCATTCCCAGCCTGAAACCCTTCATTTCTCTTGTCTCTAAGCTCTCCTTGATTATATACTCTTTCCTTTGACCTAAACACTCAGTTGAACACAGCTTTCTTTCTCATTTTCCTGGAAATACTTACCTTCTCTCCTCAATAATTGATGCAAACTATCTGTATTGGGGATATACATGCTTCAGGGAGTATAGATTTCTCATTTTTGTGTAAGCTAATAAGCATTTATTAAGCATCCAGCAGTCCTTACTCTCAAGTTGATCCCAGTCTAATGAGAAAGAAAACATGAAAATTACTATAAACAAATATTATATACACACATACAACATAAGGAAAGCATTAGAATTAAGAGGATAAGAAGAAGGATTTCTTATAGAAGGTGGAATTTTATCCAGGATAGAATAAGGACAGAAAAATCAGTAAATGGGTATGAGAAGGGATGTAAAAACACATTTGGTTTTGCTTCTTTTCTATGATGAGGCATTCATCTCTGAGTTCAAGTAAATATTGGCCCTTTCTCTACCTCCATAATTCATATTAAACTTGACTGGATTTTGTGTTTGGCTTATACTAGAATTCTGACTAAGCTTTAGCTGCTTATGAACTATATATCTCAGAACAACCCTTGTCCCCTTTTTTGAGTCAGTTTACATATCTGCAAAATGCAAGTGCCTGACTAAGCAAAATCCCTGACCATTCTTGAAAAAGTACAAAACTAAACAAAAATTCATCTGATATGTGGATTTTGCAACATCTGGAAGTTTTGTTTAGATGAGCTCTTTAGGATTGGTTGTTTTGAGAAAGGATACATTTTGAGAAAGGATACATTTGTGGTTGGTAAACTTACTCAGCAGAGGTATTTTTTATATTTGCTAGTCTCAGCTTATTTGAAGATTAAGAATTAAATAATAAGATAATGGGTAAAATAATACGTAAATAAAACATATTAGAGCAAATGGAGAGGGAGGGAAGTATAATTGGATGTTCACTTATCTGAATACCACATTGAAGGACAGGTAATTTTTTAATTTGAAAATGTTAATTTTAGACAATTATGAATTTAATTAAAGGCTTCCTTAATTGATTCTTATGTTCTTTATATGGCATTTTGTCCTTCAAAAATCCTTAAAGAATGAAAGCAGGTAATGTTACATAATGGAAAGAATATTGAATGAGAAGTCATAGGACTTAGATTCAAATTCATCTTCTGATGCTTGAACTTAGACAAATAACAGAATCTACTCTGACCTCTGTTTCCTCATCTTTCAAATAAAACATTTGGGTTTGGTAACATTTGAGCTCCAATCTATGATCTTATAAATATATAAAGCCAAATGAGAACTATTCAGTTTTAAGGTAATTAAAACACATTATGGACCTATTTTCTCTATAAGAGTAGTCACAGCTGCCTTGATGAATGACAGCTGGACTGACTGCCCAAGCCCAGTGCCCAGCAGGGAACAAATTGGCCCTCTCTGCACCAAACAATTTGCAGTCCCAGATTTGAATAGCCACTGGTCAGACATGGGGCCGAGATGGAAATGCAGCTAACAGGTGGCATTCTGAAGAGGAAAAGGAATGAATGAAGAGCTTTCATCTCTAGCTTTGAAATGGTTGAAATTCTTGCATTACTGCAGTCCTGGGTGGTATCCAGCACTGAGTCAGTGCAGGCTCTGGTGGACAGTCTGGATCACTAAGCAGATGGAGCCATGCTGTGGCCCTGGGGAGTCCATTATATTAGGCTTACTCGGGCCATTCTGCCAGTTGGGACAGCTGCCTTTGCAGGGGCTCCTGTGGCTTTTCTATTAAAAATCCTCAAAAAATTTGTACCTAGTTTAAATGACTCATTGGGTGATTTTTTAAAAACTTTCCTGTTGCGCCTCATTGTCTAACATTTTGGAAGGGGCAGATGAAAAAAAGATTAATCACTTTGTGTTTTCAAATATTTTTCTTTCTCCCAATTTTTCACCTCTTCCTCCTTATCTCCCTATCTTTCTCTGACCTTCTCTCCCTAATCTTCTCTTATGCCCTTTCTTTTTTTCTCTCCCTCCCCACTTAGAGGTTTAAGGAGAGTAGACATACTCTTTGGGGGATAAGAAATTATTTATTTTTTCTGTTGCTATGTGTGTGTTTATTTGTTTTTGTTTATCAGTCTATTTTGCATCTGTGTATATGTGTGTTTGTGTTGCTCTTTCTTTCTCTGTGACTCAGTCTATATTTTTGTACTTCTCTGGGTATCTGTTTTTGTCTCTCTGGTTTTCCATGAACATTTTTTCTGATCTTGTCTCTGTTCTAACTTTCTTTGTATGTCTCCTTCTCTATTTTTCCTATCTTTTCCCCTTCTCCTACCCTTCCCCGAAGGACTGTGATGAAATATTTTTTCTCTTGGACTGTGAGAAATATTGCAAGAATGTATATGTATTCCAGAGAAGATATCTGCATCTCCATATGAAGAGTAGTGAAATGGGATTTAAAAAAAAATGACTCACCAAAGGAACAGGAGCAGTAAACCCTATAATATGTTTCCAGTGCCAGATGGCCTTTTTATCCAATGTATTCCTTGGCTAACATTCAGGTCAGTCCTCATGTGGAATAGGACCCCCATGAAATTAAGGATATTTTGGCTTAGTGCAATGAAAAACTCCCTAGTAATTATAGTAGTCTTATTTGTACGAGACGTAGATTTTCTCTTATTAGAGATTTTCATTTGAAAGCTGCATGAATGAGAATGTCAGAGAAAGAATTAATATGGTCCCAGTACCAAAGAGTATGTCTCTTTCATAGCCCTTTTTAATTTAGAGATGCTGTGGTATTATCTGTTGGATAAACAGGGAGAGATGTGAAAGCTATATGTTTAATGCATTATATATTTTAAAAGAAGAGAAATTTGAACATAATGGAAATTTAATTTCATGTACAAACCACTTTTTGTTATTCTAGTAAATATATATGAAAATGCTTAGTTCATTTGGTTTTTGTTAAGGTCAGAATTTTAAAACAATGAAAGCTAATAATGCAAATCATATATATATATATATATGTATATATATATTTAAGGTAAGTTATGTAATGATGACAAAGGACAGATATAAGGAATAGGAAATAATTGAAATAATTAGTGTAGTATTATACTTTGGAACATAAAGACCATACAAGGTTGTCCAGATAATAAGAAATGGAAGATAGCTTCTAGGGATTGTGGGCCAATTCTCACATATTCCAAAAGAAGAAAACTAGACTGTGGAGATGATTTTTGTTATCATGCACATTCCTTCCTGTTACTTGTAAAATACATTTTTACTTAGGAATGTAGAATAGATCCTAGCTTCCTAGCTTCAAATGAATTTTACATATATTGTTTCTTAGTAATTACTTCAAGCATCATTTTCATCTTTCTTTCCATGCCTACCTTTGTACTTCATTCACAAAGAATCAACAGATTGGTGGGCTGAATTGGGAGTATTGTGGGAAAGACTTTAGAGCTTTTCTGTACTGTTTCTTTTTCAACAAAAGATTTTGGCATATGCACTATATTTTTCATCATAGTTGTTTACTTGTTTAATTGTAAACTTACAATGTACTGAAGGAGAGCATAGTGCAGTGGAGAGACTGTTGGGCTTGGAGGCTATAAGGTCTGGATAAGAGATATTACATTATCTTATACTCAAGAATGGTCAAAAAGGGAGAGTAAACTTTACAGATGAACCAATAGAGGACAAAGATCATGATACTTTTTTGAATGCATGAATTATGAGGAGGTTACATAAAGACTCCCAAGTTAAGTACTCAGCATAGTGTCAAGGATTAGGGAAATGGTAGTTTTAGTTCTTCTATACTCTGCCTTCATTAGATGATATCTGGTATATTGTGTTAAATTCTGGACTCAATGTTTTAAGGACATTGATAATCATAGGAGATAAATTAGGTTGGTGAAGGACCTTGAGAACATATTATATAAGTCAGAGGTTCTCAAACTACGGCCCGCAAGCCAAATGCCACCCGCTGAGGACCTTTATATGGTCTGCCTGGTTATGGTAAATGGGCTGAGGGGGGGAGACAGAGTGTGAGTTTTTGTTTTTACTATAGTCTGGCCCTCCAACAGTCTGAGGAACAGTGAACTGGCCCCCTATTTAAAAAGTTTGAGGACCACTGAGCAATTAAATGATTTAGGGATATGTAGAGAATAGAAGACAACTGCTTTATAATATTTGAAAGTCATCACATGGAAGAACATCAGATCTGATCTACTTACCCCCAAAGAAGAGAAGACAAGGAGCAAGAAGTAAAATATCACAGAAAAAATGTTTGAGTTAAGGAAAATAAAGTCTTCCTAACAATTAGAGCTCTTTAAAAGTAGAATATAGGCTGCTTCAAAGTTCAGCAGCATTCCTCACATTAGAGGTATTCAAAAAGAAGTTAACCATTCATTTGTCATGAAAATTGATGGAAGGAAAGCTCATTCAGGAATGGTAAGATGAAATGGCTTCTAGGGTCCCTTCCAACTTTGAGGTTCTGTGATTATAAAATTGATTGGTCAGATAACATACCTTGGAGTCAAAAAGATTGTCCTTAAATTCTATGCAAAGAGGTATACTATGGGATAAGTGACTGTAGAGTAAAAAAATTGCCACCAGATCAACCACTTTCCCAACTTTGTCCCCTACTTTGGTGGGAATCTTTGAAAGAGGCATACCCCCTTTTAAAAATACCATTTTATTTTTCCAATTACATGTAAAGACAATTTTTGATATTCATATGAGTTCCATATTTTCTCCCTCCCTCTCCTCTCATCTCTCTGAGGTGGTAAACAATTTGCTATAGTTTATATATGTACAATCATGTAAATTCTATTTCCATAATATGACTAATAAAATTTTCTATAATATGACTAATGTTTTGAAAGAAGAAATAGATTAAAAAAAGAAAGAAAATGAAAATAGTGTGCTTAAATCTACATTAAGATTTCATCAGTTCTTTCTCTGGATGTGTATAGCTATTTTCATATAGTTCTTTGGAATAAACTTGGATCCTTACATTGTTGAGGAGAGCTAATTCATTCATTTATGAGAGAATCTCATATAATATTGATGTTCTTGTGTACAATATTTTCCTGGTTCTTCTTACTTCAGTTTGCATTGTCATGTAAGTCTTTCCAGGTTTTTCTGAAATCCTCCTGCTTACCATGAGACATTCCTTTTTTCGATAAATCTTTTACTTTTCTGAGTTTGGGTTTTGTCCTCATACTAAATTGTCAATTTTATGGAACAGTGTTTTATCAAAACCTTCTTATTCTTGGAGCAGCTTCCACAATACTTTGCACACAAGAGGTGCTTAATAAGTATGTGTGAGTTGACAAATTGAGCAAATACATAACTCTCTACCCTTATATATGTACTTTGGTGCTTTCCTTCATATAGAAAACTATCAAGTTTGGAATTGAAAACAATATTTTAAATAAAATATCAATTTTTTTAAGTTCCTAAAATGAATAACCTAGAAGAAGAAAGGAAAAAGCTCTCAAACTTGCAAGTAAGATTTATGTATAAAGCCTTTCCTGACTCTTCCCCCCTATTTCCAAAGTAATAGGAATTAATTTTCTGTCCCATGTAAGTGAATTTTCTACACCACTGATGATGATACCTTTAAATAGCAAAAGTTATATTTTTACAAAATTGGTCCTTTTCAAAAATTAATTAAATGTGTCCTTGTCATTGCAGCTAAGAACCCCTAGGATCAAATCCCTTCTCTAACATTTACTAGATGTATGACTTTGGGTAAGGAGCTTAAATATTTTGAGTCTCTGTTTTCTCACTAATAAAATAAGGATGATATACTTGTACTTTCATTTTTGAAAACTTCCCTCAGGAAGCTTTGTTGTGAAATTGCTGAAGTAGGATCAGAGAATCATAAAGTTATAGACTTAGGACTAGAAAATTCTCTAGAAGCTATCTTGTCTCAAGTTCTCCAGACAGTCAGGAAACTGAAACCCCACAGATGTGTTGTCAGTTTTAAATTGGTTAATATATAGAAAATGCTTTGCCAACTTTAAAAAAATCTATGTAATTTTAGTTATATTCATATTGTTTTGTTATCATTGTTGTTGTTATCACATAGTATGCTGAAAAATAATACAGGAAGACCAATAGGGTATTCCTATATTAATAGGGTCTATTGCTGGCATATTAACGTTTTTTTTAATAGATCTTCTTTCCCCCATATAATTTTTGTTAATTTTATAATTATAACATTTTTGACAGTACATATGTATGGGTAATTTGTTTTACAACATTATCCCTTGTGTTCCCTTCTGTTTGGAATTTTCCCCTCCTTCCCTCCACCCTCTCCCCTAGATGGCAGGCATTCCTATATATGTTAAATCTGTTATAGTATATCCTAGATACAATATATGTGTGCAGACCCGAATCTTTTTGTTGCACAGGAAAAATTGGATTCAGAAGGTAAAAATAACCTAGGAAGAAAAACAAAAATGCAAACAGTTTACACTCATTTCCCAGTGTTCCTTCTCTGGATGTAGCTGATTCTGTCCATCATCGATCAAATGGAACAGGATTAGATCTTCTCTTTGTTGAAGATATCCACGTATAGTATTGTTGTTGAAGTATATAATGATCTCCTGGTTCTGCTCATTTTACTCAGCATCAGTTCATGTAAGTCTCTCCAAGTCTCTCTGTATTCATCTTGCTGCTCATTTCTTACAGAACAATAATATTCCATAACATTCATATACCATAATTTACCCAACCATTCTCCAATTGATGGGCATCCATTCATTTTCCAGTTTCTAGCCACTATTAAAAGAGCTGCCACAAACATTTTGGCACATACAGGTCCCTTTCCTTTCTTTAGGATTTCCTTGGGACATAATCCCAGTAGTAGTACTGCTGGATCAAAGGTTCGATAACACAGTTTGATAACTTTTTGAGCATAGTTCCAAATTGCTCTCCAGAATGGTTGGATTCTTTCACAACTCCACCAACAATGCATCAGTGTCCCAGTTTTCCCACATCCCCTCCAACATTCATCATTATTTGTTCCTGTCATCTTAGCCAATTTAACAGGTGTGTAGTGGTATCTCAGAGTTGTCTTAATTTGCATTTCTCTGATCAATAGTGATTTGGAACACTCTTTCATATGAGTGGAAATAGTTTCAATTTAATCATGAAAATTGTCTATTCATATCCTTTGACCTTTTATCAATTGGAGAATGGCTTGATTTCTTATAGAGTCAGTTCTTTATATATTTTGGAGATGAGGCCTTTATCAGAACCTTTAACTGTAAACATGTTTTCCCAGTTTCTTATTTCCCTTCTAATCTTGTTTGCATTAGTTTTGTATACAAAAGTTTTTTAATCCAAACTCAATAGTAGGTGTATTTTTCACTTTTTATATCTTCTCTTTTGAGTATGTATCTCACTCCCATCACTATTTACAAATATATGCATGTGTGTATATTTATGTAGAAAGGATTTTTTCTTTCTCCTTTGGACTGATTATTTTTTTCCTATTTTATATTATTTCCTAACCTTTCTTCTCACGTAATTCATTATTCTATTCTGCTCTGTTGTGGTCTGGGAAATCAGGTTTGCTCAAATTCTATGTAAACTAAGAGTGAACAGGCTCTGAATCAGATACTCTCATTTGAAAATATCCCACAATTTATTATTCTTGTAATCTGGTAGATGACACAAGGCTGGAAGGATATAATAAGTTTTCAATAAAAGTTTATTGGATGACTTTTTAAAGTCATCCGAGATACTTTGGTCCTGTTTTTTTTTTTTTTTTTTTTTTTTTTTTTGCAGTACTCTGGACCATTGTCATTGCTTAGCTAATTGACTTCCAGAAAGAGGAGGTAACACGATATTTCAGCATGAAAATAACTTGAGAATATTAGATTTGCAGTTAGAGGACCTAGGCTTGAATTTTTGGTTCTGCTAACTACTCCTTATGTGACCTTAAATGCATCCTGACTGTGCAGACAACTTGGACAAGAAGGCTTCTAGAGAATTTTCCAGTCCTGAGTCTATAACTTTATGATTTTCTAATCTTAATTCAGCAATTTAACAACAACAAACTTATTATATTGGCAGCTTTCCATTCATTGATTGTTTGGCATCCAAAGGCCTTCATAGTATAATCTCCCTTATTTTTCTAGTTTAGCGTCTTACACTGTTCTCGATTCCCATGTTATCTGAAATCTAACAGCAATGTCCTCCTTGCTATTACTGAAACAAGACACAACATCATCAAAATCTGGGCATTTTCATTGACAATTCCTCAAGCCTGCAGTGTTTTCTCTCCTCATCTCTGCTTTGTGACTTTTGTCAAGTTTCATTCCAAATGCCACCTTTTATAGGAAGCCTTTTATTATCCTTCTTAATTTTAGCACCTTCCTCCAATTGATTATTTCCCATTTATTCTCTTGTTTGTACATAGTTGTTTGCATATTTTTCCCTTTAGATTATTGGCTCTTCAAGGATGGAAACTGTCTTTTACCTTTCTTTGAATCTTTAGAGTTTAACATAGTAGCCTGTTACAGCTTAGGTGTTTAATAAATGTTTATTGACCATTAAGTTATGAATGTAGCATTTGGTATTAACTCTTTGCACTTCTTTCATGACCAATATAGTTCCAGTTTAGTTTATGTGTCTTTGATGTGTGTCTTCTCATGTTATTTCTCCTGTGAGTCGTCACTGATAATAGTTAATTTACATCCATCATATCTTACCCTCTCCTCTGCCTTTGGTCACCTGTGATTTTGATGCTCATTAAACCTTGCTAGGGCAGTGCAATTGAAATTATAATTCTCAATCAGATAACAATGCTAAGAAAATGAGGAGTACAAAGATAGGAGTGGTAGTGGCAGGGAAAATATTGGGATCATTGAAAATTCTGCAAAATTTCCCTAATGAGAACCTCATTCTATTAAATTCCAAGCACAGGTCATTATCCCTTTGTATCACCTAAATGAGAGATGCATTAATGTTAAGGGACAGAGCCTCCACATCTGTGAATCATAGCATCTGAAGGAGTTGCAGGGCAGCCTTTGCTGACACAGGTGTTGCAGATTGGGAATGAGATAAATTAGAAACATAAGGAAGAGGAGAGGGGTCAGACAATGCAATGGTTTCTCAGTCAGAGAGGTCAGAGAATGCAACTGCCTCTCAATACTCTTGTATCATCCTCTCACAAAAGGAGATCCATTCTGCAGGTCTGAGTTGGATCTCAAGCAGCCACTGGCTTCTCTGTATTCCAACAGCTCTCCCATGCATTTCAATACATTAATAAAGTCTCCATTAAACTACATGGCTTAGACTAGACAACAGACATTCTTTATCCACTTGGTTTTCCCATTACATATAGTTAGACCAATCCTTTATTATTGTTTGGAATTTCATTTAGAAAGGCATGTTTTCTAGGGATTATTGCACTTGGTACAAAGCACATAGAATATTAATGAAGGAGTTTTAGGGAACACAAAACAAAAAAACTCAAACAAAACTCCCCCTACCACGATTTTTCCAGTCAGCTTAAAGTTCACTTGTTGTGACTGGAGAGGCGTGTAGTATAGAATTGTGTCCTCACATCATTGCTAACCCCTGTTATGCTTCATCCTCACAGAGCCAAAATACCATGGGGCAAATGGAAATTGTTTATAATTGCTCCTCTTTGGAGGGACAAGGCCAATTTCACTGAAGATGCTTGTGAATGTTCTTGAGACTCAAAGTTTCAAATACCATTTCCCCCCCCCTTAGCCTAGCAGTGCTTTATAGGGGAATGACATATTCTTCTCCAATTCTAATTGCCAAAAAATGCTTTCCCAGCCCCCTGACATAGGGGAATCCCTTGTCCTTTCTGATAGACATTTATTTCTGCTGGGTGCTAGCTTAGGCTGTTCATGGAGAACAATAGAAATGTCGTGTTTATTGGATGTGCTCCTGGCAAAGGAACCCAGAATACAGATGGCCAATGGGAACTGGCCACTGATGTGCTACTCATGCTTGTGGAAATAAGTTTGGAGAGCTTATATTCCATTTTTAGTCTTTCTCCGTATGCTATGTTTCCAGTGCATTTGTCCGCATAGAGAGAAGAGGTCTGGAGCCATGGAATTCTACTTTAATTACAGTGATGGGGTATTTGTCAGGCATCCACAGAAATGATGGCTCCACGTTCCCTGACAGACTAAAGCAATAGTTCCACTCCCCAGTTGTTGGCTGCCTTCTGTCAGTCCTGGGTAACTGTGGCATTTTGTTTGATATTTGTTATTTGAAATCTGACAGTTATGATACAGACAGTCTCACAGTACAGAGACGATAATTACCACTGGGAAAGATGATAAGGTTTACAAAGACATGGATTCTGAAGTAAAATTCCAGTACTCCATGAATTAAAGACTGGCAATGAATTAAAGGTTGGTAATGTTCTAATGATCTCTAATAAAACAATGATAATTATAGCTAATATTTATATAGTACTTACTATGTGCTAAATTCTCTTCCAATACTATCCAATTCCATTCTCACAACAATCCTGAAAAGTAGGTGCTGGTATTATCCCCCCTTTTTTAACAATTGAAAAAACTGAAGCAAACAGAGATTAAGGGACATGCCCAGGTTTATATATATAGCCAGTATCATACATTTGCATGCAGTTTTGAACTCAATTATTTTCATTTCCAGGCCCAGTTCTTTATCCATTGTGCTATCTAGGATAAGGAGCTTGACTTTGAAATCAGGTCTTTCCAGTTTCAGATCTGACACTCTTCTGTGCCATGTAGTTGTCTCTGGGGCTCATTTAATTTATTAGCAGAATAATGAGTCAGACCCATTACTAGGGTAAGACTATTATGTATGTTTTTCTTAGTACTGATATTTTAGAAAGCCTCAGCTTTTAACACATGCATTCTTTAAACATCACAGAAGCCAATATGGTAATTAGTTTACCTTAATAAACATTATTTTCCTTTATTAAACATTATGCCCCCAAGTGGTGGATACCCAAAAAACACCCCTGTGCTGCCTGCATATTAAAGGAGCTGCAAGTGCCCAGGTACAAATTGTGTTCCTGCTGGGCCTGAACTCTGCTACAAAGTTCTGAAAACCAGAGTGTTTACAGATGACAGAGTTCATACTACTAACCCTTCAGTAATTATGCAATACCCTGAAAGAAAGCCCTTCTGATACTTCTAACACCCAAGCACTGTCCTTACTGACTAACACTGAACAAGAGAAAATGCCTGCAAATGGATTCTCTTGCACGTAGTTAGGTTCTGGTTGGACCTGGAAATTATAGCTATTTGAGACTAAATCATGAAAGGAAAATAGTTCTTCAAATGAAAAGCTTAAAAGCTAATGCATATTTGTATATATCTGATACCATCCTTCACCCAATTTTGATGGATATGAATTATGATCTGTAGCATGGCCAGGATGTTGTTTCCAGGATACTTCCAGCATCCTATGGGATGACATCTATGAACATCCATTTCACCTTAAGAGTGAATTTGAAATGAAAGTGTAGAATATCTGTTTGATGAAGCAACGTATAACACAGATGATAAAGCTATAAGCCAAAAGCAGCTTTATATACTAAAAGATACATGTCAAGATGAAGAATCTATTCTTTGGATAATAACAACTAGCATTTTAAACTAATAAACTAGGTTGTTTTTTAATACACCAGAATGCATCTTTAACCTATGAAGTGGATTGTGGCTCTTCGTAAACAATGCTACTTTTTAATGTTTCAAAAAAAAGGTTTGAGGATACCTTTTCTATGGTAGATGGTTGGAAGAAAAAGCCAGTTTTGTATTGTATTCCCCAAATAAGAAATCTCTGACACTGAATTTGTCATTTTCTTTTAAAAAAGAAGAGTTTATATAGATGGAGAATGTATAATAAAAAATGCTTAGATTTCATTTAACAATGTCAGGTTTAAACATTAAACACAAAGTCATCTAATATAAAACTTAATTTGGATTAGAGCATAGCTTTTATATAAAATTTGCAAAAATTATTAAAATTTAACTTTCTAAAATTTTATACAACTTAAAGCAAACTACTTACAAATCATTGTAATGTATGTTAAAGTGAACAGTTTTTAAATGGAGAATAGTCATATATCTGTGAAATAAATCTCATTTCACGCCCACACTGCCTAAGAAATAATGATTCTCACTACATACAAAACTATGTAGTTTTCAGGAAATTTACAGCATTAAGTTGGTGGAATGAAGTTAGAAATACCTTTGACCCCAGCATACATTTCCAGTTTTGCTTAGGAATCATAGAATAAAGCATCAGTTCAGCTGTGGTCAGAATTGTCATGCAGTGTTATTCTGTCCAGTAACTGAAACAGTGCTGAGGCTTCATGGAATCACAATTTTATGACTGACAGATGTCTGAGAAAGTTCTTTAGCTCAGAGAAGCTGGGGATTCTGGGGGTCTTGTGTCAGAGATTCTGGGGAATCAAGACCACAATGCTAGTTAGTATCAGACTATTCCTATAGAGCTCAAACCTTCCTCTAGTTCAGTTTGTTTTTCCACTACCTGGGAGCAAGTTAGGTCCATTCTCTGGCCTTCACATAATCACACAATGGTGTTTTTCCTTTCCTCCATGTCTTTGTTCGGGGGAGGCAATATCTCATGATTCCTCAGCTGCACCTGAGAGTCTTGAGCTCCCTTCAGAGCCCCCTCCTCCATATGGCCCTTTCTGATTCTTTTATATACCATCCTTGCCCATCAGTGAGCTCGTATGCCAGAGATTTGTTTCTTAACAACAGGATCCTGGACCCAATTTTGCATCATCTCTCTGATGTCATGATCCTTTTTGAGAAGGAAGAAGAAACAAGAACCTGCTACCCAGCCTTAATCACTGAATGGGTGTTGCCTCAGCAAACTGATACTGTTGAAAATTTAAGCTTAAAAAGACAAAGGTCTCCCATAGCATCCAGGGCCATCTTTAGTTGTCCTGATCTATTTCTGGCCACTGAATCCAAATGGCTCTGGAGGGGAAGTGAGGCAGGTGACCTTGCACAGCCTCCTTCACTTAAATCCAATTCACTTGCATATCATGGTATCACCTCCCTGACATCATGGTTCTCTTCAAGAATGAAGGACAAATAACAACCCTTATACTAAATGTAATGATTAAAAATGATTTCATTCACTAAATCCTTTTAAAGTTGATCATCTTAGATTTATCTTTTTAGTCTAAAAATTGCAATTTTCCTAATTTTATCCTGTTACTTTAGATATTTGTGGCACTGGATCACAGTTGGAGTTTAGTTATAAAATATAGTTGTTAAAATATTAAATTGTACATTTGTAGCTGAAGTCAGGTAGTCTAGTTTACTATCTAAAATAACAGGAGAATGTGGTTAAACCATAAGTTTTAGGCTACTTAATAAAATTTGATCAATTTCTAAAAATTAACTTTCAAACATTCTTTCACTGAATTTTCAGAAAGAAGGTCATTTTATATAGCATACACAATAATTTATACATTACGTTCAAATTAGGTTTACAGAAAAGTTATAACTTTCTAGAAATAAATCAACTCATATAATTTAAGTAAATAGTTAAAATTGAAAAATGCTTTATTGATAGTATAAGGGAGTATGGTTCACAAAGTGATAAATTAATTGGCACCAAAATTTTCGCAATATAAATAACAGTATCATTGTAAAAATTGTAATTTTGCCGCTTACTGCTGGTTTTCCTCTTCTGCCCTCTTTCCTGGGTATTGGGGGAGCTCTTTGATAACAATCACAAATCAATGTTTGAGAAAAAAAATGTTGATCAGTATACAAATCATTTTACTTGTAATGATAACTAAATAAAATATCTTTAAAATCCTTTCTCTTACTAAAGATAGTCTTTGACACAAGAGAGAAAATGTCATTAAGCCAAAACAAACAAAAAAACCAATCAAACTGCCTTAGAGACAAAAACCCATAATTTTCAATATTATACAAGTTTCTATATAGCAGAAAGGCTTTAAATACTTTCAAAATTATCATTCTTATTAAAGCTCAGTTAAAAAAAATTCCTGGAACAGAAAAACAATAGTAACAGCAACAATAGCAATAACAGATTTTGCCTCTTAACATCTACTTGTGTGACTTTGGGCAAGTCCCTTAACTCTTCAGTGAAATTCACTAAAATCTTAAATATTAAATAACTTGTCTTTGTAGAGAGAGAGCATTATCTTCCATGAGTAATCTATAGTAATAGTATAACTATAATTATAGCATTTCTAGGGGCAGCTAGGTGGTGCAGTGGATAGAGCACCAGCCCTGAATTCAGGAGGACCTGAGTTCAAATCTGGTCTCAGACACTTAATACTTCCTAGCTGTGTGACCCTGGGCAAGTCACTTAACCCCAGCCTCAAAAAAAACAAAAAGAAAAAAAAAACTATAGCATTTCTAATTCTGTCTTTTTATATGTTACTTCCCCAAATAGAATGTAAACTTTATTAGAATTTAGAGCTTCTAAGTTTTCTATTTCCTTCCTTCCTTCCTTCCTTCCTTCCTTCCTTCCTTCCTTCCTTCCTTCCTTCCTTCCTTCCTTCCTTCATTCTTTCTCTCCTTTCTTCCTTTCTTCCTTTCTTCCTTTCTTCCTTCCTTCCTTCCTTCCTTCCTTCCTTCCTTCCTTCCTTCCTTCCTTCCTTCCTTCCTTCCTTCCTTCCTTCCTTCCTTCCTTCCTTCCTTCCTTCCTTCCTTCCTTCCTTCCTCCCTCCCTCCTTCCTTCTTTCTTTCTTTTTTCCTTCTTTTCTTCCTTCCTTCCTTCTTTCTGTCTATTTTTCTTTCTCCCTTTCTATTTTTGTCTTTCCTTCTTTCTCCCTCTCTCTCTCCATCTCTCTCTTTCTTTCTCCTCCTCCTTCTTTTCCTTCTCCTTTTGCTCTCCCTCCTCTTCTTTCTTCTTCTTCTTTTTGTGTCCTGAACAATCTGGCAAATAATAGATGTTTGATAACTGTGTGAGATTGATTCAGTTCAACTGAGTTTGTCTTAATTATATCTATCATTTTATTTCATTAATTTAAAAATTTTATTTGAAGATACATTTGATACAGCTTCCCCAAGGAAAATTTCCATGCAATTAACTCCTGGAGCCAAAATTGTACGTCACTTTAGTAGCCATCCCAGAAATAATGAATGTTGACTCTTCTGTTCCTTTAAAACTCAATTTTCACAAAAAAAAAGGTCTAAGGGCAAAGAAGTAGGAAGGATGAGAATAGGAGGATTGCTGGTCATGATATAATGATTCAGAAGAATGTTGCTATTCCTTCATTTAAAATGTCCATGGGAACCACTGTTCCTGTAGGCTAAGCAGAAAAAAAGAGATCTCTTCTCATATTATTTGACTGAATTGAGGCCATACCTTTCAATTCATAGCTGGGCAAAAAAGTAAGGAGGGGAAAACTTTGCCTAGGTTTGTTTACCTTGTTAAAGAAAAAAAATAAAGAAGGAAGGAAGGAAGGAAGGAAGGAAGGAAGGAAGGAAGGAAGGAAGGAAGGAAGGAAGGAAGGAAGGCAGGAAGGCAGGAAGGAAGGCAGGAAGGAAGGCAGGAAGGAAGGCAGGAAAGCAGGAAGGAAGGAAGGAAGGAAGGAAGGAAGGAAGGAAGGAAGGAAGGAAGGAAGGAAGGAAGGAAGGAAGGAAGGAAGGAAGGAAAGGAAGGAGGGAGGGAGGGAGGAAGGAAGGAAGGGAAGGAGGAAGGAAGGAAAGAAGGAATAGAAATAAAGAGAAAGAAGGAGAAAGAAAAAGAAAGAAAGAAAAGAAAAAAGAAAATAAAACACAAAATACACACTTAATGGTGAATCTGATCTCTTTATTCAAGTGTCAGAAGATTGTTGTGAGTTTCTGTGATTCCATGAAAATACTAACCCAAATAGTAAATGATAGAGATATGATTCAAACCCTATTCTTCTCTCTTGTGTTCTGGCCATTTAACCACACCTGCCTTGCCTTACGTTGTCCTTGGGCCCCTACAGTAGCTTCTAAACCTATCACTCAGATGTTTGGTCTTAAAATTAAACATAATGAATTAAGGCCCAGTTGAAAATATTTACTGAGTTTAATTATCTTTAGTTGTTACTAAAAGGTCCCCTTTCAATTTCTTTCTCTATAAATGCAATCTCTGTTTTTGTTCTAATAATCAGGGTCTAAAGGAAATCTTATTAAACTCATCTTCTTAAATTAAGGTAATAGAAAAAAATTGGAGAACGGCAGACCCCGAATGAATCAGAAAATTAATTCAATTATAAATAACAAGAATTGGCTACACTTTAATGCGTATAAAGTATAAAGCAATATTTAAACATTTAAGAAATACATTCTCATCTTGTTACTATGGCTACAGCTTACTCTGAGCTGTGGCAGTTCCATAGTAACCATGGAATTACATTATTTCTTTGCAGTATTGAAATATTCAATAACTAATTTCCTGTCGCTTCATAATAAATCATGTTAATGACCTTAGAGGTAGAAGTCAGGGCAATAGAATCTTATCTCAGCTCTGTGTTATTCACCCAAACTGTGGAACAATAAAAAAGAGGGTTTTGTATGACTTTAGCTTTGAAGTTTATGGGAATTAATATGATCATAGAATCTAGAGGTTGGAAGGACCTTAGACAGATCATTTAGTCCAGCTCCCTTATTTTATAAATGAAGGCTAAAAAGAGGAAGAGTACCAATTAATGCAGGTTCATGATAAGATGCTAAATTTATCACAGTTTTTGTTTTGTTTGTTTTGTTTTTATTAGCTATATCACCGCAATGGGCTTGTTGTTATGACAAATAGTAAGGCTGGATATTATATTATTTTTGAATTCATCTAAGAAAAAATTCCCAGTGATAATAATAATAATAATAATAATAATAATAAAAATCATTATTCTTACTGAATAGGACTTTTGAAATTTTACAATGTCTCAATATCTCTTGCCTCACTGATTTCAATGATAGCCATGTAGAATAATTGCAGAATAATTTGAATATTTCTGAGATGTGTATAAAAAAGGCTGGTTTCAGTCTTATCTCTGACACAACTAGCTACCTGACTTTGGGTAAGAGTTCAAACCTCTCTCTTACATTCCCAAATATAAACAGATATATCTCCTTCTAGTAATTCTTAGCATTTATTATACCTTTCTCCTTTGATGTCTGCAATGCATATCAGAAGGATCATTGTTGCTCTTTATTCCAGTCAAACTCCTTAGCTTCTATCTTCATGAGCAGTGACTGATGTAGTTATTTTAAAATAATGTCTAGGACCTAATCTGTTTTTACTACCCTATGGTCACTGATTGCTAAGAATCCAGGAGAGATTATTTTGTTTTTGTTTTATTGAGATCCTCTAAAACCTACACCCCCTTCCAATTGATGTACTCTGAAACCAATATAGAGGAACCAATCACTTTCTAAGTTGCAGATCATCATAAACTCTCAAAATTAGAGACCATATATTCTGTACTTGTACCTAACCAATACTCTCCTTTGTACCATCACTGACAGGGACAATTAATATCTAAAGATTTGCTCATAAGACCCAAATTCTTCCTAAGGCTACCCATTTAATTTGGGGAAGATAATTCTACTTTTTAGGAAGGTTCTATCTGTATGTTTTGGCACATAATTTATGTCTTTTTTTTCTCCTACCTTTGTATTCTGTCATCTAGATAGGCCTTAAGGCATCTTATAAGCATCTATACATTTTTGTTGAATACTGATTGAATAGTAAATTTAAAGGAAAATCATGTGATCATAAAATCATGGAATCCCAGAGAGGAGAGTGTCATTAAAAGTTACAGAATCATAGCTAATCAGAACATCAGATTTTAGAGGAACCTCAGATTATCCAAATTATTTTTTTCCAACAAAGCAATAATTTAGCCTTTAGTGGAGTATGGGTGTTATGGAATGCTGCCACCACATAGGAACCCATTATTTCTCATCAGTCCATTTTCTTGTGAATATCTCTACTAATTTAAGAATTTTTTTTCTTTATATCAAATCTAAAATTTCCTCTTTGTTAATTATTAATATGCCTATTTCTCTTAGCTTTGCCTTTAAGAAGAAAATCCCTCCTTTCACTATTTGAAGAGAACTATCATATTCTCACTGAGACATATCTTTTCTAGCCTAAATATCCCCAGTTGCTTCTACTGATTTCAGTATGACAGGGGCTCAATGCCTTTCAATATTTTGGCTATCTTCTGTCTCCACTCCAGCTTATCAACCTCCCCCATATTGTCCACAAAAATATAGAAAAAAAAATACCCTTGTCATCTATCACTTTGAAATTCAGATATGTGATGTATTCAGTATTCCCTAGAACTATTAGTCTACTGATTTGGCCAAGAAATGGAAAGACTTGAAAGATTTGTTTTCAATGAACTTGTTCATAGTGAAGATCATTACCTCTCTTTCTCTTTTCTGTTGTTTATTTACTAATCTGGTTCTTACCTTTGTCAATTTATATACCTCTAACAGTGCATTGTAATTGTTTAGAGTATACAGCTCCTTTTAAAATGAAACAAAGGAATCAATACATTTTGAAACTCTGGATATGATGCTAACAAGTCCATAGAAGAAAGGCACTATGAATCAATTAGCAAATATTTTAAAGACCTCCTTAGGTAATATAAGAAACAAGAGGAATACAAAATAAAAATGAAACATAAGGTAGCAAAGTGGTATGGTAGATAAAGTGCTGAGCTTAGGGTTAGGAAGATATAAGTTCAAATGTAGCCATAGACTCTAGCTCAGAGACTCTGGGAAAGTCACTTAACCTTGCCTCAGTTTCCTGAATCGTAAAATGGTGATAATAGCAACACTTACTTCTCACTGTTGTTCTGAGCATCAAAGCATCAATATTTTTGAGTAAAGTGCTTATCCATATATGGGTGTTTATTCCCTTCACTTCCCCATAAGAATCCTTGTCTTCAAGGAGTTTATATCCAATTAATTCAAGGCAACAAGTGTTTATGAAGCACTTATCACCTCCCAATAGTAGTGTTAAGCACTGAGATACAAAGCAAGGTGAAAACAAACCATTCCCTTAAGGAGCTTAAAATCAACATGCAAGCAACTATGTATATATACTATATGAGAAGGATAAATTGAAGATAATCTCAAAGGGAAAGCAAAAACAGTAAGGGGGTCTGAGAAAAGCTTCTTTCAAAAGATAAGATTTTAACCCATCCTACTATGTCAGAAAACTATAGGTATGAAGGATTGCCAGTTAAAATACCTGGCAGTAGGAGATGAAATGTCTTAGGTGATGAAGATCAAGGCCAGTATCACTAATTCTAGATTATTAGAGGGAATCATATAAGAAAACTATGGAGGTAGAAACTGAAAGACTTTACAAGCATTTTAAAATGGTTATATTTAATCCTAGATGTAAAGAGCCACCGGAGTTTATTGAATGAGGGAAGAGATGGAGAGAGAGTTTGGTGTGGTTGGATATTAACCTTAGGACAATTGATTTAACAACTAAGTCAAGGATGAACTGGAGCAGAGAGAGCCTTGAAGAAAGAAAAAAAAAAGCAGCATTATGGAAACTTTTAGAAATGAAAAACATCCAGGAAAAGAGGGGAAATGACCATGTCAAAGGTTGCAGAGAGGCCAAGAAGGCTAAGAATTGGAAAAAAAATTTTTTTTTTGATTTGCAAATTTGGAGATAATCAGGGAGCAGTTTCATTTGAATGATTCATTGGAATCCAGACTTCCAAGTTAAATAAAAAAGAATAAAAGGAAATAAAATGGTCAAAATTAGTGACATTACCATTTCAAGGAACTTAGCCACAAAAAGGGAAGAGAGCTATAGGATGATAATTAGCATGCATGTATGGATAGATCAAATGATAGTACTTTGATATTGGAAAAGATATGGATTTATATGTAGGTCATAGTAAAGCAGATGATTCAAAGGGGTATTTTGAAAATTGTGAGAGAATGAAGATCTTAGAAGGGGTACTCTGATGGAGAAGATGCAATGGAATAGCAAGCATTACCACAGTTAGAAGGATTTTCTTTGGAAAGAAATAGGTGACACATTTTTCTATGTAAAATGGGTAACAAAGGAGAGAGTGGCACCAAATATCTGTGTGATGTGAGATGAAGAAAAGGAAAAAAGAGAGGTCTCAGTGAATGGTTTTTCTTTTTTCAATAAAATATGAGGCAAAGTTCTCAACTGAGAGGTTTGAGGGATGAACAACTATGGGAGGACAAAGGAAGGATGAAAAGATTCAAAAAATTGCTATGGTGAGATTGAATCAATTATCCATGTGTAAAAGAATTGCATTGCCATCAATGTGGTTGAGATTGAGATTATATAAGATAAATAAATTTATAGTTGGCCCAGTCAGCATGAATTCAGGATGTTTGTTTTTCTGAGATTCTTTCAATAGCCCTTGAATAGAAATGAATGTAATAGATTGTGGCAATGAACCAAATCTGGAGCTTAGAAGGATATTATTGATAATAAGATATGGAGGTAAGGAATTAAAGAGAAGAGAAGAATATAGAAAAGGATGAGAAAGTAACCAGTAAAGAGGTAATAGTCTAGGGAAGAACTGAGATATGGAGAGATTAGAAGTCACGGTGAACATGAAAGGCAAATTCTTCTGGTACAAAGGGAGGGCCAAAAAAAATTTAGTGGATTTTCCATATTATGGGGGCACTGCTCAATGCAAACAAACTTGGAAGTTAGGATGTTTGAGGGAGTATGTGTGTATAAGTGCAGTTATCTCTTCCATATCACAACTTTCTCCATTGAGGTTTTGATATATTATGGATCAGCATAAGAAATTTTGGAGAATTTTGCAGAGGTCATAGACAATATGCAAAGGTCAGCAGACAACATAGAACATATGACCAAATATTAGCCCAAATTTTATAATAAGATACTGCAAAGATCCCATTACAAAAATCAGATTTTTTTTCTAATTCAAGAGAGGGTCAAAAATTTTATTGAATTTTTCAGATCATGGAGCACTGCTTACTGCAGAAAGGATAATTATACATTAATATACATTAATTCTATTGAGAAAAGGAAGACTGTAAAACAATTATTGAATTCACCAAGGAAAGAAAAATATTATATTGGGGATAACAGCAACTAGAATCTTGGTTAGTTAATAAATATGGATTTGATGAACCTCAGAGAAAGAGAGATTATTAAGTAATGATCATAAGAAGGAGAGTCTAGATATGGCAGTGGAAAACAAAGAGTACTCAATTTTCCCTGGCAAGACTATTCAGAGTATAATGAGTGAAGACAAAATCAGTACTAGAAAGTATTTATCCCATGTTGTCATATAATCAAGCAGGACCCAAATCTTTCTGTGAGTGAAAGAAGAAAGAAGGAATGAGAAAGAAAGGTTTCGGAAGAAAGCATGTTTGGAACACACCTTCTGAAGAACACAGTAGAAAGAATAGATATATTTTGAATGGCATGTTATGGGTTTGAATTAAGGACACGGGGACATAGGGCCAAGGGAATGCGTCTGTATCCCACAATGAGGGAATAGGAAATAATATTGATACAACAACAGCTGAGTTGTTATTTAAATGGAGTAGGAATATGCTAATCATTGAGAAATAGATCTATGAGGGTAGACAGCGTCACATAAATGCAGACATACAAAGTAAAATACAAATAAATATGAGATACATTTCAGTGAGGAGTACTTTCACCTGTGTTCTTTGGAAAGTATTTTCCAAACATGTTTTCTTCTTAAACCTTTCCTTTCTCACTCCTTCCATCTTCTTTAACTCACATAAAGACTTTGCTCCTTGGTGATTATATGACACCATAGGATAGATACACTTTACAGTACTGATTTCATTTTCACTCCTTATCCTCTGAATGGTCCTTCCTTCCTTTCTCCCTCCCTCTCTTCCTTCCTTCCACCCTCTCTCCCTCCCTTCCTTCCTTCCTTCCTTCCTTCCTTCCTTCCTTCCTTCCTTCCTTCCTTCCTTCCTTCCTTCCTTCCTTCCTTCCTTCCTTCCTTCCTTCCTTCCTTCCTTCCTCCCATTCTTTCTCCTTCCCTTCCTTCTTTCCTTCCTTCCTTTCTTCCTTCTTCCTCTTTAGTGTCTTAGGCCATGGAATCTCTCCTCTTTCTGACTTCTGCTTTTCTAGTGTATGTGTCAGTATTTCCTTTTTGATATGTCACTCTAAAATGGCCTAATCACTGCTTTTCAATGTTTCTGGCATTTCTGCTTCACCAACCAGTTCATGTTTATTGATCAGAATTAAGTACAGAAGAGGGCTTTTTTTTTCCCCCTGATTTCTGAGACATGAGATTGTTATCAAGGCAAGTGAAGATCAAATTATCCACCTACAGTAAAATGACACTCATTGTGAATAATTTTGGTAACTAAAATCTGTCTCACTTCTATAGTTTATTTCTCTGTCATTTTTGTTATCTTTGCTAAAAACTCATCATCCATTTCCTTCACCTGGCAGAGGAGTCTGCTGTCTTTTTTTTCCTCACCCAAATGTTCTTTCCTATGACTTGCCTTATCTTTAGGGTTCATGAATTTCCACACAAGTATACAGCTCTGATTTTCTTTTCTTTTCTCTCTCTCTCTCTCTCTTTTTTAAACAAGATACAACCTTCCATTTTGATTTTGTGGTTGTAAAATGCAACCCATCAAGTCTCACTGATGGCTTGGGTAACAGTTTTCATGTGGAAAGGCTTAAATTAGTTATTTTTGTATTCCACAGCAGGAAGCCTTTATGCATATCTCCCAGTGATTAAAAGAAAACAGGGATTTGGAATTCTTATTTCTGCAAAATGCATCAAGTTCTGAATATTACTGGTAACATTTCAATGGTTATGCTTTTCATCTAAGAAAAGTTCATTACTTAACATTTTAAAATGTTTAGAGCCTCTAATGAAAGGCAATGTTCAAGTAGGCATCATAATTATTATTGTGAATTAATATTAGATCATTATCATCAATACTAAGTAGATATTATAAGTGAGATGATCAATTAGATATATATACTCAAGAAAATGTCATTCTATTAAGGCATCAAAAATAGCTGTAATTCATTATTTCAGACTTGAAACCCCCTGCAGAACCTAATGAGGTGTCCACCTTCTCATCAGCTCAATCTTGTAAGTTAGACTGAGAAAATCAATGCTCACAATTATAGTGATGACATGGTATGTGTATAACAGGAATTGTGGAGACATATAGCTAAATTTTCTATTATTCCATTTATAGCTGCATAGAATACACCTCAATTCTTAGTGAATTCAGATCTAAATTGGTGAAAATGCCTAAGGAAAAAAAATAATTAGGTGCCTGATATTCTTATCATTGATGTCAGTATATTCCATTTAAGTATAAGTTTATTTTTCTAGTGTTCTTTAGGAAGGATTCTGGAGTCCTATAGGATAATTAGTAGATTTGAAAGTAAATCCTTATCTTTACTGAGTTGATCATTTTCTGGAAATCATTTCCCTTCAACAAATCTATTTTTTTTTGCCAGCCTAGTGTAATTCAACCTCTAGGAAGACCATCTATTAGGAGTTCTCCTCTAGAGTAAGTCAGAGAATGTCCACTATATAGTTCCTGGAAAATTGACAAGATGTGGGCTTGTCAGATTTTAGGATATTTCTGTTAGTGGGAAATATTGCTAAATGGATGGGTACAAGTACTGTTTCGAGAGCCAATGTATTCCTGGCTTTCAACTTTCTGCTTTTGTTTTACGAAGCAGCATGGTTAGATGGGAAGAATATAGTATGTGGACTTCATGTTAATTCTTGGCTGTGCAACCTATGACCTCAGAGAGTCATTTAATGTTTCTAGGCTTTAGTTTCCTCATCTTTAAAATAAGGGTGGAATTAGATGTCTATGTGGTTCCTTAGGATCACTCAAATTTAAATGATTCCAAATGTCTATGGCAGGGGTTCTCAAACTATGGCCCTCGAGCCACATGTGGCCCACTAAAGAGGTTTATGCAGCCTCCGAGTTATGGCAAATGGGCTGAGGGGCGGAGACAGAGTGTGAGTTTTTGTTTTTACTATAGTCCGGCCCTCCAACAGTCTGGCCCCCTATTTAAAAAGTTTGAGGACCACTGCTATGGTTTGTCAACATGCAAGCTCATCCTTGGAGGGACACACTCCACATTTCAACTTGGATATAACTTATTAAGAGGAATTTTGCAGAATTAAATGAGGCTCAGAAGTTGTGACTTGCTCTTTTCATTTTTATTGGAGATTAGATAAGAACTCTCCCATCTAGCTTTATTCAAGGCTCAGATTTTGTTGATAAAACCTAGCATTGGATTCTCAAAACTTTGCATTTCAGCCTCTAGACCTTTACTTAATCAACATTGTCACCTATATTTCACTATAGAATAGTAGAATCATTCATTTTCCAAAGCTGGGTTTTGATGATAGTTCAATATATTCTTGAATAAGAATCAACTCTAAAAGCCTTTTCTCAAATGAACCTTTTCTCAAATATCTCCACTTATCAAGGCACTTTTTACCTCTAAAAGTGGATCATTCCACTTTGATAGGGCTCGAATTGTAAAGAAAAAGTCTGAGTTGACCTTAACCAACTGATTTGATGGTTTGTGCAGCAGTACTGGACATACTGTTATGGGCAACAATTTAGATGGGCTAATGTTTTCAAGAGTCCTCCAATTCATATAACTAACTCAAGGAATCTCCCTCTCTTTCCCCATCCTATATATGTTCCCTACACTTCCATTTTGTATGTAATCCTTACCCTTTCAAGTCTCACTATGGGGTTCATACAGGAAGGTAATGTCTTTATTTGATTCTTCAATTCTTTTTTGAGTTCTTCTATAAATTATCTCTGGGCAGGGAGTGGAGGTAAAGATAACATAATGCTAAACCATCTATGTCTGTTCATCTGTTTCTACTCACTTTTCCGACCAAAAAATAGAAAGTGATTTTGTGCATGTGCATTAGGAAAGTTTTATAATGTGTAAGTGAGATTTTTCAATGTTGTATTCAGAAAATAACAAAAGTGAAATCTGGATCCACTGTGTCACTCAAACAAAAAGGGTGACATCTTTTGGAATATAGAATTGATTGATATCTGTTATGAGGCATATGGACAGTTAGTAGATAAAACTCTGTACTTGGAGTCAGGAAGACTCAATATTTCATTCTTTCTCAGACATTTACCAAGTGGGGGAATTTGTGCAAGTCATGCAACCTCTCAGCCTCAATTTCTGCATCCATAAAATGGGAATAATCATAATATTTAATTCATATTGTTGTGTTATTGTTTTCACACTCAAATGATATATATAAAATCCCATATAAATCTTAAAATTCTAGAGAAATGGAAGTTATTATTATTGTGAATATTATCAAGCAAATTATTTGATCATGTTGTCTAATAATCTTAGATTAATAAAACCAATGTTACTAATTGCCAAATCCATTGACTTTTCTTGCCTGCTTTCTAGCTTTAAAATTCCTGAAGTATTTCACACAGTTGTCTGCTCCTTCCTTCCTGATCTTTTTCTTCCCTTGGCTTTTGTAATAATGCATAGCCATGGTTTGTGACCTATCTTTGATTATGTATCTGTCTACTATACCATGTAGTCTATGAGATTTTGGACAAATCATTTAATATCTCTGCATCAGTGTCCTTGACTTTAAAATGAGTGGATTGGACTAGATGATTTCTAAGATGCTTCTACAGTTGAAATTTCAGTACTTTGATCTTAGGTCATTGTTATGATATAGAATCTCTTATAAGAGATTCAAGCTGATTATAGATTTTGGTGTAGGGTCCCAAGTTGAATACTGTTTTGGTATACTTAAGATAGAATACAGACTTCAAAAATTCATCAGGAGTCCAATGTGTTATCTTCCATCTGACAATTATCCTGCCCATATATGGAATTATCACTAGAAGATGC